>NC_090397.1:5944047-6266990 GCF_036365525.1 Heterodontus francisci
CAAACAGCAACTATATGAGTCACCCTATCCAGTTCATACCGCAGGGCACCACTCGATCTATTCAGGCAGCGGAAGCACATTTTGAGCATGCCGATCACCTGGTTTATGGGGTTGTTGTTCAGACAGGTGGGCTCCGGAGGTTGCTGTGGGTATCGTGGAAAGGGTAATTAACAATAAATGGAATGTACTTACAGGAACAAGAGGTCAGATAAGCACAATTATGAACATTTTGACCAGATAAAAGCTCACAAACTGCAAATTCCAGTATAACATTAAATTAAAGATGTAGATTTTAAAAAGGAATATAGAAAAGTCACATCTTATGCAAAAATCATATGACACCTTAGAAATAGTATAAAAATGCAAGGTTCTGCAGCAGACAATTAGAAGTGTTGTATCCTCAACAATGCTTCTCAACTACGGGGATTTAAGGTACATGTTAACTTTAAATTTTGATGGATAATCTGTATATTCTAAAATAATTTTGCTATAACATTAGCAAGGTTAAATTTTGGATTCTATTTCAGAAATAAGAATATGTGTTAATAAATATAAAAGTTAATAAATTGTCTCATGTAGTATTCTGTATACAACTACAAAAACCCCCTCTCTGTGTCTCTTTAAGTGGAGAGATACTTATTGAAGAGAGTTTCCCAGACCGTTATAATATTTGGGATATTTATGACTTAGCCATAAAAAGATTAAAAGTTGGCTATCCGAAAGATGGTAAAATTCTCTGTTGGTTTTCTTTCTCTGAGGGAAAGCTAATGCAATTCTTTGGAGTGAAACAACTGTCTGAGAATTTGTCTGGTTTGAACTTGATTAAAGGAGATTCATGGGGATGTACTCCTGATTTGGTTTAGTCCCTACAAGGGGTTAAAGTCATAAATCACTTCACCCCAGAGGGTGCATTGTCACCTGCCTCTTCTTCCACCTCCACCAGTGTAGATACCTGGGAGGTTAAGATTAGAATCTGGGTCACAAGCTGGTGTGCACGGCACAGACACATCCCAGCAGTTGAGGGAGCATGTGCCAGCCAGGTCCCCTGACAATCGGAGGACTGCTGGGGACCAGGTCCCTGCTCAGCCCCATGCTCATAATGATCCTCTGTTTGTTGCTATGAGAAGTCTGCTGGATGTGCAGCAAAGCCATGTGGAAAATATGTTGGAGATGCCTGAGGTCATGGTGGCTTTGTGCGTGCCATGGAGAAATCCACACAAGCCATGACGTCTGCCATGTCCCAGCCATTTGAGCGTATGGCTTCTCAGCATAGAGTCTGGCGAGCTCCGTGGTGAGTCTGGTTGAGCACTCGAGTCATATGCGTTCTGTCCTGTGCTTCATCGCTGTTGTTATGGGCTCCATGCAGCAAGAGGGGGACGAGGAACCTGGACCTCCCTCTGGGTGCTCCTTCCCCTCAGGGAGACAGGCAGGTGCCATCGTGCACACAGATGGAGGAGGAGGAGCACGTGCCAGCTGCCCCGGGACCTTGCTCACAGGACACCCCCAGGGTAGGTGGCTTCTCATCTCCCTCCCGACATTGACCTCCTGACCTCCAGCAGGCAATCACACAGGGGATACTCAAGCACCATTGTTGCAGACCTCTCAGCTGTTAGCTCGCTCGCACTATCAGCTCCCGAAAAAAGCCGCTGTACCAAAGGGAAAATCAATTCAAACTGCCCAAATATATATGTTTTCACTTACCCAGCAGTCCCCTGGTCCGCCGAAACAAAAGGTAATTAACTTTAACTTTAAACTGAAACTGACCTCTCAGCTGTTAGCTCGCTCGCACTATCAGCTCCCGAAAAAAAGCCGCTGTACCAAAGGCTGTACCTTCACTGACTGATAGCTGTTTTCCTATTGATGATTAATAACTTTTTCCAATACTGTCATGCCTTACTTTTGTTTTCTGTGGTCATAACTTAATGCTGCTTGCGGTGGTGTGTAGTCACATTCATCGTAGCCCATAGATGATTTCAAATGCCGTTCACATCAAAGTGCATCCACGCTTCATTAAGATTGCAGAGATGAATAAGATCTCATGCAAAAGGGAATTTCTGTGGGAAATTGTTGTTTCTGTTCCCAATATTCCTTGATGATGTGGCTTATTGTTGGCTGAAAAGTGCATAAATGAGCTTCTCCCCTTGCATGTCTCTCCATGGCCCTCATATCGAAGATGGCATTGTCGTCATCATTCTCTTCCTTACCCTCTTCATAGTCATCCTCATCTGAGGAGGACTGGTGTTCCTCCTGTTGCTCCATCAGCAGAATGTTGCCGCTTCTAATTGCAAGGTTGTGCAAGGCACAACAGACAATGATTACTCGTGACACCCTCTGTGGCGCATACTGAAGAGCCTCTCCAGACTGGCCAAGGCAACAAAATCGCATTTTCGGCATGCCAATGGTGTGCTCAATGATGGCTTTGGTGGATGTGTAAGCGACATTGTACCTCTCTTCAGCAATGCTTTGGGGATGACGTACTGGTATCATCAACCATGTACAAAGCAGGTAACCTTTGTCACCCAGGATCCATCCGTCCACTTTGGCTGGTTCCTTGAAAACTGCTGGCAGGTGAGAGTTCCTCAAAAAGTAGGAATCATGGCAGCTCCCTGGGAAACGTGCACAAACACGCATGATTCTTCTCCTGTGGTCGCAAACCAGTTGTACATTTAAAGAGTGGAAGCCTTTACGATTGACAAAGACAGCAGGCTGGTCCCAGAGAGCTCTAATGGCTACATGAGTACAGTCGATCACCCCTTGTACTCTCGGGAACCCAGTGATAGTTCTGAAGTCCGCAGACCTTGTTGCCTGGCTGTCCTCGTCTACAGTAAGTAGATGAAATCATTGGCATGTTGAGAAAGGGGATTAGTCACCTCTTTGATGCACCTGTGGGTCGCAGACTGCGAGATGCCCAGTTCCGAAGAAGGGTCAATGACCCGAAACATTAACTCTGCTTCTCTTTCCACAGATGCTGCCAGACCTGTTCAGTGGTTCCAGCATTTCTTGTTTTTATTTGAGATGCCACATATGTTGCCCGTGGATCCCTGGAAGGAGCCGCTGGAGAACAAAACTGCATGCAGCTGTCACCTCGAGGACAACTGGCATGCGATTCCCACTGAAGCCGAGTGGCTGCAGGTCATGCTGCAGGATCCTACAAATTTCTGTGACTATTTCACAAACATCCTTAGGCATCCGTGACATTGCCTCTCTGACATTTGAAGGTATTTTTCCCTTGTCCTGAGGATGCGATGATGTGCCAGTGCCTGTCTTCAATAAGGCTGTTCCTGGATGTTATCATTTGGAGCATCCTCACCTTCCTGTTCTGCCTGTTGCTGCTGCTCAGGCATCATGAGTTGAGGAAAAAGAGCTGTGCTTAGTCTCACTCTTCGTTCTTCTTCCCGTGGTACTGGACAAATTAGGTGTATGAGACCCATATCGCTGTGGCTTTTCTGAACAATAATAAGCAGAGCATGGCAATTCAGCCCTTAATTGCGAGTGAGCTGAAACATCAAAGCAATGAAGAGTTCCCTTATATCTGCCTTCAAATTGCAGCCAGTTTAAAGACACACCCACTGTCGTTTGCCTCCTCCCACTCTCTTTGCAATCCTTGAGTGTCCACGTGGTTCCCATTATCGTTGGAGAAGATGGTGCACATGGAACTTGGGACAAGTCTCCCCACCTTCCAACCTCCACCTGCAACTTTCCAGCTTGAACCCATCATCCTTGACCCACCCAAAGTTACCAGTACCCTTCCTTCCGTTACCACTGAGCTTTCCCCTATTACCATGCACAGTATAATTATCAATGTATTCAGGCCATCCCTCCCCACCACGTTCCGACTTCCGTTACTATCGACATGCCGATTCTTATCCTTGAACCTCCTCACATCGAACTGACCATTGTTGCAGAGTTCCGTTCCCCTCCCCGAATACTCACCCATTAGTCTTGACCTTCCCCCCTACAGAGTCCATTTGCCCCATTCACTGGCCAATCCTTCTGCTAGCCAGTACCCTCAATTTTCCCCACAGCTCCCTGACATCAACAGCACTCATCCTTCCCTTTAGGCCCTTGTCAAATATCTTCACACAGTACTGATCTAATCCACCCATCACCCCCGCAGCTGACAACATGCATCTTCACCATCAACATCAACCGTTCAACAACCTGGATGCTCCAGTCCACTCTTTCCTCCTCCATGCAGCTGATCACACCACCCTTCCCTCCCTGACTACCCTCCCCTGCTCCTCCATGTTGCCCCTGCCCATTGCTTTGCCGCCATCCCTGAGGTGATTCACTCTTACTGGTGCCGAGCCTGGAGGCAAACATCCATTGCAATGCTGGTGTTAGTTTAGTGGATGAGATAAAGAGAGAAGAACACAGACCTGAGACTCAACTGCACAAATCCGACTGCTGCACGCCACGTTGAAATATTCGTGAACTGGGTGGCACAGGAAAGCGCTCGCCGTTCACTTAAACTGGCAGAAAGGACTAAATCCTAACTATGCGTAAGGTAATGAGTATTCATATTATTTAAATGAATGCAAAGCTGCAATATGCCAGTGTGCTGGGGAAACCCAGGAATGCTGCAAAACCGCCACCAACATAATTCCTCTAAAATATCATGCTGTCAGGAATGTGGGAAAAAAACCTCCTGCCTAATTATATCACCCTGCATGCCACCAAATTTGCTGTGGTGGACAGCATAAAATTCGCCCCCACCTCTCATTCTTCTAAACTCTAGAGAATATACTCAGCCTCTTATCATCGGACAGCCCCTCATCCCAGGGACCAACCTAGTGAACCTTCGCTGTCCAATGCAAGTATATCCTTCCATAAATATGGAGACCAAAACTGCACACAGTATTCCAGATGAGATCTCACTAAAACCCCATACAATTGTAACAAGCCATCTTTATTCCTGTACCCCAATCCCCTTGCAATAAAGGCCAACATGCCATTTGCTTTCCTAATTGCTTGCTGTTCCTGCATGCTAACTTCCTGTGTTCCTTGTATGAGTACACCAAAGTCTCTCTGAACATCAACATTTAAAAGTTTTTTAATAAACTTCTGCTCTTCCATTCTTACAACCAAAGTGAATAACTTCACACTTCCCCACATTATACTCTATCTGCCACCTTGTTGCCCACTCACTTAACCTGTCCATATCTCTTTGCAGCCTATTTGTGTCCTCCTCACAGCTTACATTCCCACCTAGCTTTGTATCATCAGCAAACTTAGATACATTACTCTCTGTCTCTTTGTCTCAGTCATTAATATAGATTGTAAATAGCTGAGGCCCCAGCACCGATCCTTGTGGCACTCCACTAGTCACAGTATGACAACTTGGAAATGCCCATTTATCCCTACTCTCTACTTCCTGCCTGTTAACCAATCCTCTATCCATGCTATTACATCACACCCAACTCTATGAGCCCTTATCTTGTTTAATAACCTTCTGTGTGGCACCTTATTAAATGCCATTTTGAAATTCAAGTATACTACATCTACTGGCTACCTTTTATCTACCCTACTAGTTACATCTTCAAAAAACTCTAATAAATATGTCAAACAGAATTTCCCTTTCATAATACGGCACAGTGGCGCAGTGGTTAGCACTGCAGCCTCACAGCTCCAGCGACCCGGGTTCAATTCTGGGTACTGCCTGTGTGGAGTTTGCAAGTTCTCCCTGTGTCTGCGTGGGTTTTCTCCGGGTGCTCCGGTTTCCTCCCACAAGCAAAACACTTGCAGGTTGGTAGGTAAATTGGCCATTATAAATTGCTCCTAGTATAGGTAGGTGGTAGGGAAATATAGGGACAGGTGGGGATGTGGTCGGAATATGGGATTAGTGTAGGATTAGTATAAATGGGTGGTTGATGGTCGGCACAGACTCGGTGGGCCGAAGGGCCTGTTTCAGTGCTGTATCACTAAACTAAATATCGTATTGAATTATTCTAATCATTCTGTGCGAATTTTAGAAAATCATAACTAGCACATCCACTATCTCTGCAGCTATCTATTTTAGAACCCTCGGATGTAGGCCATCAGGTCCTGTGGTTTGTCAGATTTTAGTCCCTTGAGTTTCTCCAGTACTTTTTCTCTGCTGATATTAATTACTTTAATTACCCCCTAGGTTGCCCTCTATTTCTGGTATGTAACTTGTGTCTTCAACTGTGAAGACACACAAATATTGGTTCAATGTCTCTTCCATTTCCTCATTGCTCATGATAATTTCGCTTGACTGTGCTTCTCGGAGACCAACATTTACTTTAGCTAGTCTTTTCCTTTTTATATACTCGTAAAAGCGCGTTCAATCTGTTTTTATATTCCTGGCTAGTTTACTCCCATTATATTTTTTCCCTTTTTATCAACTTGTTGGTTGCGTTTTGCTGGTTTCTAAAACACTCCCAATCCTCTGGTTTACTACTAATTTCTGCAACATTGGAAGACTCTTTTTACAATCTAATACTATCCTGAACCTCCTTAGCATGGATGGATCCTTCTTGCTGAATTTGTGTTTTTCAATGGAATGTATTTTTGTTGAACATTTTGAATAGTTTCTTTAGAACCATAGAACCATAGAAAAGTTACGGCATAGAAAGAGGCCATTCAGCCCATCATGTCTGCGTGGCTGAAAAAAACTAGCCTCCCAATCGAGTCCCACCTTCCAGCACCTGGTCCGTAGCATTGCAGGTTACAGCTTTCAGGTGCATGTCCAGGTACCTTTTAAATGAGTTGAGGGTTTCTGTCTCCACCACCATTCCTGGCAGTGAATTCCAGACACCCACCACCCTCTGGGTGAAAAAGTTTTTCCTCATGTCCCCTCTAATCATTCTACCAATCACCTTAAATCTGTGCCCCCTGGTAATTGACCTCTGCGCGACTCTATCTAGGCCCCTCATAATTTTGTACACCTCAATTACGTTGCCCCTCAGCCTCCTTTGTTCCAAGGAAAACAACCCTAGCCTATCTAATCTTTCCTCATAGCTGCAATTTTCGAGCCCTGGCAACATTCTTGTAAATCTCTTCAGTACTCTCTCCAGAGAAATTATGTCCTTCCTGTAATGTGGTGACCAGAACTGTATACAATACGCCAACTGTGCCCTAACCAGTGTTTTATACAGTTCCAGCATCACATCCCTGCTTTTGTGTTCTGTACCTCGGCCAATAAAGGAAAGCCTTCTTTGCCACTTTATCTACCTGTCCTGCCACCTTCAGGGTCCTGTGGACAAGGTGCACTCCAAGGTCTCTCACTTCTTCTACCCCTCTCAATATCCTCCCATTTATTTTGTATTCCCTTGCTTTGTTTGCCCTCCCCAACTGCATTACCTCACACTTCTCTGGATTGAATTCCATTTGCCACTTTTCCGCCCACTCAACCAAACCATTGATATCATTCCGGAGTCTACTGCTATCCTCTTCACTATCAACTACATGGCCAATTTTTTGTGTCATCTGCAAATTTCCCAATCATGCCTCCAACATTTAAGTCCAAATCATTAATATATATCACAAACAGCAAGGGACCCAACACTGAGCCCTGTGGAACACCACTGGAAATCGCTTTCCATTCAGAAAAACATCCGTCGACCATTACCATTTGCTTCCTGTCACTGAGCCAATTTTGGATCCAACTCACCACATTCCTCTGTATCCCATGGGCTTTTACTTTTCTGACCAGTCTGCCATGTGGGACCTTGTCAAATGCCTTACTAAACTCCATGTAGGCCACATCCACTGCACTACCCTCATCAATCCTCCTTGTTACTTCCTCAAAAAATTCAATTCAGTTAGTAAGACACGACCTTCCCTTAACAAATCCATGTTGACTATCCCGATTAATCTGTGCCTTTCTAAGTGGCACTTTATCCTATCCCTCAGAATTGATTCTAATAATTTGCCCACCACTGAGATCAAACTGACTGGCCTCTAATTATTTGGTCTATCCTTCGCACCCTTTTTAAACAATGGTACAATGTTCGCAGACCTCCAATCCTCTGGTACCTTGCCTGTATCTAGCGAGGATTTGAAGATAATCCTCAGAGCATCTGTTATTTCCTCCCTGGCTTCCTTTAACAGCCTGGGTTACAATCCATCCAGCCCTGGTGATTTATCCACTTTCAAGGATGTCAGACCCTCTAGTACTTACTCTCTCATTATGCTTATCGTATCTAATATTTCACACTCTTTCTCTTTAACTACAATGTCCACATCAACCCTCTCCTTTGTGAAGACAGAGACAAAGTACTCATTAAGAACCCTGTCCACATCTTCTGCACCCACACATAAGTTCCCTTGTTCATCTCTGATAGGCCTTTCCTTAGTTATCCTCTTGCTCTTAATGTACTAATAAAACATCTTTGGGTTTTCCTTGATTTTACCTGCCAATATTTTTTCATATATTCTCTTTGCTTTCCTTATTTCCTTTTTTACTTCACCCCTGCACTTTCTATACTCCTCTAGGCTTTCTAAAGTATTAAGTTTTTTGTGACTATCATTAGCTTTCTTTACCTGCTTTATCTTACCGTGTACCTCGAGATAACCAGGGGGCTCTAGCTTTGGCAGTACCACCCTTTTTCTTTGTGGGACATGCCTACACTGTGCCTAAAATATCTCACTTTTGAATGCCTCCTACTGGTTTGCACTAATTTTTCTACAAATAACTGTATCCAGTCCATTTTCGCCAGATCACCTCTCAGCTTCATAAAATTTGCCTCCCCCAATTTGGAACTTTTACTCCTGTTTTATCTTTGTCCTTTTCCATAATAATGCTAAATCCAACTATGATTTTTACTATCTCCAAAATGTTCACCCACTGCTACTTCATCCACTTGCCCAGCTTCATTTCCTAAGACTAAATTTAGAATTGTGCCACCTCTCGTTGGGCTTGTTACGTGCTGGCTAAAAAAGTTCTCTTGAATGCAATTCAAGAATGTTGTGCCCTCTGTGCCCCTCACACTGTTTGTATCCCAGTTGATATTGAGGTAGTTGAACTCCCCAACTATGATTGCCCTATTGTTTTTGCACTCAGAAATTTGCCTACATATTTGTTCTTTTATCTCCTTCTCACTATTTGGGGGTCTATAGTACACTCCTAGTAGTGAGACTACCCCTTTTTTATTTCTGACCTCAACCCATATGAACAACAAAACAAAGAACAAAGAACAGTACAGCACAGGAACAGGCCATTCAGCCCTCCAAGCCTGCGCCGATCTTGATGCCTGTCTAAACTAAAACCTTCTGCATTTCTGGGGACCGTATCCCTCTATTCCCATCCTATTCATGTATTTGTCAAGATGCCTCTTAAACGTCGCTTTCGTACCTGCCTCCACCTCACATGGCCTCATTTGATGATTCATTTAGCATACCATCCCTCCTCACAGTTGTAATTGGTTCTTTAATCTATAAAGCTACACCCCCTCCTTTTTTATTTCCCTCTCTACCCTGTCTGAAAACTCTATATCCAGGGGTGTTGAGCTGCCATTTTTGCACCTCTTTAAGCCAAGTTTCCATTATAGCAATGGTATCATGCTGCCATGTGTATATCTGTCCCCTCAGCTCATCGGCTTTATTTATTATACTCCTTGCATTTAAATAAATATCCTTTAACACTGTCAAATTCCAGTGCTGCACACTTATTAACCTTTGCTTCTTCTGTCTATCAGAGTCACTCGCTAATTTTCTGCCTCCTGTTCCCTGCCCTGAAATCGTCCTATCTGAAACTGTCCTCAAGTTCCCATCTCATCCTTTAAATGTTTTCCACTATATTTTCCACCATACATTTTAGTCTATATATTCAATCAACCTTAGTGAGCTCTTCTCTCTTATCTATGTAATTGGCTTTGTTTAAGTTTATGTTAGGGCCACATGGTGAGGGGTTTGAGTAGTTCCCAGTGTTCAACTCCCACCTGACCGCAACAAGTGTGTTTTTGTTTTTTGGGTTTAACCGCTTTGTATTTTATTTGTCAAATGAACAAATAACGACAGGTTTTCTTGTAGGTTTAAAACAGAAGATTAATCATTTATTGAGAATATGCCTTAGCCCGAAATTGTCGCCACGCACGCACACACGCACACACAAGAGAAGGAACAGACAGAGAGGAAAAGAGGTAAGTGGGTTTAAGTGTGGGCAGGTTTCGGGGTTCACGGTAAACTTGTTGAATTCTCTAGGAAGTCAGGGTCTCATTGTTTGCAGACTTGAGATGTTCATAGATTTCTCCGTTGGTTGAAAGTTCAGTTTGAAGACAGAAGATCACTTCCAATTCACCGCTCAATAAGTTGGAAATGTAGAATTTACAGCAGGGCGCCTTCCTTTCTGGCTTGCTGGATTTTCTCCCAGTTCTTAGCTGGTCAAGCTTTTGGTGATACTTCTTTCTGGGTGTCTCTCTCTCTGCCTCGATGACTGACTTTTGAAGGTAAAAGTTTGTCACATCAGATTCTGGTAGGAGATGCTTTGGTCTCTTCCCCATGGTGATCATACAATGGCCCAGGATAAGAATAATTTGGTTATGATGTTTCCACTTCATACCTTCTTTGTTTCAGTAGAACCCATTCAAGTCAGGAATGGTTCAGAATGAGTGTAATTAACACTGCTCAAACTGGTTAGGCATCCTTTGTTCTAAACATAGTGTGGCAATATTCGAATAGACAGCGGCCATCGTCTGCAGCATTGTCCATTTTTAAAAAAAAGATAAAGTCAATTTTTATAACTTCTGTTTGAGTCTGTATTTTTTCATCGTCGCACTTCTCGTAAAGTGTGACATTTAAGATTCTTGTTTGTCATTGGAGTATGTTGTTTTCAAACATAATGTGGAATTTACTTGTATTATGATCACTATTTTCCAGTGGAGCTTTTACTATGACATTACTAATTAAAATCTGCCTCGTTGCACAATACTAGATCTAAAATAGCTTTATCCCTAGCTGAGCAGCAGCGGCAGGTAGGAGTGAGACCGGCAGAATATAAAAGAGCAGCGGTGGCGGGAAGGAACGAGACTGGCAGAGTTTAAAAAAGCAGGGACGGTGGGAAGGAGCGAGACAGAGCGAGACCAGCAGAATTTAAAAGAGCAGAGATGACAGGAAGGAGTGAGACTGAGTGAGACCAGCACAATTTAAAAGATTTAGCCAGTCCAGGCCACCAGAGCAGACTGACCACATTCTGAGAAAACTCAAAGTGTGACATCATAGGAAAACAGGTAGTTGATTGGCTGGTGGGTTTTCTCATTTACCTTTCAAAACTTGGTTAATTTTAGTACTTGTAAGGTTTTATTTGCTAATAGTAGTAAAGTTTAATAGATCGGCTGGTGCGTATTTCCTGTTGATTAAGCAAATAAAAAATTAGTCATTTAAAACACAATCCAGATGGCAGGACAGGTGATGTGTTGCAGCTGCAGTATGTGGGAGCTCATGGACATCAGTGTGATCCACGGCAAACACATCTGCAGTGTCTACAGCTCGAGGAGCTTCGGCTCAGAGTCAGTGAGCAGGAGGCCGAGCTACTGTTACAACTGAGGCGGGAGAAGTGCACTGCTTATTCTATTCCCACCTCTCCACCGGTCACAACATATAATAATTTTTCCCAATTACCGCTATGGTCAATTATATATTCTATTTTCCCCAGAATAGAACACCCTAACCAGGTTTCTTTAATGAACATCAAAATTATCAGTTTATTATAAACAAGTCTTAACTAGTAATGAAGTAAAGCATAAACACACAGATTAAAAAATTTTAAAGTCCTCCTTTTACCTTAGACACACACGCGTACACGCGCTGATTACTTGCTAATTTTTGAAGAAAACAGCAGATGTTGTTTCAAAACTGGCACACAGTCTAGCCTTTAAGTACATGTGAACAGGTCACTGGGATCTTTTGGAACTGTTCTTTTCAGGCGGGGTTGAGAAATAATTTAGCAGACTTTCTTCAAAGACAGGAGATGAGATGAATTGACTCAGTGGACTTCTCAGGGTCTTTCAGAGCTGCTGGAAAACGAGCTGGGTTACGGTCTTCTCTCCTTCCTTGACACTTCTTCAGCAGCAGGCTACCTTTATCAGCCGCTCACTCCAGAAGGTAAAACACACCAAAAGCTTGTGAGTTTTCTGCCCGCTCAGGTGCATGCTGCTGCTCCCGGGCTTGTCCTATCAAGAGGTGCGGTGCGCCTGTCACTTCTTCCCCTGTTACCAGGGCTTTTGTTATATTTTTAACTTGAGTCATGTGACAACCAGTAAACATTGTTGCCAAACCAGTTCTTTCAGTGTCCCTTTGATGACTCTCTTGAAAGAAAATGGTCCAACATTTCTTCAGTTTGACTATGAATTCCTCAAAACATATTTTAACAAAAAAAAAGAATCACTTCCATAATACTACAGAAACTGCGATGAATCAGGGAGGGGGACAGTTACATGGATACGCTGTTCCAGAAGGCAGTCACACCCCATAGGATAGGTCTTCTGATTTGGTCAGTGGTCAGGGACAGGAGGGTGTGACTGTGAGTGAGGCAGGTAAGGGGATCGAGAAGGCAACACAGGAGGAGCCTCAGCACTTGCAGTTGTGCAACAGGTTTGAGATTCTTTCAGTTTGTATGGACGAGAGCGGGGGCTGCGGGGTGGATGAGCAAATTGACCATTGCACCATGATACAGGAAGCTATTCAAGCAGAGGGAGTAAATAGGAATGTAGTGGTAGTAGGGGACAGTATAGTCATGGGGATAGACACCATTCTCTGCAGCCAAGAGCGAGAGTCCAGAAGGCTGTGTTGCCTGCCCAGTGCCAGGGCTCAGGACATGTGCTCAGGACTGGAGAGGAACTGGCAGTGAGAGGGGGAGGATCTAGTTGTTGTGGTCCACGTGGGTACCAATGACATAGGTAGGACTAAGAAATAGGTTCTGCATAGGGAGTATGAGCAGCTCAGGGCTAAATTAAAAAACAGAACCTCAAAGGTAATAATATCCAGGTTATATTACCTGAGCCATGAGCAAATTAGTGTAGGGTAAATAAGATTACAGAGTTAAATGCATGGCTCAATGATTGGTGTGGGAGAAATGGGTTTTGATTCATGGGACACTGGCACCAGTACTAGGGAAAGTGGGATCTGTACCATTAGGATGGTCTACACCTGAACTGTGCTGGGACTGGTGTTCTCGTGAGTCGTATAACTAGGGCAGTAGAGGGGGCTTTAAACTAAATAGTGGGGGCAAGGGATCAAATGAGGCAAGATTTGATCATTTAAAGAGAGAGGAGAAGGCAAGAGAGCAAGATAGCAATAAGGATAATGATAATCAGAGTGTGACAGGAAGGGACAGTGTGTACAAATATAAGAGTGAACCAGCAGATAAGACTAGAGGTTGTGAACTAACAGAGTGGGGGGAGAGTTCGGGAGAGGTGAGATTTAGAAATCCAAAGAGAAAGGCCAAGACATCAGAACAGTGTAGCATTGTGGCTAAAGACAAGCAGAATGGGACAGGAAGGGACAGAGAGTTTAACAGAAATTGTACATCAGCAAATAAGGTCATGGAAGGGAAAAGAAGCAAAAAAATGAAAGCAAAGTTTCTTTATCTGAATGTGTGAGGCATCTGCAATAAGATAGATGAACCAGTGGCACAAATAGAGATACATGATTCAGATCTAATCACCATCACAGAGACACGGTTACATGGTGATCAAGATTGGGAAATAAATATTCCAGGGTACACTATATTTCAGAAAGACAGACAATAGCAAAGGAGGAGGGGTAGCACTGATGGTAAAGGATGACATCAGAGCATTAGTGAAAAAGGATCTGGCCTCAGAAGATCATGAAGAATCAGTATGGGTGGAAATAAGGAACAGCAAGAATCAGAAAACACTGGTGGGAGTAGTTGATAGGCCCCTAACAGTAGGACAGAGCATTAAACAAGAAATTATTGGAGCTTATAACAAAGCCAAAGTAATAATTGTGGAGAACCTCAATCTGCATATAGACTGGGACAATCAAATTGGCAGGAGTGGTCTAGTAGATGAGTTTGTAGGATGTTTTGGGACAGTTTCTTGGAGCAATATGTTGTGGAGCCAACTAGGGATAAATCTACCTTAGATCTAGTATTGTGTAATGAAGCAGAGTTAATTAGCAATGTCATAGTAAAAGAGTCACTAGGAAACAGTGATCACAATACCATTGACTTCCATGTTAGGTTTGAAAGTGACATACTCCAGTCACAAACAATAATCTTAAACTTCAACAAAGTCAATTGTGTAGGCATGATGGGAGAACTGTTTAAGGTAAATTGGTTAAATGGACTAAAAGTTATGGCAGTAAATGAACAGTGGGAAACCTTTATAGAAACTATTCAAAATGTTCAACAAAAATACATTCCATTGAAAAACAAAAACTCAGCCAGAAAGACCCATCTGTGTCTCACTCAGGAAGTTAAGGATATTATTAAATTAAAAGAAAAGGTTTACAATGTTGCAAAAAAGAGTAGCAAGTCTGAGGATTGAGAATGTTTAGAAACCAGCAAAGAGCCACAGATGGGTGGCACAGTGGCGCAGTGGTTAGTACTGCAGCCTCACAGCTCCAGCGACCCGGGTTCAATTCTGGGTACTGCCTGTGTGGAGTTTGCAAATTCTCCCTGTGTCTGCGTGGGTTTCCTCTGGGTGCTCTGGTTTTCTCCCACATGCCAAAGACTTGCAGGTTAATTGGCCATTATAAATTGCCCCTAGTATAGGTAGGTGGTAGGGAAATATATAGGGACAGGTGGAGATGTGGTAGGAATATGGGATTAGTGGAGGATGAGTATAACTGGGTGGTTGATGGTCGGCCCAGACTCGGTGGGCCAAAGGGCCTGTTTCAGTGCTGTATCTCCAAAACTAAAAAAAAAAGTTGATAAAAAAATAGAATATGTGTAAACTAGCCAGTAACATAAAAAAAAAAATTGGAAAAGCTTTTATAGGTATATCAAAAGGAAGAGAGTAGCTGAAGTAAACATTGGTCCCTTAGAAGCAGAGACAGGAGAAATTATCATGGGGAGTGAGGAAATGGCAGAAGTATTGAACCAATATTTTGTGTCTGTTTTCACAGTGGAAGACACAAGTTCCATACCAGAAATAGACAGGAACCAGGGGGGCTAAAAAGAGTGAGGAAATTGACAAAATTGATATCAGCAGAAAAAAAGTATTGGAGAAACTTAAGGGAGTAAAATCTGACAAATCTCCAGGACCCGATGGCCTCAGGTTCTAAAAGAGATAGCTGTAAATACAGTGGATGCGTTAGCTATGATTTTCCAAAATTCCTTAGATTCGGGAACGGTCCCATCAGATTAGAAGATGGCAAATGTTGCACTGCTTTTCAAGAAAGGAGGGAGAGAGAAAACAGGCAACTACAGGCCAGTTAGCCTAACATCAGTCATTGGGAAAATGCTAGTTTAAAGCCCTCGCTATAGCCCTAATTAAACAATTCGCCAGGACACTGGCCCCAGTGTGCTCCAGATGGAGACTGTTCCAATGTTATAACTCCCTCTTTCCCCTGTACTGTTACCAGTGCCCCATGAATCAAAATCCATTTCTCCATGCCAATCTTTGAGCCAGGCATTCAGCTCTCGGATCTTACTTACCCTATGCCAATTTGCTCATGACTCAGGTAGGAATCTAAAGATTATTACCTTTGAGGCTCTGTTTTTTCAATATAGCCCCTAGCTTCTCATAATCCTTCAGAAGAACCTCTTTCTTAGTCCCACCTCTATAATTGGTAACCACATAGACCGTGACAACTGGATTTTTTCCCCTCCTATTCCAACTTCCTACCCAGCCCCGAAGAGGTATTCTTAACTCTGGCACCGGGCAGGCAACACAGCCTTTGGGACTCACACACTCGGCTGCAGAGAACAGTATCAATCCCCTTAACTATACTGTCCCCTACTACTACTACTACTTTTCTTTTTACTCCGCCCACTTGAATGGTTCCCTGCACCACAGTGCTGTGGTCAGTTTACTGATCCTCTTTGCAGTCCTTGCTCTCGTCCACACAAGCTGCAAGAACCTCAAACCTGTTGGACATGTGTAAGGGCTGAGGTTCATCCAATGCTACCTTCTGGATCCCCAGACCTACCTCACTCGTAGTCACACCCTCCTGTTCCTGAGAACATACCAAATCTGAAGTACCTAGCCTAAGGGGTGTGACTGCCTTCTGGAACAAAGTGTCCAGGAAACATCAAACAAAGCTTTATAGTTAACTGTCAGTCACCATAAACTGGTGCATTCTCCATGGCAATGCCGCGACCAATCAGAGTCCACTTGCCAACCAATCAGCACTCTCTTCTCATGCAGCATATATTTGTTGCTTTCCCTTACATTGGTATTCTTGTGAATCCTCCTGATGAGTGCAAGACAAAAAGCTTTGACAAAATGTCTCTGTTTTCAGCAATTCTTTCTTTCTTTGGCCTCCTTATCTCGAGAGACAATGGGTAAGTGCCTGGAGATGGTCAGTGGTTTGTGAAGCAGCGCCTGGAGTGGCTTTAAAGGCCAATTCGAGAGTAGCAGACTCTTCCACAGGTGCTGCAGATAAAATTGGTTGTCGGGGCTGTTCCACAGTTGGCTCTCCCCTTGCGCCTCTGTCTTTTTTCCTGCCAACTGCTAAGTCTCTTCGACTCGCCACACTTTAGCCCCGCCTTTATGGTTGCCCGCCAGCTCTGGTGATCGCTGGCAACTGACTCCCACGACTTGTGATCAATGTCACAGGACTTCATGTCGCGTTTACAGATGTCTTTAAAGCGGAGACAAGGACGGCCGGTGGGTCAGTTACCAGTGGCGAGCTCGCTGTACAATGTGTCCTTGGGGATCCTGCCATCTTCCATGCGGCTCACATGGTCAAGCCATCTCAGGCGCCACTGGCTTAGTAGGGTGTATATGCTGGGGATGTTGGCCGCCTCGAGGACTTCAGAGTTACTTAAGCTATAAATTTAGTGCAATGCATATATCTCCCCAGTACCAGTTTAAACTACCGCCCCCAGTTAGAGGGATAAAATCTTAAACTCGCCAACCGATCACTTGCCTGCTCAACTAATTACTGTGTTTGAACACTCACCAGCTACTGGAGGCAGGAAAAAAGGTGTAAAAAGCAAAATCTCCTTCCCCCTCTGCACCGAACTCAGCCCTTGTTGTCTCCACTCTATGCTCTCTGTGTAAAAAGGTTTTCTCCCATCTCACCTCTGTTTTTTTTGCCAATCACCTTAAATCGGTGTCCTCTGGTTCTAGACCCTTCTGCCATTGCGAACAATTTCTCCCTATCTACTCTGTCCAGACCCCTCATGATTTTGAACACTGCTATCAAATCACCTTAATCTTCTAAGGAGAACATTCCCAGCTGGCAGCCTCTGATTAAACCTGTTTTACAGATTTTAACCCTGGCCGGCTGTCTATCCCAGGCACCATCCCTATATTTTCTGGTATCTTTAGTAGCAAACTAATGGGCCTGTACAGCTAGTTCACGGCATTGCAGTGATTTCAGTGCCAAGTTTATCGGCACTGTGGAGGAGTATGGGATCTCAGACAGTAACCTCAGGATTTCTGCATTTAAGTGCACTTGTGTAAACTCGGGAGCTTGCAGTCTGATTCACTTTGTAATGATGCTGAGCGCTGTTAGCCTCACTGGTTATTTTCAATGCACAATTCCGGTCAATGTAATCTCAAACAGTGAGAAACAAATAGGCCTCTAGAATGAGCACAAAAGGCTGACAAGGCTTATAATAAATTTGCAAAGCAAGTCCAAAGGAGGAGTTGAGCCAATCGAAGCAAGGATCATAACAGTGGAAATAAGAGTGATCCAAATTTTCATAATCTAAGACAAAAAGCTGTGGATTCAGAGCCAATTGAAATCTTTCATACTGGGATTGTTAGATTTTTATTGAATCAGTGTATCAAGGAATATGGAGTAAATGAAGTAGAGATAGAGAGTAGCCGGGATCTGACTGAATGGTTGAACAGGCTCCAGGGGTTATAATCCTCTTGTTCCCATGTTCCTCAAAACTCCTCCCAATGCCTTTGATTCTGGACAACCTTTTTTGGGATTATAAATATCATCAAATCATTCATATTATCAAAATATCAAGCTCATGAGCTAACATACTATGGATACCAGTAATAGTGTGAACAGCCATGGCTCAGTTGGAAACACTCCTGCATCTGAGTCAGAAACTTATGAGTTCAAGTTTCACTCTAGTGTGGTACTGAGAGAGTTCTGCATTGGTGGAGCTGCTGTCTTTCAGATGGTCCCTCAGGTGGATGTAAAAGATTCCACATTTGAAGAAGAGCAGGGGAGTTCTCCGTGGTATCCTGGCCAATATCTATCCCTCAATCAACATCACAAAACCAGCTTATCTGATCATTATCACATTGTTTTGGGTGCTTGCTGCATGCAAATTAACTGCCATGTTTCCTACATTACAATGGTGACTCATTTGGCTGTGAAGCACTGAGAGATGTCCGGTGGTCAGGAAAGACGCTATATAAATGTGCGTCTTTCTTTCTTTCCAACAAAACGCCGATAACTGACTCAGTGTCTGTTCTTACTTGTATCTCATTAAAGTTTTTCATCACTATCCAATGTAACATTCATCATGACAAATCCAGAACAGGTTCATTAATTAGCTTTCAGACTATGCCTAAGAATCATCAGCATCTTACTCTCAACATGCTCTCATGATGTCCAAGAGAAGCTGGAAATGCTGTGTGGAAACATTGGCATCACAGGACATCAGCCAAGCAGAGTAACAGCCCATAACAGAGAAAACACTCACTTGCAGAGTCACCTGACAAATGTTGTTTGTTCATTGTACCTAGAATCCATGGAAGATCCCAATCCCCTTGACCCTACACCCAGCACAGAGACAGCTGCAGGAAGGTGAATGTCTGTTCTGACACATTACCTGGTTAATCTCCCTATTGACAAAGCCCCTGTAATTAATATGCAGTTCTGGTAGATATGGATTTTAAACAGTTGTGAAAGGACCCAGCAATGCCCCGCAAGGTTTCATGGCTTTAGTTTCTGTCCATTGACTATGGGCAAAAATCTAACCCATAATTTGATATATTCTCTTTAAATTTATTACCCTGTTGTACATTTCAAGAAATGTTAAGCTTAACATTTTAACATCTGTCAATGTGACATTTGCATTCTCTGCAGTGTACTTAACAAAAACCAATTCCAAAGTTTTGATAACTGAAGTTACAGACGCAGAAAATAGTTGTCAGATTTGTTCCAGAATTACTTGGTTATGTAATTAATGAGCTGCTGATTGGAACTGAACTCTTTCCTATTTACACCACAATGAATGTTTTTCTCCTGGCCTGAACTCACCATCACTCCACTCATGTGAGACTGGATCAAAGCTGCCATACAGCTGGCCCATGGTGATGGCCTTTGGGTTGATGATAATGTACTGCACTCTGTGTTCATCCATCAGGCTTCTCATCTCCAGCAGCTCCAAGACCCCAGCCAACACCTTCAGAGCACAGGTCTTTCCCCCCAGGGGACTTCCAACCAGCATGAAGCCATGACGCACAAGCATCATTTCGTAAATCTGAGGACAACGACAATTCCAACTGTTAATTCTCATTGATCCTGAAGAAGAAACATTGTGTGATAAAGAAACTGCAACATTGCAAACAATTATCTACTGCACTCCAAAAGTTAGAGTGAGATAATTACACTGCAGGCACAGAGAGTCTTCTGACATTAATACTGTACCAGGATAATTAGTTAGATGAAACAAAAAAAGGCATACGATGCCTGTCAGGTGAATTCTTCAAGTGAGAACCAGGGCAAATAGAATAAGTTGAGAGGGGAAGTGAAGAGGAAAGTAAGACTGGCAAAGCGAGAATATGAGAATAGAATGCAGTTAACATAAAAGCGAACCCAAAAATCTTCCACCAGCATGTAAATAGCAAGAGAGATCAGGTGGGGCCTATTAGGGACAAAGAAGATGATATATCTTAGAGGTGCAGGGCAAGGCTAGAATATTTAATGAGTACTTTGTTTTGGTTTTTAGTAAGGAAGAGGATGCTGATAAAAGATTGTAGAGGCAATAGATGGGTGAAAACTGATAAACAGGATGGACTGCAAAGTCTGGCTATGCTGAGAGTGAATAAGTCGCCTGCTCCGGATAGCTTGCATCCCAAGTTACTAAAGGAACTGGGGATGGAGATAGCGGGAGGGCTTTCCATAATCTTCCAATCTTCCCTGGATAAGGGTGAGGTAACAGAGGATTGGAGAGTGAAAAATGTGATATCCTTATTCAAGAATGGGTGTAATAACAGTCCTAGTTACTACAGGCCAGACAGTTTAACATTAGTGGTGGATAAGATTTTAGAAACAGTAACCAGGGAAAAAAATTAACAGGCACTTGGAGAAGTTTGAATTAAATAGGGAGAACCAGCACGGATTTGTAAAAGGCAGATTGTTTTTTGACTAATTGATTTTTTTTTTGATTAAGTAACAGAGAAAGTTTCTGAAGGGAATACAGTGAATGTTGTCCACATGGATTTTAAGGAAGTGTTTGACCAAGTACCAATAAAAGTCTGGTTAACAAAATTGAGGCTCATGGGTTAGGAGAGTCAGTGTCATCTTGGATTAAAAAAAATTGCTTTAGGACAGAAAAACAGTGAGTTGTGGTAAATGGTTGTTTTTCAGACTGGAGGATGGTAGACGGTGGTGTTCCCGAGGGTCAGTGCTGGAACCACTGCTTTTTTGATGTATATAAATGACTTGTATATTGGAATACAAAGTAAAATTACAAAATTTGCTGATGATAGCAAACTTGGAGGTGTGGCAGACAATGAGGATTATACCAATCGACTGCAGCAGGACATAGGCTAGCAGAATGGACAGACAAGTGGGAGATGGAATTTAATATAGAGAAGTGTGAGGTGATGCATTTTGGCAAAACGGATATGGAGAGGCAATATAGACTAAATGGCACAGTTCTGAACACAGGGACAGAGAGACCTAGGGTTTCATGTGCATAGATCATTGAAGTTGGAAGATGGCAGAACATATTGAGAGAGTAATTAGCAAAGTATGTGGGATCTTGGGCTTCATAAGTAGAGTATGGAATACAAAAGCAGGGAAGTTATGCTGAACCTTTATAAAGCTCTAGTTAGGCCACAACTAGGGTGTTGCATCCATTTCTGGTCACCACATTTTAAGAAGAATATGAGGGTCCTTGAGAGGATGCAGAGGAGATTTACCAGAATGATTCCCAGGATGAGGGATTTTAGCTATAAGGTTAGGTTGAAGAAGCTGGGAGCAAAGGAGATTGAAGGAGATTTGACAGAGGTGTACAAGATTATGACAGGCTTAGATAAAGTAGACAAAGAAAAGCTGTTCCAATTAGCCGATGGTACAAGGACTAGGGGACACAGATTTAAGGTTTTGGGCAAGAGATGCAGTGGGGTGTGAGGAAGAACTACTTTCCACAGCGCGTGGTAATGACCGGGAACTCACCGCCTAGGAGGGAGGTGGAAGTGGAGATGCTCAATGATTTCAAAAGGAAATTGGACGGGCACTTGAGGGGAAATAAACCTGCAGGATGATGGGGATAATATAGGTAATGGGAATGACTAGATTGTTCGACAGAGAGCTGGCATTGACTCGATGGGCTGAAAGGCCTCCTTCTGTGTCATAATGATGCTACAACTCCATGACGCTATGACAGGGGACTGAGTGTCAAAGAACAAAGAACAAAGAACAGTACAGCACAGGAACAGGCCATTCGGCCCTCCAAGCCTGCGCCAATCTTGCTGCCTGTCTAAACTAAAACCTTCTGCACTTCCGGGGTCTGTATCCCTCTATTCCCATCCTATTCATGTATTTGTCAAGATGCCTCTAAAACGTTGCTATCATACCTGCTTCCACCACCTCCCCCGACAGCAAGTTCCAGCCACTCACCACCCTCAGTGCAAAGAACTTGCCCCGCACATCCCCTCTAAACTTTGCCCCTCGCACCTTAAACCTATGTCCCCTAGTAACTCACTCTTCCACCCCGGGAAAAAGCTTCTGACTATCCACTCTGTCCATACCACTCATAACTTTGTAAACCTCTATCATGTCGCCCCTCCACCTCCGTCGTTCCAGTGAAAACAATCCGAGTTTTTCCAACCTCTCCTCATAGCTAATCCCCTCCAGACCAGGCAACATCCTGGTAAACCTCCTCTGTACCCTCTCCAAAGCCTCCACGTCCTTCTGGTAGTGCGGCGACCATAATTGCAAGCAATATTCTAAGTGTGGCCTAACTAAAGTTCTGTACAGCTGCAGCATGACTTGCCAATTTTTATACACTATGCCCCGACCGATGAAGGCAAGCATGCCGTATGCCTTCTTGACTACCTTATCCACATGTGTTGCCACTTTCAGTGACCTGTGGACCTGTACGCCCAGATCTCTCTACCTGTCAATACTCCTAAGGGTTCTGCCATTTACTGTATACTTCCCACCTTTATTAGATCTTCCAAAATGCATTACCTCACATTTGTCCGGATGAATGATCTCATGCGCTCGGCAAAGGTAAGTGGCACTTTGCAGAATGGCTCCGTTTCACCTGGTTGTCCCCACACAGAGTGGCACATGTGTGCCACTGCCATGTCAAAGACAGGGAGGTCGGGCAAAGCGGAGTGATGCCAAATGAGTGGCTGCATGTGTGAATCAATGCACCCTCTTTTGCACCTCAGAGCATGGCACATCCATGACAGGCTAAGTCCATATTACAGACTGAGCTTCTCCCACCTTTTGTTTTAGTGTCCCTGTTGTGACACGCGTCATGTTGTTGTTTGGCAACATTTAATATCTGCATCCTTGCTCTTCCAGGTGAAGAGGGCCCACAATGTGCGGGAGTCATTCAGGACCGGTGGCAGAGTGCCAGACCTCAGACCACTCACACAGGCTGAAGAGGAGGTGCTCGCACTAGCTGGCAGCCAGGGAGCATGTGCCGTTTTGGACATGGATGAACATACAACTTTCTGACAAACACAATGATTACTCATAACATTTCATATTTGGAGACTATGCTGTCATGTTCACAACATTTGCACCATAAAACCTAAAACTATCCTCTTCGCATTGTATCTTGCAGGGCAAGGCTCTGAAGTGACACTGGAGGCCCCAGAGAGTTCCAGCACCTCTGAGGAAGAGACAACCTCAGAGGACACAGTGCCCCATGACACTCCCGCACCTTCCACCAGCACAGGTACGCTTACCTCGGTGGGAATCTGTTTGGCTTTAGAGTCTGGGTCACAAACTGGTGAGAGCACCACACACACCTGAACAGCTGGCTGAGGCTGAGAAAGACAACACCTCTGGCAGTCAGAGGACTGTGGGTGTCCAGGTCCATGCTGAGCCCCAGGCTAATGATGATCCTCTAGTGTCAACAGCACAGGGCATGCTGGAGTTGCAAGGAGAGATAAGGCAACATCTGGCGGAGATGCCACAGGCCATTGAGCAGATGGTGGGGGAGTCTATTAAGGCTATGACAGCTGCCATGTCCCAGGCATATGACCACATAGCCTCCTGCATGGAGAGCTTGGAGACCCTCATGGAGAGTCACATTCCACAGATGCGCACTGACCCACAAACCCTCTCCTTGACCATGATCTGGACACAGCAGTGGCTAGGCGAGAGAGGGACCATGGGCCTGGTGAGTGTATCTACTCCTGGTGCTTCTTGGGAGAGCAGAGAGGTTCCTACAAGACGTGAGAGGCAGAAGACGAGCCTACACTCCATATCTGGGGTCCCCCCCCCTCAGGGGATTCCAATGTGGATATCGGCTCCTCTGCCCCTCTGCTGGTGAGTCAGTTCCAGCAGCCACGGCCTATGTATTACTCGGTCAGTAAATGTACTTTTCTCACATGTGTATCCTTTTTACTGTGTGAATAACACCATGTATCGATTATGTATCCTCCCATTACATCATTGACCTGACGGAACTGCCAATATATGGAATAAGATCATTGCCATGCCAGTATGTGTGATGTGGCACTGCACGGATACAGTCACATGGGCAATGGCTCAGTCACCTGCTGCCAGTAATGGTGGAGAGACAGATGTCACAGATGCAGAAGTCTGCAGACGAGATGAAGGACGGTGATGAGTGTTGTGGGGAACATTCAGGGATTGTGGAAGCACTCAGTGATAAGGTTTTGTCATTCATCCCTTGCTCGTCGCTGGCCATGTATGCTCTGCATTGATGCTCTCCGTCCTCCCATGCGCGGCTGCTGCTGGAAGCCCTCTGTATCCTCATTGTCCGAGGATGTCTCCTGCTGCTGTCTCTCATCATCCTGCAAGGCCTCCCCCCTCTGCAATGCAATGTTGTGCAGAATACAGCATACAGCAACAATGTGCACAACCCTTTCTGGTATGTACTGTAGGGCCCCATCTGATCTATCCAGGCAGCGGAAGTGCATCTTCAGCACGCCGATGGCCTGCTTGATGGTAGCTCATGTCGAGCCGTGGCAGGTGTTGTATCTCTCTTCTGCATCACTGGTGGGTTTTCTCACCAGTGTCAGGAGCCATGTCAGCAAAAAGTAGCCGTTGTCTCCAAGAATCCACCCTGGATCAGAGCGGGTGCAGTGAACATTACGGCACGTGGCACCGGTACAGGATGAAGGATCATGGCAGCTGCCTGGAAAGCGGACACAGAATTGTCACATACTAGCTGCATGTTGAGCAAGTAGAAGCCCTTTCTGTTGAGGTAAGTGGCTGGTTGTTCCCTTGGAGCTTGATGGCCACATGTGTGCAGTTGATGACCCTGCAATGGACCCAAATCTGAGGGTCCTCTGGGCCTGACTCTCAGGGCCCATCCTGAAGGGCACATAGTCACTGTCCCACCTGCACAAGGCATCGGTGACCTCCCTGATACAGCGGTGCACTGCTGACTGTGAAACCCCACACAGGTCACTGGTGGATCCCTGGAATGATGCAGAGGCATAGACGTTTAGAGTCGCTATCACTTTGAGGGCCACTGGCATGGGGTGTCCACCAAAGCCCATCGGCTGCAGGTCATCATTCAGCAGTGCACAGAGATGTATCACCGTCTGTCTGGACATCCACAGTCAATTCTGACATTGGTGCTCCAGCATCTGCAGGTACATCATGGGCGTGCCTGTAGAGCCGCTGTAGACTCGGTTCCTTCAGTAGGTCAATGGCACCTATCTGGGCAGAGAGTGATGTGAATTGGTACATCATCTGTGTTCCAGCATCACCTATATGGTATGGCATGACATCACCTGTCTTAGCTTTAAATAAAAGCAGGGCAGCATGACCACAGTCTTATTATTGCAGTTGCCTGGATTGGACCATCAGCAACATGACCTTAAACCTGCTACCATTTGTGGCCCCACCCCCCATGAAGGAATCATGGACTGCCATTGCTCGTTGGCCAACTGCAGGGTCAACTCTAAAATAAAAGCAAAATACTGCGGATGCTGGAAACCTGAAACAAAAACAAGAAATGCTGGAATCACTCAGCAGGTCTGGCAGCATCTGTGGAAAGAGAAGCAGAGTTAACGTTTCGGGTCAGTGACCCTTAAGAGACTTGGTAGTTGGCAGGAAAAAAGGCAGAGGCGCAAGGGGACAGCCAACTGTGCAACAGCCCCGACAAACAAATTTCTCTGCAGCACCTGTGGAAGAGCCTGTCACTCCAGAATTGGCCTTTATAGCCACTCCAGGCGCTGCTTCACAAACCACTGACCACCTCCAGGCGCGTATAGAAGGGTCACTGACCCGAAACGTTAACTCTGCTTCTCTTTCCACAGATGCTGCTAGACCTGCTGAGTGATTCCAGCATTTCTTGTTTTTGTTGCAGGGTCAACTCCTTCACCCCACCCTCCCAAAAACGTTCATGGGCGCAGAGTGGCCCCCTTTATGGAACAAGGTTACGGGGTACCTCCCTTCATGACTGCAGAGTTGAAACTTCCTTCACAACACACAGCCACCCACCTTCACAGGCTCCGAGGGCCGATGCCTTGGTGCCGCCAGCTTTTCTCAGACGTAAAATTGAAGACACGTGAGTGCCGCACATCCAGCAGCAGATGGTAAACTGATGGCTGAATCGCATCGGGATGAATATTAATGTATGCTAAGAGGCTATTTAAATATTTAAATCCAGGTCCCATCACCAAGTAGTGGGGGGCCACCATGGAGCCCCACCACCACCAGGAAGATCGGGCCAGCACTCCTGCCGTCGGGCTCCGTGGCGGGCTACTGCCGGAACGATATTCCAGCCCTCCCTGTCATGGAAGCCGATGTTCGAGAGCTCTGTAAAATCCAGCCCACTTCCTTCCTTCCTTCTTGCAAGAGAAGGTGGTGTATATCAGAAGGCAGCAGCAATGAACCGGAGGAGGAGAGGGCTCCTCCATGGAGGAGACAGTGCTGACCATCATGGGAAGAGGTATCAGTGAGGCCGTGGCCACTAGTGGAGCTGAAGCAATTGATAAGGGTATGTGCATAAATAATCCTCCTTCCCGCACCCCACTTGTCCCTCATCCCTCAAACTCATCTCACTGAGAAGCTGCAGAGGGTGAAAGCACACACTTCTTACTTTCTCCTCTCCCCTCAGCACAATCCAAAACTAGTCCCCTATTTATTTCAGATACTCAGGAACTGGAACCTGCCCAGGCAGTGGAGACAGGGCAAGAAGACAGTGAAGATGAAGAGACACCATCACACACTCTTATACGCAAAGCCATTAGTTCAGATACTGACACTGTGCATATCTTCGAGGCGAGGATGGAGGTGAGATTTTCACATGATGGGCTGAATTTAGTCTGTTGGTCCCGACAGTGGACCCAGAAATGGGCATCGTTCCCATACGTCACGTGAGCAGCCGCCCCTTCGTCATCATGCAGCGGGCAGCCATTTTGCACAATGGAAGCACGGAACCCCCCCCCCCCCCACAATCACAGTTCTTTTGTTCAAGCAATTAAAGTTCAATGTGTACAAGCGATTATTCTATTATGCCTTAATTGCGAGCTGCATCCCTTAAGGCATGCTAATGTAAACACAGTCCTTATTTGAATATGATCTCCCATGGGCACTAGTGCATGTTTCAGCTTGGCATTAGGCACAGAATACAAATGGAAAGGAGGTGATAGACTACATGCATTGAGGTCAGTCTTTATTGGTTTCTCTGTGAGTGGATATCAGGGAGGCTGGAAGCAGGTATTGATGAGAATGTCTCTTACCTCCTTGGCCTGTCACTCATTTTTCCTGGTCCCCTCTGCAAGGACTTCAACATCCAGTGCTGCCTGCTCATTACCCTCCTCTGCATCCTCCTCATCAATTGAGGACTGATCAATCATGTCCTCTTCATCCAAGGCCTCCCCCCCTCTGCAGTGCTAGATTGTGCAGAGCACATCAGATCCTCACGATACACGAGACCCTCGCTGGGGCACACTGCAGGGCTCTACCAGATCGATCCAGGCATCAGAATCTCATCTTCAGCAGCCCAATGGCCTGCTCAATGGTCGCTCGGGTGGAGCCGTGGCAAGTGCGGTACCTCTCCTCTGCTGCAGGGCGAGGGTTGCTCACATTGTCTTCAATGGGTAACCCTTGTCCCCGAGAATCCATCCCTGAAGGCACGCAGGGACCTGAAAATCTGTGGCACCTGGGACTGTCAAAGTATGTAGGCATCGTGGCTGCTTCCAGGGAATATAAGAACACAAGAAATAGAAGCTGGAGTCGGCTATTCAGCACTTTGAGCCCATTCCGCCATTCAGTGAGATCATGGCTGATCTTCTATGTCAACACCATTTTCCTGCACAATCCCTGTAATATGTAAAAATCTATCGATCTCAGTCTTGAACATTCTCTGGGGCAGAGAATTCCAAAGGTTCACCACCCTCTGAGTAAAGAAATTCCTCTTCATCTCAGTCCTAAATGGCCTACCCTTTATTCTGAGACTGTGTCCCCTGGTTATCGACTCCCCACACAGGGGAAATATCCTTCCTGAATCTACCCTGTTGAGCTCTGTAAGAATGTTGTATGTTTGAATGAGATCACCTCTCATTATTCTAAACTCCAAAGAATAAAGGCCCAGTCTATTTCATATTTCCTCATAGGACAATCCCTCCACTCCAGGAATTAGTCTGGTGAACCTTCATTGCACTCCCTCTATGGCAAATATATCTTTCCTTTTGTAAGGAGACCAAAACTGCACACAGAACTCCAGGTATGCTCTCACCAAGGTTCTATATAATTGCAGTAAGACATCTTTACTCCTATACTCATATCCCCTTGTAAGAAAGGCCAACAAACCATTTGCCTTCTGAATTGCTTTTGTTAGGAGAGTACTTTTTTTGTAAAATATGTTTTAAGGATTTATAGTTGAATCAATAGTCATTTATTCATCTGGAAGCTTGAAGAGATGTTGAACTTCGTGTTTTTTTTAAAGAAGTCATGAGAGGGTTCCTGGACTTGGCTTGTAAACTAGTCTTACTGGAAGGCACCTGTCTGTGGATAATCACCCAGCAGGGGTTGTTCTGGACTTGGGGAGATGCTTACAAAGAAGTGACAGGTCAAGATTTATAGAGTCAGGAGACTTGACTTCTGAAATGTTTCAGTTTTAGTTTCAGTTTGAGCTGTTACAAAAAGACAGTTGTTTTTTTGCCTGCTTAAGAAGACCCAGTTCTCTCTCTCTTGAAAAGAAACCCTGCATACATTATGTCAGTTTCCCATTTCCAACTGTTTTTGAAGAAACTCTGTGTATCAAATGTGTGGGAACTGAAAACTCTTGTTGCTGAATTTTTGCTGTAAGACCCATCTGAAGCCTCTGCAGCGGCATTTCTTGGAAAGCCTACCCAAACTGATCTTCAACATCACCTGGAAAGAACCGTTCTAGGAAGATCCCAATGACAGCCATTCATACGCAATCTGATGCCAAGCCAAAACCAAGGACAAATATTCTGCCTAAGTGTTTTTTTTTGTTTTCTTTGTAACAGCATCGTAAACAACAATTTGTTTTATTTCTCTGGTTAACTGGTGTATGTATTGTTACGACTGAGGCAGGAAGAATGCACTGTTAATTCAGTCTCACTTCTCCACAGGTCACAACATATATTTAAATCTTCCTACTTAACGAAACAATCAATCATATACTCTATTTTTCCCAGAATAAAGCACACCAACCAGGTTTCTTTAATAAACAACAAAATTATCAGTTTATTGAAAACTAAATTTTAAAGTTTTAACCATTAATGAAGTAAAACATACATACAAATTGAAATGCTAAAGCCTCTTATTTATCCTAGCCCACACACACACACTGGTTAACTGGGGGAAAAAAAGGATTTTTGTCAGCTGTTACAAAGAAATTGAAGGAAGAAAAAGAAACACTTAGGCTGAAAAGAAGGTATGGAAGGAAGTCCTTTGTTTTGGTGAGGTGTCCCAAAGGTGAATCGGCGGCTGTCAATGGGATCTTCCTACAATAGTTCTTTCCAGGCAATGTTGATGATCTGGCTAGGCTTTCTAAGATATGCAGCACAGAAAGTTCCAGTCAGACTTTACAGCAGGAAGCAGCAAAAAAGATTTTCTTAGGTCTAATAGCAGCAATGTAGAAGTAAAGGTTTCTTCAAATACAGGAGGAAATAATAAACACACATTATGTAGGAATTATTTTCAAAAGAGAAAGATATCAGCTGTCTTCTCCTGGCAGGCATGCAGCAACTGACTTTTTTTAACAGTTCAAAATGAAACCAAAACTGTTCAGAAGCAAGTCACATGATAACCATAAATCGTGGCCTGTCACTTCTTTGCAAACATTTTTTTCCAAGTCAAAAGCACAACCCCTGCTGGGTTATTTGGACACAGGTGCCTTCCAGTCTATTTACATTTCACTCAGTCCCAAACCTTCTGTTGACATTCTGTTTTAAAAAATAAACCATGTTCAGCAATCTCCAGATGAATCAATGTCCAGAATTCAACTATCAATTCTTTAAAACATATTTTACAAAAAAAAGAAGAAATCTTGTAACAGTATGTATATGTGTGTGTGTATTTGAGGGGCTAGGATAGGTAAGGGGCTTTGATATTTAGATTTGTATGGGCATATTTTCCGTCATTATTGGTTAAGACTTGTTTTACAATAAACTGATAATTTTGTTGTTTATTATAGAAACCTGGTTGGTGTGTCTTATTCTCAGAAAAATAGAGTATATGATTGATCATATTGGTAAGTGGGAAAATTTAAATATACGTTGTGACCTGTATAGAAGTGAGACTAGAATAAATAGTGCACTCCTCCCACCCTGGTCATAACACTTGCTGTACCTGCACGGTAGAGTTCAGTGACTCATGAACAAGGACACCCAAGTCCCTTTGAAGTTCAACACTTACCAGCCTCTCACCATTTAAGAAATACTCTGTATTTATGTTTTTCCTACCAAAGTGGATAACCTTACATTTCTCCACATTATATTCCATCTGCCAAATGTTTGCCTACTGGCTTAGCCTCTCCAAATCCCCTTGAGGTGTCTTTGCATCCTCTTCACAACTCACACTTCCATCTAGTTTTGTGTCATCTGCAAACTTGGAAATATTACATTTAATCCCCACATCTAAATCATTGATATAGATTGTGAATAGCTGGGGCGTAAGCACTGATCCTAGTGGTACCCCGCTAGTAACAGCCTGTCAACCTGAAAATGATCCATTTATTTATTCCTACTCTCTGTTTTCTGTCCATGAGCCAGTTCTCAATCCATGCCAGTATATTCCCCCAGAACCATCTGCTCTAATTTTGTTTACTATCCTCTTTTGTGGGATCTAGTTCGGCACTAGTTAGACACCAGTTCGGCCTCAGCTGGAGTACTGCGTCCAGTTCTGGGTGCCGCAGTTGGGGAAAGATGTGAGGGCATTGGAGAGAGTACAGAAAAGATTCACAAGAATGGTTCCAGGGATGAGGAATTTCAGTTATGAAGATAGATTGGAGAAGTTAGGACTCTTTTCCTTGAAGAGAAAGCTGAGAGGTGATTTGATTGAGATATTCAAAATCATGAGGGGTCTGGACAGAGTAGATAGAGAGAAACTGTTCCTACTCGTGAAAGGATCGAGAACGAAAGGGCACAGATTTAAAGTATTTGGTAAGAAAAGCAAAAGTGACAACAGGAAAAACTTTTTCACGCAGCGATTGGTTAAGATCTGGAATGCGCTGCCTGAGAACGTGGTGGAGGCAGGTTCAATTGAAGCATTCAAAAGGGAATTAAACAGTTATATGAATAAGAAGAATATGCATGGTTATGGGGAGAAGGCAGGGGAACGGAACTGAGGGAGTTGCTCTTTTGGAGAGCCAGTGCAGACACGATGGGCTGAATGGCCTCCTTCTGCACTGTAACAATTCTGTGATTCTGTGACCTTATCAAAAGCTTTCTGAAAATCTAAATATACCATATCCACTGGTTCTGCTAGTTACATCCTCAAAAAACTCCAACAGGTTCGTTAAACATGATTTCATTTCCATAAATCCATGCTGACTCTGCAAAATCTTATATTATTCTCTAAGTCTCCTGTTATCACATCCTTTATTATTGATTCCAGCATTTTCCCTACGACTGATGTTAGACTCACAGGTCGTAGTTCTCCATTTTCTCTCTCCCTCCTTTCTTATATAGTGGGGTTACATTTGCCACCTTCCAATCTGCGGGACCCATTCCAGAGTCTATAGAATTTTGAAAGATGACCACCAATGCATCTACTATCTCTACAGCCACCTCTTTCAACAGTAGGATGTAGATCATCATGTCAAGGGCATTTATATACTTTAAGTCCCATTAATTTCTCTAGTTTTTTTTGACTAATATTACTATTTCGCAATTCCTCATTTATTCACATCCCTTGATTCTCCATTACTTTGGGAGGTTTTTAATATTTTCCTCCCTGAAAACAGACACAAAGTATTTGTTTAGTTTTTCTGCCATTTCCTTATTCCCCATAATAAATTCTCCTGACTCTGCTTGTAATAGACCCACATTTGTTTTTGCTAATCTTTTTTACATAACCATAGAAGCTTTTACAGTCTGTTTTATATTTCTCACGAGTTTACTCTCATATTCTATTTTCCCTTTCTTAATTTTTTTCTTGGTCCTCTTGCAGAATCCTGAAATGCTCCCAATCCTCAGGCTTACCATTTTTTTGATAAGTTTATACACCTCTTCCTTTGATCTAATACAATCCTTGATTTCTCTTGATGGCGTACCGACCTCTACCTTGCAGAAGCTCAACGCCAACTCACAGACACCTCTTCCTACCTCCCTCTGGACCATGACCCCACCACCGAACATCAAGCCACCGTCCAAAGGACTGTCACTGACCTCATCTCCTCTGGAGATCTTCCCTCTACAGCTTCCAACCTCATAGTCCCGCAACCCTGGACAGCCCGCTTCTATCTCCTTCCCAAAATCCACAAACGGGACTGTCCCGGCAGACCCATTGTGTCAGCCTGCTCCTGCCCAACTGAACTTATTTCTTCCTATCTAGACTCTATCTTTTCTCCGCTGGTCCAGTCTCTTCCCACCTACATCCGTGACTCTTCTGACGCCCTACGTCATTTTGACAATTTCCAGTTTCCTGGTCCCAACCGCCTCCTCTTCACTATGGACGTCCAATCGCTCTACACCTCCATCCCCCACCAGGAGGGTTTGAGGGCTCTCCGCTTCTTCCTGGAACAGAGGCCCAACCAGTCCCCATCCACCACCACCCTCCTCCGCCTGGCTGAACTTGTTCTCACATTGAACAACTTCTCCTTCAACTCCACGCACTTCCTTCAAGTAAAAGGTGTCGCTATGGGTACCCGCATGGGTCCTAGTTATGCCTGTCTTTTTGTGGGATATGTCGAGCATTCTTTGTTCCAGTCCTACTCAGGCCCCCTCCCCCAACTCTTTTTCCGGTACATTGATGACTGTATCGGTGCCGTTTCCTGCTCCCGCCCCGAACTCGAAAACTTTATCAACTTTGCTTCCAATTTCCACCCTTCTCTCACCTTTACATGGTCCATCTCTGACACTTCCCTTCCCTTCCTCGACTTCTCTGTCTCCATCTCTGGGGATAGGTTGTCTACCAATATCCATTATAAGCCCACTGACTCCCACAGCTACCTCGACTACACTTCTTCACACCCTACCTCCTGTAAGGACTCCATTCCATTCTCCCAGTTTCTCCGTCTCCGATGCATCTGCTCTGATGATGCTACCTTCCATGACGGTGCTTCTGATATGACCTCCTTTTTCCTCAACCGAGGATTTCCCCCCACTGTGGTTGACAGGGCCCTCAACCGTGTCCGACCCATTCCCCGCACCTCTACCCTCACCCCTTCCCCTCCCTCCCAGAACCGTGACAGGGTTCCCCTTGTCCTCACTTTTCATCCCACCAGCCTCCATATCCAAAGGATCATCCTCCGCCATTTTCGCCACCTCCAGCGTGATGCCACTACCAGTCGCATCTTCCCCTCCCTTCCCCTGTCAGCATTCCGAAGGGATCATTCCCTCCGCGACACCCTGGTCCACTCCTTCATTACCCCCACCACCTCGTCCCCGTCCCAGGGCACCTTCCCTTGCAATCGCAGGAGGTGTAATACCTGCCCATTTACCTCCTCTCTCCTCACTATCCCAGGCCCCAAACACTCCTTTCAGGTGAAGCAGCGATTTACTTGTACTTCTTTCAATGTAGTATACTGTATTCGCTGCTCACAGTGTGGTCTCCTCTACATTGGGGAGACCAAGCGCAGACTGGGTGACCGCTTTGCGGAACATCTCCGCTCAGTCCGCAAGCAGGACCCTGAGCTTCCGGTTGCTTGCCATTTCAACACTCCCCCCTGCTCTCATGCTCACATCTCTGTCCTGGGATTGCTGCAGTGTTCCAGTGAACATCAACGCAAGCTCGAGGAACAGCATCTCATCTACCGATTAGGCACACTACAGCCTGCCGGACTGAACATTGAGTTCAATAATTTCAGAGCATGACAGCCCCCCACTTTACTTTCATTTTTAGTCATTTTTAGTTATTGTTTCTTCCTTTTTTTTGCATTCCTTTTTACATTTTTTGCATTTATTTCATTTCATCTTAGTTTGTTCAGTTTGCTTACCCACTGTTTTTTTCAGGTTGTTTTTCTTCAGGTTTGCACTTGCTGATGTTCTATATTCAGTATATTCACACCTAATCTGTACTAATGCTTTGTCTTTCAAAACACCATTAACATATTGTTTGCCTTTGCTCCGTGACCTTTTGGTCAGCTATGTGGCCTGGTCCAATCTGCACCTTCTCCTTTGTTATCTCTTGCCCAACCCCCACCTCACTTGTTTATAATCTGTGACTTTTCTAATATTTGTCAGTTCCGAAGAAGGGTCACTGACCCGAAACGTTAACTCTGCTTCTCTTTCCACAGATGCTGCCAGACCTGCTGAGTGAATCCAGCATTTCTTGTTTTTGTTTCAGATTTCCAGCATCCGCAGTATTTTGCTTTTATTTTACCTTGATTTCTTTTGTTAGCCACGGTTGGAACACTTCTCTTGCTGGGTTTTTGTGCATTAAAGGAGTGTATTTTTGTTGTAAACTACATGTAATGTCTACCATCACACCTTATAATGTAGTTTCCCAGTCCACCATAGCCAATTTGCCCCTCATACCTTCATAGTTTCCTTTGCTTAGATTTAAAATGTTAGTTTCTGATTGAACTACATCACTTTCAAACTTAATATAAATTTTTATCATATTATCGTCACTCTTTCCTAAAGGCTCCTTTACATTTACAGAATAGTAGATCTAAAATAGCCCATTCCCTCGTTGGTTTCTTAACAAACTGCCTTAGAAAACTATCTTGCATACATTCCACAGGTTCATCCCCCACAACAGTGGCGCAGTGGTTAACACCGCAACCTCACAGCTCCAGGGACCTGGGTTCGATTCTGTGTACTGCCGGAGTTTGCAGGTTTTCCCTGTGACTGTGTGGGTTTTTGCCAGGTGCTCTGCTTTTCTCCCACAGCCAAAGACTTGCAGGTGATAGGTAAATTGGCCATTGTAAATTGCCCCTAGTGTAGGTAGGTGGTAGGGAATATGGGATTACTGTAGGGTTAGTATAAATGGGTTGTTGTTGGTTGGCATAGACTCGGTGGGCCGAAGGGCCTGTTTCAGTGCTGTATCTCAAAATAAATAAACATTAGTACTAATTAGATTTACCCAGTCTATATGTAGATTGAAATTCCCCCATGAGAACTGCATTATTCTTGTTACACGCACCTCTAATTTCCTGATTTATACTGTGATTTACATTAACACTGCTGTTTAGTGGCCTATTAACATCTCTAACCAATGCTTACTGCCCCTTGCTGTTTTTTAGTTCCACCTAAACTGATTCTACATCTTGATTTTTAGAACTAAAGTCATCTCTCACTGCAGTACTAATGCCCTCTTTAATTAACAGAGCTACCCCTCCACCTTTTCCCAGCTTCCTGTCCTTCCTGAATGTCATGTACCCTTGGATATTCAGGTCCCAGATTTGGTTTCCTTGTTGCCACGTCTCTATAATGGCTATCAGGTCATACATATGAATTTCTGTATGAGCTGACAATTCATCTGTTTTGTTGCGAATGCTTTTCACATTCAGTTACAGAGCTCTTAATTCATTTTTTTGACTGCTTTTGTAAAGTCTGGCCTTATCAACTAGCACACTCTTAAGTTTGTAATCACTGCCCCTTCCTGCAATATTCTGATCATCATTACCTTTATTGCTACTTTGATCTATTGCCTTGTCATTTCCCTTTAATTTACTCAATCTTCCCTTACATGATCCCTCCCCCCGCCCCTATTCAGTTTAAAACCCTCTCTACTTTCCTGGTTATATGACTCGCTAAAATACTGGGTGGCACAGTGGTGCAGTGGTTAGCACTGCAGCCTCACAGCTCCAGCGACCCGGGTTCAATTCTGTGTACTGCCTGTGTGGAGTTTACAAGTTCTCCCTGTGTCTACATGGGTTTCCTCTGGGTGCTCCAGTTTCCTCCCACAGCCAAAATATACTTGCAGGTTGATAGGTAAATTGGCCATTATAAATTGCCCCTAGTATAGGTATGTGGCAGGGAATATAGGGACGGATGTGGTAGGAATATGGGATTAGTGTAGGATTAGTATAAATGGGTGGTTAATGGTCAGCACAGACTCAGTGGGCTTGAAGGGCCTGTTTCAGTGCTGTATCGCTAAATCAAAATCAAAACTGGTCCCAGCATGGTTCAAGTGAAGTCTGTCCCAATGGTAAAGCCCCCACTTTCCCCAGTACTGGTGCCAATGCCCCATGAACTGGAACACACTTCTTCCACACCAGTCTTTGAGCCACGCATTGATCTCTTTAATCTTATTTACCCTATGCCAATTTTCACATGGCTCAGATAATAATCCAATGATTATTACCTTTGAGGTTCCTCTTGTTCATTTAGTGCTTAGTTCCTCATACTCCCTATACAGAACCTCTTTCCTAGTCTTATCTATGTCATTGGTACCTACATAGACCACAACAACTGGATCCTGCCCCTTCTAATGCAGGTTCCTCTCCAGCCCTGCGCTGATGTAGCGAACTCTGGCACTGGGCAGGCAACATGGCCTTCTGGATTCTCCTCCGCGGCTGCAGAGAACAGTTTCTAACCCCCTGACTATACTGTCCCCTACTACCACTACATTCGTATTTATTCCCCCCACTTGAATGGAGTCCTGTACCATGGTGCCATGGTCAGTCTGCTCATCCATACTACAGCCCTCGTTCTGGTCCATACAAGCTGCAAGAACCTCAAACTTGTTGCTCAATTGCAAGGCCTGAGGCTGCTCCACTCCCACCTTCTCGATCCCCTTACCTGCCTGACTCGCAGTCACACCCTCCTGTCCCTGACCACTGACCAAATCAGATGACCCTCTCCTATGGGGTGTGACTGCCTTCTGGAACAAAGTGTCCAAGCTACTTTCCCCATCCCTGATGCATCGCAGTGTCTGTAGCTCAGCCTTCAGCTCACTGACTCTGAGCCGAAGCTCCTCGAGCCGCAGGCACTTACTGCAGACGTGTTTGCCGTGGATCACACTGGTGTCCACCAGCTCCCACATACTGCAGCCACAACACCACCTACTCTGCCATCTTTATAATGTGCTAATTAGTTTATTTTTTAAATTAATTTATAATTAATAAACCCCACTACTAATAAGCCCCACTTCTAGTAAGCTTTACTACTGCTGGCAAACCTTACTACAACTCTTAAAACCTTACTAATAAATCTCCTGAGTCTCAGAAGATTCTTATGGCTACTATTCTAATTAATATGATATTAGCCCCAATTAAAATTCCTTAGTTTAGGCAAGTGAAAAAGAGAAAATGTTCACCAACAAATCACTTACCTTCTTTACTGTCAATTCCTCTTTCCCTGTCTGTACTGAATTCCCAATTAAACCAAATTCCCACCTTCACACTGATGATGCCTCACTCCAGCGAAGTCTCCACTCTTGTGCCCACACTCCATGGCACACACCTGCAGCAAACGCTTTCGATGGTCTCAGACCAGTTGAATGCTGATGGAATGAAAGCCCTTCCTGTTGATGTAGGTGACTGGCTGGTCCATTGGAGCCTTGATGGCCATATGCATGCAATCTATCATACCTTGCACCCAGGGAAATCCAGAAATGGCCTCAAATCCAATGGCCCTCTCGGCCTGACTGTCAGGGTCAGTCTGGTAGCGCACGCAGTCGCCGACCCTCTTGAACAGGGCATTCATCACCTCCTTAATACAGCAGTGGGCAGGAGACCCCACACATGTCCCCGGTAGATCCTTGGAATGATCCAAACACATAAAATTTTAGTTTTACTGTGATCTTCAGGGCCACAGGCATAGGGTGACCCCCGAATCCCATAGATTGCAACACGTCCTGCAGCAGGGCTGTTAAGTCCATGATGGCCTCCCTGACGAGGCGTTAGTCTTCAGTGACAATGCCGCTCAGACATTTGGAGGTAGCTGAGTTGAGTCCGGTACATTCCCTTCTTGGCATGGCTGGCTGCTGTTTGCTCTCATCCTGGAGCTTCACGGGCAGGCGCCGCTGCCTCCTGGCCCTCCCTCTGTCAGAGGCACCGCATCACGCTACGGGGGTCCAAAAAGACAGGGTGTATGAGACCCATTCAAGGTGACTTGTAGGTCTGCAGAGTGCTGGCGACTCTGCCCTGACAACTGAGATGTTGCTACTTCTCCCAGCAGACTCACATGGGGCAGCACAGTGGCGCAGTGGCTAGCACTGCAGCCTCACAGCTCCAGCAACCCAGGTTCGGCTCTGGGTACTGCCTGTGCGGAGTTTGTAAGTTCTCCCTGGGAGCGCGTGGGTTTCCGCCGGGTACTCCGGTTTCCTCCCACAGCCAAAGACTTGCAGGTCGATGGGTAAATTGGCCATTGTAAAAAATTCCCCCTAGTGTAGGTAGGTGGTAGGAAAATTGAGGGAAGGTGGGGATGTGAGGGGGAAAATAGGATTAATGTAGGATTAGTATAAATGGGTGGTTGATGGTCGGCACAGACTCGGTGGGCCGAAGGGCCTGTTTCGGTGTTGTATCTCTCTATGACTCCCTGATGGCCCTCAGTGCTCACTTTACTGATGTCCAACCCTCTCATCCAGCAACCACACATCTCACCCAACAGTTTGTTCACCCGATACTGCCACACAAACAAGCTCCTCTTTGCAGGGCCCCGAGACCCTGACCCCCCCTTGCAGAGCACACATGACACCGAGTCACATCAGATGACCAAAAACTTGGTCAAAGAGGGCATGTGGGGCTGGAGGAGATTACCGAGATAGCGAGGGGTGAGGCCATTGAGGGATTTGAAAACTGCGGTCTGAAAATGGCCTCCGCACCCCCTTCTTCCCCTCTGCAAAGCTGGTCAAAGCTGACTTCATACTGAAGTCTCGCCTTGGTGCCACCAGCTTTCAATGGTTGTGAACCTGAAGTCACTTGAGCACCACTGCTGTCCACTTAATCCCAAGCCCCCATTAATTTGCAACAAATGATATGCTAATGTATTGAAAGTAACTGTTCCACAATTTAAAATACATTCCTGTCGCACGCGGGCGTTGATTCCACCTTGGTGCTTTCCCGCCGCTGACTAAATTTGGAACTGATGCCACGGTCTGGATTTCCAGGCGGACGTTTCCATCATGCTTCTCTGTTCCCCCCCCCCCACTCCACCATTCCTGCTTCAAACAGCTGCCCAAAATTGTGCCCGATGAGACAAGTGCACAGGAGCCAGGTGGGTGAGAAAGGATAGAGGAGATGCCAGCTCGCCAGATGATAAGGTCACACACTAGCTCTGCTGCAGAGGACTCCAATGAGGAGGTCGATGAAGCTTCAGGAGAAGGTTGATGGGCATACACACCCAAATACCTAGTGCATTGAGCAGTCTACACTCAAGGAGCATGGAGGAACCATTACCAACTTGGCACAGAGCTTGGAGCCCATCTTTTCCAATATGGTGCAGATGGCCACCTCCAGAAGCACACCTGTGGAACCCACTGTGTTGCCGTACCTGACGGTCGATATCTGCTGCAGCTGCCATGCAAGCTCAGACTGCTGCCATAATGGCTCTGAATACCACTGCTTAAAGGAGCTTCCAGGGCAAGGGAGCAGTTCATCAATCGCTTCTCAAACAGATTACTCGGACTGTTGAGGCACTGTGCTGGGAGAGTGACAATGGTTCCATTGGAGCATGAGTTTGCTGTCGTCTCTCTGGATGACAGCATTTCTCCTTCCATCACTGCCACTCCACCAGTGCCCTTGGCTGTTGCCAGTCAGCCAGTAGGCCAGACTGCTTCCACCCAAACCAAGATGGTGCAGTCCGAAGCCAGGCCCTCAAGGCCCAGAGCTGCTCGAGGTCATCCTGCAAGGCCATCTGCCGGCTCCCCCACTGAAAATCTGCAGGCTTCCACCAGCAATGCTGTAGTCAGGAGCACGAGGACCAGCAAAGGCACACAGAGGAACATAACAACAACAACTTATATTTATATAGCACCTTTTATGCAATAAAACATCCCAAGGAGCTTCACAGAACAAAATATGACACCGGGCCACATCAGGAGATATGAGGTCAGATGACCAAAAACGTGGTCAAAGTGGCAGATTTTAAGGAGTGTCTTATCGGAGGAAAGTGAAGCAGAGAGGTGTAAGGAGGTAATTTCAGAGCTTGGGGCCTAGGCAACTGAAGGCACGGCCACCAATGGTGGAGCGATTAAAATCAGGGATTCTCAAGAGGCCAGATTAGAGGAGTGGAGATATCTTGAAGGGTTGTGGGGTTGGAGTAGATTACAGAGATAGCGAGGGGTAAGGCCATCGAGGGATTTGAAAACAAGGATGAAAATTTTAAAAGTGAGGCATTGCTTAACTGGGAGCAAATGTAGGTCAGTGAGCACAGGGGTGATGGGTGAACAGGACATGGTGTGAGTTAGGACATGGGCAGCAGTGTTTTGGATGACCTCAAGTTTACAGAAGGTGGAATGTGGGAGACCAGCCAGGAGTGCGTAGCGACAGTGAAGTCTAGAGGTAACGATGGCATGAATGAGGGTTTCAGCAGCAGATGAGCTGAGGCAGGGGTGAAGTCGGGTAATGCTACAGAGGTGGAAATAGGCAGTCTTAATGATGGCATGAATATATAGTTGAAAGTTCATCTTGCAGTCAAAGGTGCTACTGGTCTGGTTCCGCCAGGTAGAGGGATGGAGTTGGTGGCTAGGAAATGGAGTTTGTGGCACGGATAGAAGTCAATATTTAGATGCACAAAATTTCTGATCATCTAGTACTGGATGTCGGATAAGCAGTCTGACAATTTAGCAACAGTGGAGGAGTCGAGAGAGGGGGTGGTGAGGTAGAGCTGAGTGTCAGCAGCATACCTGTGAAAACTAACGCTGTGCTTTCAGATGATGTCACCAAGGGGCAGCATGCAGATGAGAAATAGGAGGGGCCAAGAATAGATCCTTGGGAGTCATCAGAGGTAACGGTGCAGGAGCAGGAAGAGAAGCCATTACAGGAAATTCTCTGGGTACAATTACATAAGAATGGAAGCAGGTGAGAGCAGTCCCAGCCAGCTGGATGACAGTGGAGAGACGTTGAGGAGGATGGTGTGGTCAACCACGTCAAAGGCTGCAGACAGGTTAAGAAGGGCGAGGAAGGAAAGTTTACCTTTGTCACAGTTACACAGGATGTAATTGGTGACTTTGACAAGAGCTGTTTCAATACTGCGGCAGGGGTGGAAACCTGATTGGAGGGATTCAGACATGGAGTTCCTGGAATGATGGGCATGGATTTGGGAAGCAACAACACGTTCAAGAACTTTGAAGAGGAAAGAAAGGCTGCAGATGAGGAACAACCCCTTCCTGCTCTCCACCGCAACTTGAAACACCCATCCCAAATTTCCACATGGGGGATCATCTTCAAATCCTCATTGGATATGGGTGAGGTGCCAGAGGATTGGAGGTCTGTGAACGTTATACCATTGTTTAAAAAGGGTGCGAGGGATAGGCCAAATAATTATAGGCCTGTCAGTCTGACCCCGGTGGTGAGTAAATTATTAGAATCAATTCTGAGGGACAGGATAAACTGCCATTTAGAAAGGCACAGATTAATCAGGGTTAGTCAGCATGGATTTGTTAAGGGAAGGTCATGTCTTACTAACTTAATTGAGTTTTTTGAGGAAGTGACAAGGGGGATTGATGAGGGTAGTGTGGTGGATGTGGTCTACATGGATTTTAGTAAGGCATTTGACAAGGTCCCACATGGCAGACTGGTCAGAAAAATGAAAGCCCATGGGATGCAGGGGAATGTGGCAGATTGGATCCAGAATTGGCTCAGTGACAGGAAGCAAAGGGTAGTAGTCGACGGATGTTATTGCGAATGGAAAGCTGTTTCCAGTTGTGTTCCACAGGGCTCAGTGTTGGGTCCCTTGCTGTTTGTGGTATATATTAATGATTTGGACTTAAATGTGGGAGGCATGACTGGGAAATTTGCTGATGACACAAAAATTGACCGTGTACTTGATAGTGAAAAGGATAGCTGTAAACTCCAGAATGATATCAATGGTTTGGTTGAGTGGGTGGAAAAGTGGCAAATGGAATTAAATCCAGAAACGTGGGAGGTAATCCATTTGGGGAGGGCAAATAAAGCGAGGGAATAGGCAATAAACAGGAGGATATTGCGAGGGGTAGAAGGAGTGAGAGAACTTGGAGGACATGTCCACTGGTCCCTGACGGTGGCAGGACAGGTAGATAGAGTGGTGAAGAAGGCATATGGAATGTTTTCCTTTATTGGCCGAGGTTTAGAATACAAAAGCAGGGATGTAATGCTGGAACTGTATAAAACACTGGTTAGGCCACAACTGGAGTATTGTGTACAGTTCTGGTCACCACATTACAGGAAGGACATAATTGCTCTGGAGAGAGTACAGAGGAGATTTACAAGAATGTTGCCAGGGCTTCAAAGTTGCAGCTATGAGGAAAGATTGGATAGGCTAGGGTTGTTTTCCTTGGAACAAAGGAGGCTGAGGGGTGACTTAATTGAGGTGCGCAAAATTATGAGGGGCCTAAATAAAGTAGACAGGAAGGACCTGTTTCCCCTAGTGCAGAGGTCAATTACTAGGGAGCACAGATTTAAGGTGATTGGTGGAAGGATTAGAGGGGACATGAGGAAAAACCTTCTCACCTAGAGGATGGTGGATGTCTGGAATTCACTGCCAGGAACGGTGTGGAGACGAAAACCCTCAATTCTTTTAAAAGATACCTGAACCTGCACCTGAAGTGCTGTAACCTGCAAGGCTATGGCCCAGGTGCTGGAAGGTGGGATTAGATTGGGCGGCTAGTTTTTCAGTTGGCACGGACACGACGTGTCCTTCTGTGCTGTAATTTTTCGATGGTTCTATGGTTTCAGCGTGAGCTAATTGATTGGCCTGTTAAACAGAGCAAACGCCTCCAGGCAAGTGGCACAAAGGAAAACATCCTTTTTAAACCCTTCAGGTCTCACTGGCACCTTTCCGATTAGAGAAGCTGATGGATCCCACTTTGGGTCCAATTACATTACTCCAGGCCATCAGAAGGCCTCAAAAGAAACCTACTGGTATTAACTGATAGGTTCTATTTTTAAAGGTGTAACAGGGCCAAATTCCCTGCAAAAATCCCGGCAATGTCTCCGTCCGACACAACACCTTCACATGGGAGGGATTGACAGGATATGCACCTTTGTCCCTCCTGACTGGAATTCAAAGGCCTGGACCAGATCCTGACAGAGCTGGAATCTAACCCATATCCCCCCACCAGCCTGATTATAACTGAGGCCCTCCCAGCCTCAGGAACGTCAGCACTTATTCACCCCCAATACGAGGCGACACATTAGATAGCATCACACTCATTACCTGAATGATCTTTTCAATGAACCAGGGTGATGGCTGAAGGTTAAATCCATCAATGATTTCTCGGATGGAGATCTCCAGGTTACCATGGTGACGAGTTGGCAAAACAACCCCAGGGAAGAGATCGGAAATTATGCTGTCAAAAAGTGGGATGTCATGGGATAGGAACTGAAATTGGAAATAAAAATAAATGAGAAATTAGCATGGTTAGGAGCTAGGAATGATGAAGTAATCAATGAACCTTTATAAAATCCTCCTCTAAAATTTCTCAGAAATCATAATAGCAGGAGGGGATTGAAACTTAGGAATGTAAAACCTCTGTTTATTCTGAATCAGAGTTTTCATTACCTGTAATGTCTTTCCTTCCTGTCATGTGTAGCAACTACCAGACATGTTCTGAGTGACAGACCTCAGTGCTGTGCTGAGGGAGTGCTGCATTGTTGGAGTCTTTTGAATGTGATGTTAAACTGAGGCCCTGTCTGCTCTCTCAGGCAGATGTAAAAGATTCAATTGACACTATTGGCAGAAGAGCAGGGGAGTTCACCCAGTGTCCTGGCCAATATTTATCTCCCAACATCACTAAAACAGATTATCTGGTCATTATCACATTGTTGTTTGTGGGAGCTTGCTGTGCACAAATTGGCTGTCATGCTTCCTACATTACAACAGTGGCTACACTTCAAAAAGTACTTCATTAGCTGTAAAGCATTCTGGGACATCCTGAGGTCAGGAAAGGCACTTTATATTTTTGCAAGTCTTTCTTTTGCGAGAAATGCAATCAGGCAGTTATTGATTAGAAGCACGTGTTGTTATATTGCACATTTAGATATCTGGCAGACTACAGGTTTAGACGCTGATTAAAACAGCTGGGTGTGTCAGCAAAAGAGAGCTCTGTGCGTGTGTGATACTTGTTCAACGCTGTTATTTAATATATATTGTTACTGACTGTACCTGGGGCAGGTTTTTGACAGAAACAACATGGTGATGAATTGGGCAGTCAGTGTACCTTCGGCAGGTTAACATCAGTGATGGAGCGAAGGGTCAAGACTTCTTCCTTCTCCTCAGGGTACTTGACTTTCAGGTTTCCAGCTGCAGTTAAGACGGATTTGACTGCTCGCATCCCATAATCGTAGTGATGCTGAGAGGAAAGCTAAAAGTTACAAAATCCAATTAGTAAACTGATACCACTGAGATGGTACTGCCGATTGTCTATTTCTTTGTCCTATGTTAGTCCACTGAATAATGGGAGCCAATGTCATGAGAGATAGAACAATGTAGTCCAATAATCCTGGAGTTTGTGTCAGTACATCAGTGTTTCCTGTTCCTAAACTTTTTTAAAATTTGTAACTTTCTTTCTAACTTTAAATGTGATATAAACAACTCACCCAGAATTCAATTCTTGCAGTTTATGATTTAAACTCGTTAATGTATTCCTGTAACCCACATCCAGTTATCTGCTCTCTCTCCCCTCACTCTCTCTCTCTGGACCTCACTATCTCTGCCTCTATTTATCTATCTCACTCTCCCTCTCTCACTCACTCTGTCTCTCTCTCTGTTTCTATCCCTGCCTCTCACTCACTCTCTCACTCTCTCTGTCTCTGTATCTCTGTTTCTATTTCTATCTCTGCCTCTATCTCTCTTACCCTCTCTCTCACTCTCTCTGTCTGTATCTCCATTTCTATATCTCTGTTTCTATTTCTATCTCTGCCTGTGTCTCTCTACCTCTGTCACTCTCTGCCTCCCTCGATCTCTGCCTCTGCACCTCTGCCTCTATCTCTATCTATAACCTCTCCCTACCTATATCTCCCTTCTCTCTCTCTAAATTATGTATTTGTCCAGCCCATATTCTGGCATCAGTTCCATTCTCACAGGTTGAAAGGTTGAATGCTCCTGTTTATCATGACTACCTTTCTCAGAATGAATTTCAGTGATTCGAAACCAATCTGTATCAGATCTGAGAATTGAAAAGAGACATAAAGGATCAGCATAACTGTGTTAAACCTGTTACTTACTGATCTGGAATTTCCTGGAAACATACCAAAATATAGCCTAATGCCAACTTTCACCACAAAAGATCAAAGAAATTCAGCCAAACGTGACTTGCGCCATCGTCGAATTTCCTCAATCTTTTGTACCGATTCCTCACCATTTCTGCCCAAAGCCCTCTCCTGCTCAGGAACGTAACTCCGCCCTCATGCACAGAGCAGCTCACACAAATTTCCTGCAGTTCATTTAGATTTCGGCAGGAATGAATTCAAGGCGAAACATTCAGGTTCAGCATGGACCACAGTCACTATGATGGAGTTTTACAGGGATTCTTAAGCCTATTGTTTCACTAACTGGGCCCCGAACAGTAATTCCTGGATCTTTGCTGTTCTACATTGGAGGTACATTAAAAATTCAAAAGCTTTCACAATGTCATTGAATAAATATCCAGTGCCTTAAATGTAAATGGTAGTTTGAAGGATCAAACTTTAACTTTCAGAGATAAAGAAGAACATGGTGTGGGTACTGCGCTTTCCTCAGCCTCGATTGTTCACATTCTGAACAATGCGAATGAGATTGGCAGGAAATGTTGCTGCAAAATGACTCCGCAAAACTAGACTGGAGATTGGTATAAATTCTGGTGAATCTTTCGATTCATGCTCATCCAGGAAATCCCAGATTAAATGAGTGCTCTATCAAAGGGATTGATGTCACCATCACTCACGGTAACATTTTGAATGAAAGGATTGAAATTAAAGTATCAAACCATAAATCAATCAATCTTGAATTCTTACCCCAATCATGGGTCAAAAAACTCAGATAACTCGACGTTTCCGTGTAACTGGTCCACAGCCTGGATTCCATGTCCCAGTTAAAGGAGCTAGGATGCAATTCATTATAAATGGAATTGGAAATTTACTAACAGATTATCATAGGCATTATATTATACTTCATCGCAATGTAATATTTACCTGCTCCGAGCAGAGTCTGTACATTGCCACGATTTTTGCAGCGAGGATTCGAGCACTGACAAATCCCATGGAGTAAAGAGAGATTTCAGCGATGAGAGCGTAATCTGGGACCATCATGGCCACTGGACGGAAAAGCACCTGGTGGAGTACACAGCAAACAGAGACCTCTAACTACTGTACAAATTGTTTACCGACAACAAACTACTGTACACGCTGTTTACCGATATCGAACTACTGTACACGCTGTTTACCGATATCAAACTACTGTACACATTGTTTACCGACATCGAACTACAGTACACGCTGTTTACCGATATCGAACTACTGTACACACTGTTTACCGACATCGAACTACAGTACACGCTGTTTACCGACATCGAACTACAGTACACGCTGTTTACCGATATCGAACTACTGTACACACTGTTTACCGACATCGAACTACAGTACACACTGTTTACCGATGTCTAACTACTGTACACACTGTTTACCGATGTCTAACTACTGTACACGCTGTTTACCGATGTCTAACTACTGTACACGCTGTTTACCGATATCTAACTACTGTACACGCTGTTTACTGATGTCTAACTACTGTACACACTGTTTACCGATGTCTAACGACTGTACACGCTGTTTACCGATGTCTAACTACTGTACACACTGTTTACTGATGTCTAACTACTGTACACACTGTTTACCGATGTCTAACTACTGTACACACTGTTTACTGATGTCTAACTACTGTACACGCTGTTTACCGATATCTAACTACAGTACACACTGTTTACTGATGTCTAACTACTGTACACACTGTTTACTGATGTCTAACTACTGTACACGCTGTTTACCGATATCTAACTACTGTACACACTGTTTACTGATGTCTAACTACTGTACACGCTGTTTACCGATGTCTAACTACTGTACACACTGTTTACCGATGTCTAACCGTAGGCGGTCATGTGTCACCTTTGGCATGTTTCCGGCAGTTCCTGCAGCCATACTGGTGCCAAACGTCGTGTCCTGCACTCCTTTGGACCCCACCAGAAAGGCCGAGAGGGGGGTTTTGACGACTGGGCAACTCTCAACCTCCATAAATTTGCCCAGGCATGCGCCATGGAGAGGTCACTCCATAGTTGCCTCACAGCGACTGAAACAACACGGAAGGCAGCAGTTACGGGTTATAAGTCCAGATAAATTGGCGTAGAAACTGGGCGCCACGGGTTGCCTTTGTCGGTGGGAGAGGTCATTGCACCTCACTGGACAGCTACCGCCCGCCTCAAACCGGGCAGCCCCCGGTCAATAAGGTTCTGTCCCGCCACAGTCTGCCTGCTTCAATGGGTGCTTGGAGCTCAGGGTCATTGCCCGAAAGGTGGACTGATACACCGCACCAAACAACATGAAAAAAGGAAAGAAGGTACCAGCCCTTCGCTTTGCAAGCTGGAACGTCAGAACTATGTGTCCTGGCCTGTCGGAAGACCTTACACAAATCAACGATTCTCGGAAGACCGCCATCATTAACAACGAGCTCAGTAGACTCAATGTGGACATTGCAGCACTTCAGGAGACTCGCCTCCCCGCGAGTGGCTCTCTAGCAGAGCAAGACTACACCTTCTTCTGGCAGGGCAGGGATCCTGAAGAACCAAGACAGCATGGAGTGGGCTTCGCCATCAGAAACTCCTTGCTCAGCATGATAGAGCCTCCCTCAAATGGCTCGGAACGCATACTGTCCATCCGACTGCTCACCACCTCTGGTCCAGTACACCTACTCAGCATCTATGCTCCAACACTCTGTTCCGCACCTGAAGCTAAAGACCAGTTCTATGAACAACTCCATAACATCATTAGCAGCATCCCCAACACCGAACACCTATTCCTGCTGGGGGACTTTAATGCCAGGGTTGGGGCCGACCATGACTCATGGCCCTCCTGCCTTGGGCGCTATGGCGTTGGAAGGATGAATGAGAACGGGCAGAGACTGCTTGAGTTGTGTACCTATCATAACCTCTGCATCACCAACTCGTTCTTTCACACTAAACCCTGTCACCAGGTTTCATGGAGGCACCCAAGATCACGTCGTTGGCACCAGCTAGACCTCATTGTCACAAGGCGAGCCGCCTTAAACAGTGTTCAAATCACACGCAGCTTCCACAGTGCGGACTGCGACACCGACCACTCCCTGGTGTGCAGCAAGGTTAGACTCAGACCAAAGAAGTTGCATCATTCCAAGCAGAAGGGCCACCCGCGCATCAACACGAGCAGAATTTCTCACCCACAGCTGTTACAAAAATTTCTAAATTCACTTGTAACAGCCCTTCAAAACACTCCCACAGGGGATGCTGAGACCAAGTGGGCCCACATCAGAGACGCCATCTATGAGTCAGCTTTGACCACCTACGGCAAAAGTGCGAAGAGAAATGCAGACTGGTTTCAATCTCATAATGAAGAGCTGGAACCTGTCATAGCCGCTAAGCGCATTGCACTTTTGAACTACAAGAAAGCCCCCAGCGATTTAACATCCGCAGCACTTAAAGCAGCCAGAAGTACTGCACAAAGAACAGCTAGGCGTTGCGCAAACGACTACTGGCAACACCTATGCAGTCATATTCAGCTGGCCTCAGACACCGGAAACATCAGAGGAATGTATGATGGCATGAAGAGAGCTCTTGGGCCAACCATCAAGAAGATCACCCCCCTCAAATCTAAATCGGGGGACATAATCACTGACCAACGCAAACAGATGGACCGCTGGGTTGAGCACTACCTAGAACTGTACTCCAGGGAGAATGCTGTCACTGAGACTGCCCTCAATGCAGCCCAGCCTCTACCAGTCATGGATGAGCTGGACATACAGCCAACCAAATCGGAACTCAGTGATGCCATTGATTCCCTAGCCAGCGGAAAAGCCCCTGGGAAGGACAGCATTACCCCTGAAATAATCAAGAGTGCCAAGCCTGCTATACTCTCAGCACTACATGAACTGCTATGCCTGTGCTGGGACGAGGGAGCAGTACCCCAGGACATGCGCGATGCCAACATCATCACCCTCTATAAAAACAAAGGTGACCGCGGTGACTGCAACAACTACCGTGGAATCTCCCTGCTCAGCATAGTGGGGAAAGTCTTTGCTCGAGTCGCTCTGAACAGGCTCCAGAAGCTGGCCGAGCGCGTCTACCCTGAGGCACAGTGTGGCTTTCGTGCAGAGAGATCGACTATTGACATGCTGTTCTCCCTTCGTCAGATACAGGAGAAATGCTGTGAACAACAGATGCCCCTCTACATTGCTTTCATTGATCTCACCAAAGCCTTTGACCTCGTCAGCAGACGTGGTCTCTTCAGACTACTAGAAAAGATCGGATGTCCACCAAAGCTACTAAGTATCATCACCTCATTCCATGACAATATGAAAGGCACAATTCAACATGGTGGCTCCTCATCAGAGCCCTTTCCTATCCTGAGTGGTGTGAAACAGGGCTGTGTTCTCGCACCCACACTTTTTGGGATTTTCTTCTCCCTGCTGCTTTCACATGCGTTCAAATCCTCTGAAGAAGGAATTTTCCTCCACACAAGATCAGGGGGCAGGTTGTTCAACCTTGCCCGTCTAAGAGCGAAGTCCAAAGTACGGAAAGTCCTCATCAGAGAACTCCTCTTTGCTGACGATGCTGCTTTAACATCTCACACTGAAGAATGCCTGCAGAGTCTCATCGACAGGTTTGCGTCTGCCTGCAATGAATTTGGCCTAACCATCAGCCTCAAGAAAACGAACATCATGGGGCAGGATGTCAGAAATGCTCCATCCATCAATATTGGCGACCACGCTCTGGAAGTGGTTCAAGAGTTCACCTACCTAGGCTCAACTATCACCTGTCTCTAGATGCAGAAATCAACAAGCGCATGGGTAAGGCTTCCACTGCTATGTTCAGACTGGCCAAGAGAGTGTGGGAAAATGGCGCACTGACACGGAACACAAAAGTCCGAGTGTATCAGGCCTGTGTCCTCAGCACCTTGCTCTACGGCAGCGAGGCCTGGACAACGTATGCCAGCCAAGAGCGACGTCTCAATTCATTCCATCTTCGCTGCCTTCGGAGAATACTTGGCATCAGGTGGCAGGACTATATCTCCAACACAGAAGTCCTTGAAGCGGCCAACATCCCCAGCTTATACACACTACTGAGTCAGCGGCGCTTGAGATGGCTTGGCCATGTGAGCCGCATGGAAGATGGCAGGATCCCCAAAGACACATTGTACAGCGAGCTCGCCACTGGTATCAGACCCACCAGCCGTCCATGTCTCCGTTATAAAGACGTCTGCAAACGCGACATGAAATCGTGTGACATTGATCACAAGTCGTGGGAGTCAGTTGCCAGCATTCGCCAGAGCTGGCGGGCAGCCATAAAGACAGGGCTAAATTGTGGCGAGTCGAAGAGACTTAGTAGTTGGCAGGAAAAAAGACAGAGGCGCAAGGGGAGAGCCAACTGTGCAACAGCCCCAACAAACAAATTTCTCTGCAGCACCTGTGGAAGAGCCTGTTACTCCAGAATTGGCCTTCATAGCCACTCCAGGCGCTGCTTCACAAACCACTGACCACCTCCAGGCGCGTATCCATTGTCTCTCGAGATAAGGAGGCCCAAAAGAAACTACTGTACACACTGTTTACTGATGTCTAACTACTGTACACACTGTTTACCGATGTCTAACTACTGTACACACTGTTTACTGATGTCTAACTACTGTACACACTGTTTACCGATGTCTAACTACTGTACACGCTGTTTACCGATATCTAACTACTGTACACACTGTTTACTGATGTCTAACTACTGTACACGCTGTTTACCGATGTCTAACTACTGTACACACTGTTTACCGATATCAAACTACTGTACACATTGTTTACCGACATCGAACTACAGTACACGCTGTTTACCGATATCGAACTACTGTACACACTGTTTACCGACATCGAACTACAGTACACGCTGTTTACCGATATCGAACTACTGTACACACTGTTTACCGACACTGAACTACTGTACACACTGTTTACTGATGTCTAACTACTGTACACGCTGTTTACCGATATCAAACTCTGTACACGCTGTTTACTGATGTCTAACTACTGTACACGCTGTTTACTGATATCAAACTCTGTACACGCTGTTTACCGATATCAAACTACTGTACACGCTGTTTACCGACATCGAACTACAGTACACGCTGTTTACCGACACTGAACTACTGTACACACTGTTTACCGATATCAAACAACTGCACACGCTGTTTACTGATGTCTAACTACTGTACACGCTGTTTACTGACACCAAACTACTGTACACGCTGTTTACCGATGTCTAACTACTGTACACGCTGTTTACTGATATCTAACTATTGTACACGCTGTTTACCGACACCGAATTACTGTACACGCTGTTTACCGATATCTAACTACTGTACACACTGTTTACCGATGTCTAACTACTGTACACGCTGTTTACCGATGTCTAACTACTGTACACACTGTTTACCGATGTCTAACGACTGTACACACTGTTTACCGATGTCTAACTACTGTACACACTGTTTACCGATATCTAACTACTGTACACACTGTTTACCGATGTCTAACGACTGTACACACTGTTTACCGATATCTAACTACTGTACACACTGTTTACCGATGTCTAACTACTGTACACGCTGTTTACCGATATCTAACTACTGTACACACTGTTTACCGATGTCTAACTACTGTACACACTGTTTACCGATATCTAACTACTGTACACGCTGTTTACCGATGTCTAACTACTGTACACACTGTTTACCGATGTCTAACTACTGTACACACTGTTTACCGATATCTAACTACTGTACACACTGTTTACTGATGTCTAACTACTGTACACGCTGTTTACCGATATCTAACTACTGTACACACTGTTTACTGATGTCTAACTACTGTACACGCTGTTTACCGATGTCTAACTACTGTACACACTGTTTACTGATGTCTAACTACTGTACACACTGTTTACCGATGTCTAACTACTGTACACACTGTTTACTGATGTCTAACTACTGTACACACTGTTTACCGATGTCTAACTACTGTACACGCTGTTTACCGATATCTAACTACTGTACACACTGTTTACTGATGTCTAACTACTGTACACGCTGTTTACCGATGTCTAACTACTGTACACACTGTTTACCGATGTCTAACTACTGTACACGCTGTTTACCGATATCTAACTACTGTACACACTGTTTACCGATGTCTAACTACTGTACACGCTGTTTACTGATATCTAACTATTGTACACGCTGTTTACCGACACCGAATTACTGTACATGCTGTTTACCGATATCTAACTACTGTACACACTGTTTACCGATGTCTAACTACTGTACACGCTGTTTACCGATGTCTAACTACTGTACACACTGTTTACCGATGTCTAACGACTGTACACACTGTTTACCGATGTCTAACTACTGTACACTCTGTTTACCGATATCTAACTACTGTACACACTGTTTACCGATGTCTAACGACTGTACACACTGTTTACCGATATCTAACTACCGTACACACTGTTTACCGATATCTAACGACTGTACACACTGTTTACCGATGTCTAACTACTGTACACGCTGTTTACCGATATCTAACTACTGTACACGCTGTTTACCGATGTCTAACTACTGTACACACTGTTTACCGATGTCTAACTACTGTACACGCTGTTTACCGATGTCTAACTACTGTACACGCTGTTTACCGATATCTAACTACTGTACACACTGTTTACTGATGTCTAACTACTGTACACGCTGTTTACCGATATCTAACTACTGTACACACTGTTTACTGATGTCTAACTACTGTACACGCTGTTTACCGATGTCTAACTACTGTACACACTGTTTACTGATGTCTAACTACTGTACACACTGTTTACCGATGTCTAACTACTGTACACGCTGTTTACCGATATCTAACTACTGTACACACTGTTTACTGATGTCTAACTACTGTACACGCTGTTTACCGATGTCTAACTACTGTACACACTGTTTACCGATGTCTAACTACTGTACACGCTGTTTACCGATATCTAACAACTGTACACACTGTTTACCGATGTCTAACTACTGTACACACTGTTTACCGATATCTAACTATTGTACACGCTGTTTACCAACACCGAATTACTGTACATGCTGTTTACCGATATCTAACTACTGTACACACTGTTTACCGATGTCTAACTACTGTGCACGCTGTTTACCGATGTCTAACTACTGTACACACTGTTTACCGATGTCTAACTACTGTACACACTGTTTACCGATATCTAACTACTGTACACACTGTTTACCGATGTCTAACGACTGTACACACTGTTTACCGATATCTAACTACTGTACACACTGTTTACCGATGTCTAACTACTGTACACACTGTTTACCGATATCTAACTACTGTACACGCTGTTTACCGATGTCTAACTACTGTACACACTGTTTACCGATGTCTAACTACTGTACACGCTGTTTACCGATGTCTAACTACTGTACACGCTGTTTACCGATATCTAACTACTGTACACACTGTTTACTGATGTCTAACTACTGTACACGCTGTTTACCGATATCTAACTACTGTACACACTGTTTACTGATGTCTAACTACTGTACACGCTGTTTACCGATGTCTAACTACTGTACACACTGTTTACTGATGTCTAACTACTGTACACACTGTTTACCGATGTCTAACTACTGTACACACTGTTTACTGATGTCTAACTACTGTACACACTGTTTACTGATGTCTAACTACTGTACACGCTGTTTACCGATGTCTAACTACTGTACACACTGTTTACCGATGTCTAACTACTGTACACGCTGTTTACCGATATCTAACTACTGTACACGCTGTTTACTGATGTCTAACTACTGTACACACTGTTTACCGATATCTAACTACTGTACACACTGTTTACCGATGTCTAACTACTGTACACACTGTTTACCGATGTCTAACTACTGTACACACTGTTTACTGATGTCTAACTACTGTACACGCTGTTTACCGATGTCTAACTACTGTACACGCTGTTTACCGATATCTAACTACTGTACACACTGTTTACCGATGTCTAACTACTGTACACACTGTTTACCGATATCTAACTACTGTACACGCTGTTTACCGATATCTAACTACTGTACACACTGTTTACCGATGTCTAACTACTGTACACACTGTTCACCAAATCAAACTTGTGTATGCACTGTTCATTGTTACGTGTCTGTGTAGACCTTTGTGCAAGTATAGCTTTGCGATCTACTTCACAAAGACTGACCACTCCAATGGTGTCAGTAACATAAAGAATACAGATGTTTATTGAATACTGAGAGAACAGTTAACATTCAATGTTCACTGTACTATGACTTCTTCTAGACTGCTTAACATTCAGAATCACATGATGTATTACATCACAGTTCTTACATGATTAACATGATCTTGTAGCCACACCTCTTAAAGGTACACACACACACAACATTCATCACTATCAAAAAACTGTATACACATAGAAACATAGAAAATAGGAGGAGGTGTAGGCCATTCGGCCCTTTGAGCCTGCTCCGCCATTCATTATGATCATGGCTGATCATCCAACTCAGTAACCTGTTCCCGCTTTCACCCCATACCCTTTGATCCCTTTAGACCCAAGAGCTATATCTAACTCCTTCTTGAAAACAGACAATGTTTTGGCCTCAACTGCTTTCTGTGATAGCGAATTCCACAGGCTCACCACTCTCTGGGTGAAGAAATTTCTCCTCATCTCAGTCCTGAAAGGTTTACCCCGTATCCTTAGACTATGGCCCCTTCAGCAATATCAAACCACAGTACATGCCATTCACCGATATCAAACTGCTATTTACTGATGGCGAGCTACTGTACACAGCGCTCACCGATATCAAACTAGAGTACACACCATTCACTGATATCAAACTAATGTACACATAAAGGGTGGCACAGTGGTTAGCACCGCAGCCTCACAGCTCCAGCGACCTGGGTTCAGTTGTGGGTACTGCCTGTGCGGAGTTTGCAGGTTCTCCCAGTCAATGCATGGGTTTCCACCGGATGCTCTGGTTTCCTGCCACAGCCAAAGACTTGCAGGATGACAGGTAAATTGGCCATTGTAAATTGCCCCGAGTGTAGGTAGATGGTGGGAGAATTGAGGGTAGGTGGGGATGTGGTAGGGGACAGGGGATTAATGTAGGATTAGTATAAATGGGTGGTTGGTGGTCAGCACAGACTCGGTGGGCCGAAGGGCCTGTTTCAGTGCTGTATCTCTCTTCACACTTCACCGATATCAAACTAGAGTACAATCTAGGGCTTGGATGGGGCAGAATCTGTAAGGAGCATCCAGGAGGGCTTCTTGAAACAATATGTAGATAGTCCAACTAGCGAAGGGGCCGTACTGGACCTGGTATTGGGGAATGAGCCTGGCCAGGTGGTCTAAGTTTCAGGAGGGGAGCATTTCGGGAACAGTGACCATAATTCCATCAGTTTTAAGGTACTTTGGATAAAGATAAGAGTAGTCTTCGGGTGAATGTGCTAAATTGGGGGAAGGCTAATTATAACAATATTAGGCAGGAACTGAAGAATTTAGATTGGGGGCGACTGTTTGAGGGTAAATCAACGTCTGACATGTGGGAGTCCTTCAAACGTCAGTTGACTAGAATCCAGGACCGGCATGTTCCTGTGAGGAAGAAGGATAAGTTAATCAAGTTTCAGGAACCTGGGATAACGAGGGATATTGTGAGCCTAGTCAAAAAGAAAAACAAAGCATGCGTAAGGGCTAGAAGGCTGGGAACAGACGAATCCCTTGAGGAATATAAAGACAGTAGGAAGAAACTTAAGCAAGGAGTCAGGAGGTCTAAAAGGGGTCATGAAAAGTCTTTGGCAAACAGGATTAAGGAGAATCCCAAGGCTTTTTATACATATATAAAGAGCAAAAGGGTAACCAGGGAATGGGTTGGCCCACTCAAGGACAGAGGAGGGAATCTATGTGTGGAGCCAGAGGAAATGGGCGAGGTACCAAATGAGTACTTTGCATCAGTATTCACCAAAGAGAAGGACTTGGTGGATGATGAGTCTAGGGAAGGGAGTGTAGATAGTCTGGGTCATGTTGTTATCAAAAAGGAGGAGGTGTTGGGTGTCTTGAATAGCATTAAGGTAGATAAGTCCCCAGGCCCTGATGGGATCTACCCCAGAATACTGAGGGAGGCAAGGGAAGAAATTACTGGGGCCTTGACAGAAATCTTGGGATCCACATTGGCTACAGGAGAGGTCCCAGAGGGCTGGAGAATAGTCAATGTTGTTCCTTTGTTTAAGAAGGGTAGCAAGGATAATCCAGGAAATTATAGGCCAGTGAGCCTCACGTCAGTGGTAGGGAAATTAATGGAGAGGATTTTTCGAGACAGGATTTACTCCCATTTGGAAACAAATGAACTTATTAGCGAGAGGCAGCATGCTTTTGTGAAGGGGAGGTCGTGTCTCACTAACTTGATTGAGTGTTTTGAGGAAGTGACGAAGATGATTGATGAAGGAAGGGCAGTGGATGTTGTCTACATGGACTTCAGTAAAGCCTTTGACAAGGTCCCTCATGGCAGACTGGTACAAAAGGTAAAGTCACACGGGATCAGAGGTGAGCTGGCAAAATGGATACACAACTGGCTCAGTCATAGAAGACAGAGGGTATCAGTGGAAGGGTGCTTTTCTGAATGGAGGGCTGTGACTAGTGGTGTTCCACAGGGATCAGTGCTGGGACCTTTGCTGTTTGTAGTATATATAAATGATTTGGAGGAAAATGTAGCTGGTCTGATTAGTAAGTTTGCGGATGACACAAAGGTTGGTGGAGTTGCGGATAATGATGAGGATTGTCAGAGGATACAGCAAGATATAGATCGGTTGGAGACTTGGGCGGAGAAATGGCAGATAGAGTTTAATCCGGACAAATGTGAGGTAATGCATTTTACAAGGTCCAATACAGGTGGGAAGTATACAGTAAATGGCAGAATCCTTAGGAGTATTGACAGGCAGAGAGATCTGGGCGTACAGGTCCACAGGTCACTGAAAGTGGCAACGCAGGTGGATAAGGTAGTCAAGAAGGCATACAGCATGCTTGTCTTCATTGGTCGGGGCATAGAGTATAAAAATTAGCAAGTCATGCTGCAGCTGTACAGAACCTTAGTTCGGCCACATTTGGAATATTGCGTGCAATTCTAGTCGCCACACTACCAGGAGGATGTGAAGGCTTTGGAGAGGGTACAGAAGAGGTTTACCAGGATGTTGCCTGGTCTGGAGGGTATTAGCTATGAGGAGAGGTTGGATAAACCGGGATTGTTTTCACTGGAACGACGGAGGTGGAGGGGCGACATGACAGAGGTTTACAAAGTTATGAGAGGCATGGACAGAGTGGATTGTCAGAAGCTTTTTCCCGGGGTGGAAGAGTCAGTTACTAGGGGACATAGGTTTAAGGTGCGAGAGGCAAAGTTTAGAGATGTGCGAGACAAATCTTTTACACAGAGGGTGGTGAATGCCTGGAACTTGCTGCTGGGGGAGGTGGTGGACGCAGGTACAATAGCGATGTTTAAGAGGCATCTTGACAAATACATGAATAGGATGGGAATAGAGGGATATGGACCCCGGAAGTGCAGAAGGTTTTAGTTTCGGCAGGCATCAAGATCGGCGCAGGCTTGGAGGGCCAAATGGCCTATTCCTGTGCTGTACTGTTCTTTGTTCTTTGTACACACCATTCACTGATATCAAACTAATGTACATGCTGTTTACCGACATCAAACTACTGTACACACCGTTCAATGATATCAAACTACTGTACGCGGTGATCACTGATATCACACTAATGTACACACCGCTCACAGTATAAAACTACTGTACATACTGTTTACTGATATCAAACTAGTGTACATGCCATTCACTGATATTAAAATGCTGTACACTGTTCACCGATATCAAACTACAGTACACACTGTTCACCGATATCAAACTCCTGTACACGCTGGTCACTAATATCAAGCTTCGCTATATGCAGTTTTTCAAAATCAAACTACTGTATACACTGCTCGGCAATATCAAATACATGCCGTCCACTAATATCAAACTACTGTGCATCCGTTCTCCAATATCAAACCACTATACAAGCTGTTTACCTATATCAAACTAATGTACACACTGTTCATTGATTTAAAATTACTGTATACAGTGTTCCCTACTGTCAAAGTACTGTACACACTGTTGTCCAATGCCAAACCACTGTACATGTCATTTAGTGATATCAAATTACTTTTTGCTGTAATGAAAGTGCTTTTGTTTTTTGTTCAAAATATTTTTTGAGGAAATCATAGCCAAACTGAAGAAATGTTGGACCAGTTTTTTTCAAGAGGGACATTGAGAGGATACTTAAAGAACTAGTTTGGCAACAACATTTACTGGTTGTCACATGACTCAAGTTAAAAATGGAACAGAAACCTTGGTAACTGGGGAAGATGTTGGCAGAGAAGTGACAGTCGCTGCCCCTTGACAGGACAAGCCCGGGAGCAGCAGCATGCACCTGAGAGAGCAGCAAACTCACAAGCTTTTGGTTGTAGTGTCAGTGTTTACCTTCTGGAATGAGAGAAAGTTAACGCCTGCTGCTGAAGAAGTGTCACGGAGGAAGAGACCAGATTCTTGCTGAATGATTAAAGAGTCAAGACTACAGAAAGAGAAGAGAGTTCCCAAGAAAGGAGAGAAGACCACAACCCAGTTCAGCTTTCCAGCACCTCTCTAAAAGACCCTGAGAAGTCCACTGTGTCAACTCATCTCATCTCCTGTCTTCGAAGAAAAGCCTGTTAAATTAATTCTCATTATCCCCTGAAAAGAACTGTTCTAAAAGATCCCTGTGACCCAACTACTTGTACTTGGAGGTCAGACTGTATGCCAGTTTTGGAAAACAACATATCCCATCTGCTGTTTCTTAAAAAATGAGCAAGTATTCAGCCCAAGTGTTTTTTTTCGTCTGTAACAGAGCTGTGAACCAAAATCCCTTTTATTTTTCTCAGTTAACCAGTATATGTGTGTATGTGCATGTGTGTGAGGGGCTAAGGTAAAAAGGGAACTTGAAAATTTCAATCAGTGTTTTTATGCTTTACATCATAATTGGTTGAGACTTGATTGATAATAAACTGATAATTTTGTTTTCATTAAAAAAACAGTTAAGTGTGTTTTATTCTGGTATTGGTAAGTAAGAATATTTAAATATATGCTGTGACCTGTGGAGAAGTGAAACTAGAATAAACAATGCACTCCTCCTGCTTCAGATGTAACATATAATTGGGGGCTTTCTTGCCAGGATAAACCCAACACCAATGACGTACAATTGTAAGTGGGGTAATAATAATTGAAGGAGGAAAAAATAAAAAGAACAAGATTTGTTGTGTCATGGAGTAAAGCCTACACCACTGGAATGTCTTTAACAATTGCTGTGACCTTTTTGGGGAAGGAGGATGTAGCCCTGAGTGATTTGAGATACTTACCCAAGGTTAAAGGCTTTGACAGAACTGTTGGTGTTAGAGTTAAGACCAGGAGCTAAGAAAGCAGACATAATTGAAGTAATAGCACATCATTTGAAATTGGAAGAAGAAGAAAGCAAACCAGAGGGTAGTGCAGTTGAATTAGCTAAAATTCGGTTACAGATGAGGCAGCCCCTATAACAGAGCTGTGAACAAAAATCCCTTTTTGTCTGTTAATTGGTGTATATGTGTGAGTGTGAGGGGCTAAGGTAAAAAAGGGGAACTTTAAAATTTCAATCTGTGTGTTTATGCTTTACTTCATTGATGGTTAAGACTTGTTTTATAATAAGCTGACATTTTTGTTGTTCATTAAAGAAAGCTGGTTTGTGTGTTTCATTCTGGTATCGGTAAGTGGGAAAATTTAAACATATGTTGTGATCTATGGGGAAGTGGAACTGGAATGAACAGTTCCTGCCTCGATTGTAACAATGTACAATTCACTGACATCAACGTATTGTACATGCTGTTCACCAATATCACACTAATGTAAACATTGTTCGCCAATATCAAACTGCGGTACACCTCGCTTCCCCATAGCAAAGCACTGAAAACCTGGCTCACCAATAACAAACTACTGTACACGCTGCTCACCAATATCAAACTACTGTACACGCTGTTCACTGATATCAAACTACTGTACACGCTGTTCACTGATATCAAATCACTGTTGCTGCCATTTACTGACATCAAACTACTGTGCACTCTGCTCACCGATATCAAACTACTGTACTTCTTAGGCAGTCCCTCGGGAACGAGGATGGCTTTCTTCCACTTCAGGGTTGTGGGTCCTTAAGTGACCGAATAGTTTAATTCTGGATTCGTACACTCTGCCACAGGTGGGGCAGGTTGTGTTTGGTGAGGCAAGTGGATGGGATGCTCGAATTTGCACTTGGTCGTTGTCTGGGCATGTCGATGTTGTATGAACTGGCCGGCACCATTGCAGATGCTTCTTCTCCATTTTGGGCAGTCTCAGGCAAGAGATTCCCACGAATCAGTGGAGATGTCACATTTTTTCAAGGAGGCTTTCAGGATATCCTTGTAGTGTTTCTTCTGCCCTCCTGGTAACCTCTTGCTGTGACGGAGCTCAGAGTAGAAAGCTTGTTTTGGGAGTCTTGTGTCAGGCATGCAGACGATGTGGTCCGTGCAGTTTAGCTGGCTAGCCATGACCAGTGTCTCGATACTGGGGATGTTGGCCTGAGAGAGGACACTAATATAGGAGCACCTGTCCTGTAGGAGGGCAGGTAACACTACGGCCCTGTAGACCATGAGCTTGGTGCCAGGTTTTGAGGTCTTTGTCGTCAAACACTCTTTTCCTCAGACGACTGAAGGCTGTGCTGGCACACTGGAGGTAATGTCTGCCCTTGTTGAGATAACTGTGCACACTGTTTACTAATATTAAACTACAGTAAACACTGCTCACCGATATCAAACCATTGTACACACCATTCACTGATATCAAATTATTGTATGAACTGTTCACTGATATCAAACTACAGTACACAATGTTCACTGATAAACTAATGTACAGACTGTTTTGTGATATCAAACTACTGTACATGATGGAAGTGATGGAAGGTGTCGTTGATAGTGTTATCAAGTGGCACTTGTTCAGCAATAACCTGCTCAGTGATGCTCATTTTGGGTTCCGCCAGGGCCACTCAGCTCCTGACCTCATTACAGCCTTGGTCCAAACATGGACAAAAGAGCTAAACTCCAGAGGTGAGGTGAGAGTGACTGCTGTTGACATCAAGGCAGCATTTGACCGAGTATTGTATCAAGGAGCCCTAGCAAAACTGGAGTCAATGGGAATCAGGGGGAAAACTCTCCGCTGATTGGAGTCATACCTAGCGCAAAGGAAGATGGTTGCGGTTGTTGGAGGTCAATCATCTGAGCTCCAGGACATCACTGCCGGTGTTCCTCAGGGTTGTGCCCTCGGCCCAACCATCTTCAGCTGCTTTATCAATGACTTTCCCTCCAACATAAGGTCAGAAGTGGGGATGTTCGCTGATGATTGCACAATGTTCAGCACCATTTGAGACTCCTCAGATACTGAAGCAGCCTATATCAATATGCACCAAGACCTGGATAACATCCAGACTTGGGCTGATAAGTGGCAAGTAACATTCACATCACATAAGTGCCAGGCAATGACCATCTCCAACAAGAGAGAATCTAACTATCTCCCCTTGATGTTCAATGGCATTAACATCGCTCAATCCCCCACTATCAACATCATGGGGGCTACCATTGACCAGAAACTGAACTGGAGCAGCCACATAAATGCTGTGGCTACAAGAGCAGGGAATCCTGTGGTGAGTAACTTACCTCCTATTTCCCCAAAGCCTGTCCACTATCTACAAGAGACAAGTCAGGAGTGTGTTGGAATACTCTCCACTTGCCTGGATAGGTGCAGCTCCAACAACATTGAAGAAGCTCGACACCATCCAGGACAAAGCAGCCTGCTTGATTGGCACCCCATCCACCATCTTCAACATTCAATCCCTTCACCACCGACGCACAGTAGCAGCAGTGTGTACCATCTACAAGATATACTGCAGCAATGCACCAAGGTTCCTTAGACAGCACCTTCCAAACCTGCGACCTCTACCACCTAATAGGACAAGGGCAGCAAATGCATGGAAACACCACCACCTGCAAGTTCTGCTCCAAGCCACACACCATCCTGACTTGGAACTATATCGCTGTTCCTTCACTGTCACTGGGTCAAAATCCTGGAACCCCCTTCCTAACAGTACTGTGGGTGTACCTACACCCCAAGGACAGCAGTGGTTCAAGAAGGCAACTCACCACCACCTTCTCAAGGGCAATTAGGGATGGGCAATAAATGCTGGCCTAGACAGCGATACCCACATCCCATGAATGAATAAAAAAAGCATGTTGTTCTCTGACAAACTACTAAATACACTGTTTACTGTTAGCAAGCTCCTGTACACATTGTTCACTGATATCAAACTATTGTACTCGTTATGTTACTGCCTTCTAAGGCTGATATTATTCCAGCCCTATTTCTTTGTGAGTTATATAAAGCCCTCATATTGTATATTGTTTGCATCATGTGGGTGCGACTGAGATGAAAGTGGATTCGAGAAATGTAACCCAGTTGTTGTTGTTTGTGAATGTTCAAGGATTGAAGAAAATTATTAGAAAATACTGAAAAGCACCATAAAATATCATTTAGTGGGCGGCACAGTGGCGCAGTGGTTAGCACCGCAACCTCACAGCTCCAGCAACCTGGGTTCGGTTCTGGGTACTGCCTGTGTGGAGTTTGCAAGTTCTCCTTGTGACCGTGTGGGTTTCCAATTGCTCCTAGTGTAGGTAGGTGGTAGGAGAACGGTGGGGATGTGGTAGGGAATATGGGATTAATGTAGGATCAGTATAAATGGGTGGTTGTTGGTCAGCACAGACTTGGTGGGCCAAAGGGCCTTTTAGTTTAGTTTAGAGATACAGCACTTTAACAGGCCCTTCGACCCACCGAGTCTGTGCCGACCATCAACCACCCATTTATACTAATCCTACACTAATCCCGTATTCCTATCACATCCCCACCTGTCCCTATATATTTCTCTACCACCTACCTATACTAGGGGCAATTTATGATGGCCAATTAACCTATCAACCTGCAAGTCTTTGGCATGTGGGAGGAAACCAGAGCACCCGGAGGAAACCCACGCAGACACAGGGAGAACTTGCAAACTCCGCACAGGCAGTACCCAGAATCGAACCCGGGTCCCTGGAGCTGTGAGGCTGCAGTGCTAACCACTGCGCCACTGTGCCGCCCCTGTTTCAGTGCTGGATTTCTCTGTATCTGTATAAGCAGTTGGAACATGTAAGAAAATCAAACTTTTATATTTGCCTCTTTAAAATGGTATAAAAGCTTCCGAAGATTCTGATAAGACCCAGTATGGACTGTCGTGCCATGCTGTGCCATGGCCTGCCTAACCCTGCTCTACCTCTCCCTGCTGCTCCATGTCTTGTTGTATTATGCTGTGTTGTAGCATTATGTACCTTGCCCTGCCACATTGTGTGATCTATATTGTGTCGTTCCATGCCTTGCTGTGCCAGCCTATTATCAGACTTTCCTGTGCCACAGATAGGTGCGGCATGACTGGTTCCCATTCTTTCACCTGTTGAACTGCAGTAGCCATTTCAAGACAGTCCCGTCAATTGAATAACTTCAACAAACAATAGCCCTGCACCGACTGCAGAATACACTCTGGATATTAATTATTGAATAAAAGGTTATTACTGGTTTTGATAAGGTGCTATTGTCATGAAATTATTCCTTTCACAAGATCAGAGTACATGATATCAGGTATGTTTCACTTATTAACTATGCTTTATCCTATTGTAGAGCAATCTTCTGAAGTCCAAATCAACCTCCATTTTGCAGCACTGACCTTGAGGTTGTCGGGTAACTCAGCTCTGCCGGCATAGCCAGGGTTCATAGTGATAAAGACGGTGCACGAGTGGTCAAGAGAGATCTCCGTCCCTTCAAAGACAAATGTCTTTGCTTGTTCTGAAACTGCCCTCTGAATGGTCTGGATCTGTTGTGCGACAACAGATAGAACCTGTGGTGCAAACATGAGAATATGTCAGAAACCAGCAAGAGCCCAAACTAATTCATCACCTTTATAATTGTGCTGAACATTTTGGGAGAAAACACAAGAGATAAATCATGTTCCGTTTGATCTTCCAGCAACTTTTATCAACAGACTGAAAATCCTTCAATTCCCCTTCTGTCATTATCTGAATAAAGATCAGAGGGATTGTCCTTCTGTGATTCAAAACCAGCTTTAAATGCAAGCTCTATCCCTCTGGGAATTCATTCTTAGCATCAGATGAAGATTTGCAAACCCATTTTTATCTGATATTTCCCTTTTAATGTTCAACATGCCTTCATCATCAGATTGATTTATTAAGCTAAATTTAGCCTTGAAAAGGGGGAAGATTTCTTTCAGGAAACCTCAAAGACTTTTAGAGATTATTTTGCAGTGATTTTATGTGCTTTGTGGGATGGATTTTCCCACGGGTTTTGGAACTCCGACATCAGGAACAAATGGGGGTCCAAAGCCCGCACTTACCGGCAGTGAGACTGGCTCAGGAATCTTCCAGGAGGCGACCTCCTAAAGGGGCACCTCTGCTGTCACCATCCTATCATGGACAGAGGGTGGGCTCTCGATGCTGCAGGCCCAATCAGAGGGCTGGCAACTTTGGAGCCTGAGCAGCCCCACTGGGAGAGGTGGGTGGTGCTGAGGCAGGTAAGGGACTGTGAGGGTTCCTTAAAATGTAGGCACCCTTGTGGAGGGATAAAACTCAATGAACAATTATGAGGGCTGAAAGCTGGTAGGCCTCTCAGAGAGCAGGGGAAACCCCTCCAGGTCGATTGTTTGGGCCGCAAGTGCAGCCTTTCCTGCCCGCGGCCCTGTCATCAGGGCCTGCAGCCTCTGGTTCCCATGGGTCTCTGGCCAGCTGGTGGAAGGTCACCCCCATTAAGCTGTTGGCATCCATATGCAGTTTGGTGGAGGGGGGGGTGTGCAGTCCGATGGCCACAAAACCACCCTAATTGGAGCTTTAATGATGTTAATTGGCTGCCCACCTCCATGGAGCAGACAGCCAATCCTATTCCCAGCCTGCCACTGGGAAAGTTCCTCGGCAGCAGGAATGCATCGTGGAGCCATCCCACCGCAGCTCTCTCCTGTTTTCCCAGCCCCCTCCACCTCCAGTTTACAGCAACTATACTTTCCTTCAAGGCACATAAACCCCAAAAGTAAAGGCAGTCAACCGTGGATAACAAAGGAAGTTAAGGATTGTATAAGAGTAAAACAAATGGCCTATAAAGTTGCCAGAAATAGTCATAAACCTGAGGATTGGGAGGATTTTAGAATACAGCAAAGGAGGATGAAGAAACTGATAAAGAAAGAGAGAATAGAATATGAATGTAAACTAGCAAGAAATATAAAAACAGACTGTAAAAGCTCCTACAGGTACATAAAAAGGAAACGTTTGGCTAAGACAAATGTGGGTCCATTACAGGCAGAGTCAGGAGAATTTATAATGGGGAATAGAGAAATGGCAGAGAAGCTAAATAATTACTTTGTGTCTGTCTTCACTGAGGAAGATACAAGAAATCTCCCAGAATTAGAGATCCAAGGCATTGGGGAGAATGAGGAATTGAAGGAAATTAGTATTAGCAAGAATGTTGTATTGGAGAAATTAATGGAGTTTAAGGTTGATAAGTCCCCAGAACCTGATATTCTATATCCCAGAGTGTTGAAAGAGGTAGCTATGGAGATAGTGGATGCATTGGTGATCATCTTCCAAAATTCTATAGATCCTGGAGCGATCCCTGCAGATTGGAAAGTCGCAAATGTCATCCCAGTACTTAAGAAGGGAGGGAGAGAGAAAACAGGGAATTACAGACCTGTTAGTCTTACATCAGTCATTGGGAAAATGCTAGAATCTATTCTAAAGGATGTGATAAATGGAAACGCGGATAATAATAATCTGATTGGGCATAATCAACATGGATTTATGAATGGGAAATCATGTTTGATGAATCTGTTGAAGTTTTTTGAGGATGTTACTAACAGAATTGATAAAGGGGAGTAAGTGGACGTGGTATACTTGGATTTTCAGAGGCTTTTGATAAAGTCCCCCACAGGAGGTTGGTTAGCAAAATTAAAGCACAAGGGAGAAGAGATAATATACTGGCATGGATTAAGGATTGGTTAAACAGGCAGAAAGCAGAGAGGAGGAATAAATAGGTCATTCTCACATTGGCAGGCTGTGACTAATGAGGTACTGCAGGGACCAGTGCTTGGGCCCCAGCTTTTCACAATATATATCAATGATTTGGATGTGGGGACCAAATGTAATATTTCCAAGTTCGCAGATGACACAAAACTAGATGGTAATGCGTGTTGTGAGGAAGATACAAAGCGGCTTCAAGGGGACTGAGTGAATGGGCAAGGATATGGCAGATGGAATAAAATGTGGAAAAATGTGAGGTTATCGACTTTGGTAGGAGAAATAGATGTGCAGAGTATTTCTTAAGTGGTAAGAGATTAGAAAGTATAGATGTACAAAGGGACCTGGTGTCCTTGTCAATAAGTCACTGAAAGCTAACATGCAGGTGCAACAAGGAATTAAGAAGGCTAATGGTATGTTGGCCTTTATCACAAGAGGATTTGAGTACAAGAGTAGTGTAGTCTAGCTTCAATTGTATAGAACCTTGGTTAGACTGCACCTGGAGTACTGTGTGCAGTTTTGGTCCTCTTATCTTAGGGAGGATATTATTGCCATAGAGGGAGTGCAACAAAGGTTCACCAGACTTAGTCCTGGAATGGCAGAACTGTCCTATGAAGAGAGATTGAGGAAACTGGGTCTGTATTCTCTAGAGTTTTGAAGAGAGGTGATCTCATTGAAACCTGCAAAATACTTAAAGGAATAGGCAGGGTAGATGCAGCTAAGATGTTTCCCCCTGGTTGGGGAGTCTAGAACCAGGGGACACAATTTCAAAATAAGGGGAAGCGACTTAGGACAGAGATGAGGAAAAATGTCGTTACTCAGAGGGTTGTGAATCTTTGGAATTCTCTACCCCAGAGGGCTGTGGAAGCTCAGTCATTGAGTATGTTTAAAGCAGAGACTGACAGATTTCTAAATACAAAGGACATAAGGAGATATGAGGATAGTGTGGGAAACAGGCATTGAAGTGGATAATCAGCCATGATCATATTGAATGGTGGGGCAGGCTCGATGGGCTTTATAGCCTACTCCTGCTCCTATGACGCAATGTTCCAAGCCCGCCATCACGGGACCAGGATAATTCAGCCTAATGGAGAGAAATTAATTCCACACCCCCAGCGACTAGTCAAAGGCAGCAGATAGACTGCTGCGAGTAACTGTTTACATACAATATATCTGTTCTGAATGTTTTCATAAGCAATTTCAATGTCAAATGTTGACAGAAATGAAAAGTAAGGTGAGCGTGACTGCCCTTGACATCAATGCAGCATTTGACCATGTATGGTATCAAGGAGACCTAGCAAAACTGGAGTCAATGGGAATCAGGGGGGAGACTCTCCACTGGTTGGAGTCATACCTAGCACAAAGGAAGATGGTTGTGGTTGTTGGAGGTCAATCATCTCAGTCCCAGGACATCACTGCAGGAGTTCTTCAGGGTAGTGTCCTAGGCCCAACTATTTTCAGCTGCTTCATCAATGACCTTCCTCAATCATAAGATCAGAAGTGGGGATGTTCGCTGATGATTGCACAATGTTCAGCACCATTCGCGATTCCTCAGATACTGAAGCAATCCGTGTAGAAATGCAGCAAGACCTGGACAATATCCAGGCTTGGGTTGATAAGTGGCAAGTAACATTCACGCCACACAAGTGCCAGGCTATAACCATCTCCAACAAGAGACAATCTAACCATCTCCCCTTGACATTCAATGGCATTACCATTGCTGAATCCCCCACTATCAACATCCTGGAGGTTACTATTAACCAGAAACTGATCTGAAGTAGCCATATAAATACTGTGGCTACAAGAGCAGGTCAGAGGCTAGTAATCCTGCGGCGAGTAACTCATCTCCTGACTCCCCAAAGTCTGTCCACCATCTACAAGGCACAAGTCAGGTGTGTGATGGAATACTCTCCACTTGCCTGGAGGTGCATCTCAACAACACTCAAGAAGCTCGACACCATCCAGGAAAAAGCAGCCTGCTTGATTGGCACCCCATCCACAAATATTCACTCCCATCACCACCGACACACAGTGGCAGCAGTGTGTACCATCTACAAGATGCACTGTAGCAAGGCACCAAGGCTCCTTCGACAGTACCTTCCAGACCCACGTCCTCTATGCCCTAGAAGGACAAGGGCAGCGGGTGCACAGGAACATCACCACTTGCAAGTTCCCCTCCAAGCCACACACCATCCTGACTTGGAAGTATATCGCCGTTCCTTCACTGTTGCTGGGTCAAAATCCTGGAACCCCGTTCCGAACAGCACTGTGGGTGTCCCAAACCCACATGGACTGCAGTGGTTCAGGAAGGCAGCTCACCACCACCTTCTCAATGGCAATTAGGGATGGGCAATAAATGCTGGCCAAGCCAGCAATGCCCACATCCCAGGAACGAATGAAAAGAAATAAAAAATTGTGGCATCAAGAAGTTGGAAAGAAAATTACTTAAAATGCACAGCTCAGGAACAGCCCATCGAGCCCAGCAACTCCATACCAGTATTAATGTTCCTCATGAGCCTCCTCACACCTTTCTTCATCTAACCCTATTTGCATATCTTTCTAATCCCTTCTCCCTTGTGCGATTATCTAGCTTCCCCTTAAATGCATCTTTGCTATTTGTCTCAACAACTCCATGCGGCAGTGAGGTCCACATTCTAACTCAGGTTAGAAAAAGTTTTTCCTGAATTCTTTATTGGATTATATAGTGACCAACTTAAATTCATGCCCCGAGTCCTGGTCTTGCCCAATAGCGGAAATAACTTCTCTATGTCAGATCTCTGTATAATATGAAGGACCTCTATTAGATCACCCCTCAGGGAAAAGAGCCACAGCCTATTCAGTCTTTCCTGATCAGTGTAACCTCTCAGTTCTGCTACCACTCGAGTGAATCTATTTTTTGTACCTTGTCAAGTGCCTTTTACAACATGGAGACCAGCACTGTTCACAGTATCCAAGTGTGGGCTAACCAAGGTTCTGTACAAGTTTAACATAACTTCTCTGCTTTTCAATTTTATTCCTCTAGAAATGAACCCCAGTGCTTTCTTTGCTTTTATAATAACTCCATTAACCTACATCACCAATTTTAGTGATTTATGTAACTGTAGCCCCAGATACTCTGTCCCTCTTTTAAACAATTATTTTCCAAGGAATATGTGGCCTCCTTATTCTTTCTACCAAAATGTACAAATAACCATGTGGCGGGCAGCCATAAAGGCGGGGCTAAAGTGTGGCGAGTCAAAGAGACTTAGCAGTTGGCAGGAAAAAAGACAGAAGCGCTAGGGGAGAGCCAACTGTGTAACAGCCCCGACAAACACATTTTTCTGCAGCACCTGTGGAAGAGTCTGTCACTCTAGAATTGGCCTTTATAGCCACTCCAGGCGCTGCTTCACAAACCACTGACCACCTCCAGGCGCTTACCCATTGTCTCTTGAAATAAGGAGGCCAAAGAAGAAAAAACGCCCCAGATCACTCTGTCCCTCTTTTAAACAATTATTTTCCAAGGAATATGTGGCCTCCTTATTCTTTCTACCAAAATGTACAAATAACTAATAGGGAATATGAGGTAGTGGCAATAACGGAAACGTGATTGAAAAATGGTGAGGACTGGGCGCTTAATAGTCAAGGATACAAAGGTCTGAATTTTATTAGCGTGCCGCACTTCACGGTGGCGCACTTTGAAGCCGGCGGTCTTCCGACACAAATGACGTCATCAGGGGCCGCTGCTCCATCCCCAGCAATGGTGTCTGGCACCACCACGCAGGTGCTGGCACCATTTTTAAAGAGCTTCAAGCCGTTAACAAAAATTTGAATGTTTAAAGAGAAAGTACTTTGTTAATTTTTTAAAATCAAAATCAAAATCTGGAGGCCCTTTCTCAACCGCCCCCCCCCAATGGTTGTTTTATATTCCAGTATGACAAGCATTAATTTTATTCTTATCCTGAACTTACACCCCGAACCTCGTCACTTTTGCCCTTCAACCCCTTCCCACCATCCCCACAGCCAATAAAAAACATTTTCCCTGCTAACCCCCCACCTTCCCACCCTGATAATTTCACTCCTTCCCCCTCCCCACCAGTGTCTCGCCTTGGAACTCCCAATGGCGTTCCAAATGTGCGCGAGTTGCAGCGGGCGGCAGTAATATCGGCATGGGAAGGCCATCGGGACCGGATAAGTGGACTTACATTTGCTTTACACAATTTTAAGATTTAAATGACGACCTCCGCACCGAGCAGCGGGGGGGTGAGGGGGGTGCCACACCAAGGCCTCACCGCCTGTAAAACGTCGCGGGGCCTGCTCGGCGTCGAGGATCGTGGCGGGCCTTTCCCACAACTATTTTACGGGCCCCCCTGCCATGATCCCTGACATCGAGGGGCTGCTAAGATTCAGCCCAAAGTGTTCAGAAAAGATAGGGAAGGAAAAAAGGGGGGTGGAGTGGCAGCACTGATTAGGAAAGGCATTGAGGTGTTGATGCAACAAGGAAAGAATCCATTCAGTTTGAGTTCAGAAGCAAAAAAGGTATGATCACGCTACTGGGGGTATTCTATAGGCCTCCAAATAGTGAGAGAGCGATAGAGGAGCAAATCTGCAGGGAAATCATAGGGATGTGCAAAAACTATAGAGTGGTGATATTGGGGGACTTTAATTACCCAAATATCAATTGGGATAATATCAGAGTAAAGGGTAAGAAGGGGTGGAATTTCTGAAATGTATTCAGGAGAACTTTGTAGGCCAGTATGTCCTCCGTCCAGCTAGCACTGCTGGATGTGGTGATGGGGAATGAGGTGGGCCAAGTGGATCAAGTGTCTGTGGGGGAACACTTTGATAAGAGTGATCATCATATCATAAGGTTTAGATTAGTAATGGAGAAGAGTAAGGAATAATCTAAAGTAGAACTTCTAAATTGGAACAGGACTAATGAGAGGTAATCTAGCCAGGGTAAAATGGAACCAAAGGCTGACAGGAAAAACTGTATTGGAAAATGGGTGATCTTTAAGGAGGAGATGTTTCAGGTACAGGCTAGGTACATTCCAACAAGGATGCAAGGGAGGGGAACCAAAACCAGGGCTCCGTGGATGACAAGGGAGGTAGAGAATATGATGAAACAAGAAAAGAGGGTGAATGATGTATGTCAGGTAAATTCTTCAAATGAGAACCAGGTCAAAGATTGAGAGGGGAAGTGAAGAGGAAAATAAGACTGGCATAGAGAGAAAATGAGAATAGAGTGACAACATAAAACAGAACCTAAAAATCTTCTACCAACATGTAAATAGTCAGCGGGTAGTAAGAAGTGGAGTAGGGCCTATTAGGGACAAAGAGGGTGAAATAGGTTCAGAGACACAGAGCAAGGCGAGAGTACTTAACGAGTACTTTGTATCAATGTTCATGAAAGAAGAGGATGCTGATAAAATATTGGTAGAAGCAGATATGGTAAAGGTAATGGATGGGGTGAAAATTGATAGGCAGGATGTACTGGAAAGGCGAGCTATGATTAGAATGGATCAGTCGCCTTGTCCAGATGGCTTGTATCCAAGGTTGCTAAGGGAAGTAGTGGGGGTGGAGATAGTGAAAGGGCTTTCCATAATCCTCCAATCTTCCCTCGATACAGGGGAGGTGCCAGAGGATTGGAGAGAAAATGCGACATCCTTGTTCAAGAAAGAGTATAAGAACATTCCTACTGGTTAGTCAGTTTAACGTCAGTGGTGGATACTTGGAGAGGTTTGTGTTAATTAAGGAGAGCCAGCACAGATTTGTAAAAGGCCGATCATGCTTGACTAACCTAATTTATTTTTTTGATGAAGTAACAGAGAAGGTTCTTGAAGGGAAAGTGATGGATTTTGTCTGTGGATTTTAAGAAAGTGTTTGACAAAGTACCACATAAAAGGCTGGTTAACAAAATTGACACTCATGGACCAGGTTTAGATAAGTTAGACAAGGAAAAACTGTTCCCATTAACTAATGGTTCAAGGACAAGGGGACACAGATTGAAGGTTTTGGACAAGAGATGCAGGGGGAATATGAAGAAGAACTTTTTTACACAGCGGGTGGTAATGTGCTGGAACTCGCTGACCACAAGGGTGGTGGAAGAGGAGACGACCAATGACTTCAGAAGAAAATTGGATGGGCACTTGAAGGAAATAAACTTGCTTGGCTACGGGGATTGAGTGGGGGAGTGGGACTGACTGAATAGTTCCGTGGAGAGCCGGCATGAATTCGATGGGCTGAATGGCCTCCTTCTGTCCGGTAAATGACTCTACGATTCTATGACTTTATAAGGCACAAAAGGGAAGCTTATGTCAGTCATTGAAAGCTTATACAGCAGAAAGCCGAAAACAGCACTGAAAGTGTAGCAATGAAATTAAAAGACAAATTAGGAAAGCAAAGAGAGGACACGAAAAATACTAGAACGTCAAATCAAGGAAAATCCAAAGATGCTTTATAAATACATAAAGAGCAGGATGATAACTAAGGAAAGAGTAGGACCCATTAGGGCCCAAAAAGAGGCAGAGGTTGTAGGTCAGGTTCTTCATGCCTTGTGGCTGTCTTCACAAAACAGGGGCTGATGAAGATGTTGCAGTTAAGGAGGAAGAGTGTGAAATATTAGACATGATAAACATTGTAAGAGAGGAAGTATTAAAGGGTTATCTGTCATTGAAAGTAGATAAATCACCAGGCCCGGATGAAATATATCCCAAGTTGTTAAAAGAAGCATGGGAGGAAACTTCGGAGGCTCTGACCATCATATTTCAATCCTCCCTGGCAACAGAAGTGGTGCCAGAGGATTGGAGGACTGCCAACATTGTACCATTGTTTAACAAGGGACGAAGGGATCACCCACATCATTATAGTCCAGTCTGCTTAATTTTTATTGAAGGCAAATTCTGAGGGAATTGATCATTTAGAAAGGCATGGATTAATCAAAGACAGTCAGCATGGATTTGTTGAGAAGTCATGTCTGACTAACTTGAATTTTTTGAGGAGGTGACAAGTAGGGTTGATGAGACCAGTACGTTGGATGTGGTCTACATGGATTTTAGAAAGGCTTTTGACAGTCCCATATGGTAGGCTGGTCACAAAAGGAAAAGCCCTTGGGATCCAAGGAAGGGCAGCAAATTAGATCCAAAATTGGCTCAGTGGCAGGAAGCAAAGGATAATAATGATTGATAGGTGCTTTTTCAACTGGAAGGCTGGTACAAGTGTGGCTCTGCAGGTCAAGACCCGGTCCCTGCCTTTTGTAGCTTACATTAATGATTTAGACTCAAATGTAGGGAGCATGATAAAAAAAGTTTGCAGATGGTACAAAAATTGGCCATGTGGTTGACAGTGAGGAAGAAAGCTTTGGACTGAAGTAAGATATAGATGGTCTGGTCAGTTGGACAGAAAAGAGGAAAATCAGCAGCGAGCTCAAAAAAATGGTGGCCGGCCCACTGAAATCTGGAACACACTGCCTGAAGGGGTGGTAGAGGTAGGAACCCTCACAACATTCAAGAAGTATTTAGATGAGCATTTGAAGTGCCATAGCACACAAGGCTACAGGCCAAGTGCTGAAAAATGGGATTAGAATAGATAGTGATTGATGACCGGCACAGACACGATGGGCCGAAGGGTCTGTTTCTGTGCTGTATAACTCTATGACTCTAAGGCCCGCGTGGGCCACACCGCAAAGAGCCTCTGTAGTCTCAAGCGGGTGGCTCATTTAAATAGCCAAGGCAGCCCGCACCCCCGACCACATGGAGGGGGCGAGAATCTGTCCCCAGCAATGGCAGCAGCTGCCTGTGCACAGATGCATTTGCCATTTTTAAAGGGCTGTCAGTCCTGTCAGAAAATTAAAAAATGGAAAGACATATTCAATAAAATTGAATGAATACATTTTTTTGTCCCTCTCCCACCACCGCCCCCCCCCCCCCCCAATAACAATACATTAACTATTTGCTCTTTCCCCTGAAAAACACTTACCTTTAACATCAGTAAAGTGATGGAAGGTGTCATTGACAGTGCTTTCAAGAGGCCCTTACTTAGCAATAACCTGCTCAGTGACGCTCAGTTTGGGTTCCGCCAGGGCCACTCAGCTCCTGACCTCATTACAGCCTTGGTTCAAACATGGACAAAAGAGCTGAACACAAGATGTGAGGTGAGAGTGACTGCCCTTGATATCAAGGCAACATTTGGTATCAAGGAGCCCTAGTAAAACTGAGGTCAATGGGAATCAGGGGGAAAACTCTCTGCTGGTTGGAGTCATACCCAGTGCAAAGGAAGATGGTTGTGGTCGTTGGAGGTCAATCATCTGAGCTCCAGGACATCACTGCAGGAGTTCCTCAGGGTAGTGTCCTAGGCCCAACCATCTTCAGCTGCGACATCAATGACCTTCCTTCAATCATAAGGCCAGAATTAGGGATGTTCGCTGATGATTGCACAATGTTCAGCACCATTCGCGATTCCTCAGATACTGAAGCAGTCAGTGTAAAAATCCAGCAAGACTGGGACAATATTCAGGCTTGGGCTGATAAGTGGCAAGTAACATTCGCATCACACAAATGCCAGGCAATGACTATCTCCAACAAGAGACAATCTAACCATCTCCCCATGACATTCAACGGCATGACCATCGCTGAATCCCCCACTATCAACATCCTGGGGATTACCATTGACCAGTAACTGAACTGGAGTAGCCATATAAATACCGTGGCTACAAGAGCAGGTCAGAGGCTAGGAATCCTGCAGCGAGTACCTCACCTCCTGACTTCCCAAAGCCTGTTCATCTACAAGGCACAAGTCAGGAGTGTGATGGAATACTCTCCACTTGCCTGGATGGGTGCAGCTCCGACAACACTCGAGAAACTCAGGACAAAGCAACCCGCTTGATTGGCACCCCATACACAATATTCACTCCCTCCACCACCGACGCACAGTGGCAGAAGTGTGTACCATCTACAAGATGCACTGCAGCAATGCACAAAGGCTCCTTAGACAGCACCTTCCAAACCTGCGACCTCTTCCACCTAGAAGGACAAGGGCAGCAAATGCATGGGAACACCACCGCCTGCAAGTTCCCCTCCGAGTCACACACCATCCTGACCTGGAACTATATCACCGTTCCTTCACTGTCGCTGGGTCAAAATTCTGGAACTCCCTTCCTAACAGCACTGTGGGTGTATTTACCCCACATGGACTGCAGCGGTTCAAGAAGGCAGCTCACCGCCACCTTCTGAAGGTCAATTAGGGATGGACAATAAATGCTGCCTAGCCAACAACACCCACATCCCATGACTGAATGAAAAAAAGACCTTCCCTTCCAAACTACATAAAGATTAAAGTACAACCCTCCCCACCATCCCTTAGACCCATGCACCTATGATGTTTATTTGACCCCACACCCCCACCCACACTGATAAACTCACACCCTTCCCCCTCCAAACCAGTGTCACACTCCGTTTCCACAGGGGGATCTGAAGGCGCAAGAGTGCCAGCCGCCGTGCTGAAGATTGTGGTGTGCCCTCAAGATCGCGGGTGAGTATATGTAAATGTATTAACGTTATTAATTGGAATATGCTGAATGTGGTCCCCGTCGCCCAGCAGCGGGGGGGGGGGTGGTGGGGTGCTGCCATGGAGCCTCGCCGCTGACGGGAGGATTAGGCCAGGCCCTGCTAACGTCGAGGTCCATGGCGGGCTTTGTCGGGAGCCATCTTCAGCCCCCTCCCCCCGCCATGGATCTTGATGTCGAAGGCTGCTTAAAATCCAGCCCATGGAATTAATCTGGAGAAGTGTGAGGTTATGCATTTTGGGAGGGGAAATAAGCGAGGGAATACATAATAAATGTGAGGATACTGAGAGGAGTGGAGGAATAGAGGGATCTAGGGGTATCTGTCCACAGATGCTAAAAGATAGCAGGACAGGTCAATAAGGTGGTTAAGAAGGCATATGGCATGCTTTCTTTTATTAGCCGAGGTATAGTATATTAGAGCAGAGAGGTTATTCTAGAACTGTATACAACACTAGTTAGATCACAGCTAGAGTACTGGGTACAATTCTGGTCACCATATTACCGGAAAGATGTGATTGCACTAGAGAGGGTGCAGAGTAGATTTACAAGGATGTTGCCAGGACTGGAAAATACTAGCTATGAGGAAAGATTGGATAGGCTGGGGCTGTTTTCCTTGGCACAGAGGAGGCTGAGGGATGAGTAAATTGAGGTGTATAAAATTATGAGGGGCCGAGATAGAGTAAATAGGATGACCTGAGCAGAGGGGTCAAAAACCAGGGGCATAGACTTAAAATAATTGGTAGAAGGGTTAGAGGGAGATGAGGAAACAGTTTTTCACCCAGAGGGTGGTTGGGACCTGGAACTCATTGCCTGAAAAGGTGGTCGAGGCAGCACCGTTAAAAAGTACTTGGGTGTCGATTTGAAGAGCCATGACTTGCAGGATTAGGCTGGGTAGCTGTTCGTCGACCGGCATTGGAATGACGGGCCGAATGAGCTCCTTTGTGATATAACTTTTCTTTGATTTCTATGAACGTTTCCCACCCTTTTCCACTAATCTTTGTGTTCTGTTTTGTAGCCACATTCAGGACTTATAATAATAAATAGACAAACAGAAATATTGGAAAATGGTCCTGATTGCATGAAAAGAAATAAGGGCAAAAAATAAATACAGGATTGTGATAACGAATTAATAAATCAAATTAAATGCATCTCATTTGTATCAAAAATCATTAGAAAAAATGCAAATAACCAATTTTAAAAAAATTAACATTTAATTTGCAAACTTTGCTCTTCAAACAGTAAGCGTGAAATGTTAACAATTGTAATTTTTGCATTGATTTTACATTAATACCACAATCATAATCAGACCTTGTTTAAAGGTTAATTGTAAAACATTGTTGTGTCAATTACCTCTAACTCGATGCGATTAAATTCATCGAAACAAGCCCAAGCACCAGACTGTACCAGACCTTTGAAAAACTTCCCCATTGCTTTATAATCCAGTCCATCAGAACAGTTAAACACAACACACTGTAAAATAGAAGATTATTGAATAGTCCTTGTGAATGCACAGACAGAACACCATATTGTAAAAATATATTATATATGCAAGACACAAATCAGCAGCATGATAGACTGTTAGAGACCCAGGAAATCCACAGGATGCCAGGCACTGAAATCAGCACTGGACTCTGCTACTGACCCCATTGACCTGCACAGGGTCAGGGTTGGTGCCTCCAGGAGGGGGCCACTGGTGCTGGGGTGGGGGCACAACCCATGGGTCTCCCCATCGCTGAAAATGCTGAAAAAAGGTTCCCAGCCCAGACTGCGACCCTGCCCTAGACACCCAGAGGAGCTCCACTTCCATTGGTGTTGGCAAACTCATTCTGGTAAGGCCAGGCACAGCTGTGCTGATGCAGCTCTGTGCCTGACTGAGGCACTTACATCAATGGTCTTAGAGTAATGGGGCTGTGTCAGCTCCACAAAGCTATCCAGGAGCCTGTGACTAAAGGCTGAGATTCGGTGTATAAGGGTCTCAGTCGTGTTTACAGCCATACTGAGGGGCTTGCATCATCATTGTGAGGATAAAGATATTTGGGGCCAAAATGTGCAAACTGATTGCTAGACTGGGATAATGGAATCAATGAGAAAACAATTGATACATTCGAAAGAACTGAGATGACGTGTTACTTCTCCAAGGGCCAGTGGAGGACAAATGTGATGCCAAAGGAGGAAATTAAAACTGTGAGTCATAGCATGGGCCTGGTGGATGATAAAATCAAATTATCTGTTCAGTCCTTCCTCATCCTATTTATGTTAGAACCGTAGTCATTCACAACATTTACAACCCATTATATCTGTGTATGTTCTTTGTTAGAGCAATCCCAAACTAATCTCGCTGCCTCAGTCTCTCCCCATAGCCCTGTATCAATCGCAAACAAATCCCACTGTCCATTCTCTCCCCAGAGCCCTGTATCAATCCCAAACTAATCTCGCTGCCTCAGTCTCTCCCCATAGCCCTGTATCAATCGCAAACAAATTCCACTGTCCATTCTCTCCCCAGAGCCCTGTATCAATCTCAAACTAATCCCACTGCCCCGCTCTCTCCCCATAGCCCTGTATCAATCCCAAACTAATCCCACTGCCCCACTCTCTCCCCATAGCCTTGTATCAATCCCAAACTAATCCCACTGCCCCACTCTCTCCCCATAGCCCTGTATCAATCCCAAACTAATACTACTGCCCCGCTCTCTCCCCATAGCCCTGTATCAATCCCAAACTAATCCCACTGCCCCACTCTCTCCCCATAGCCTTGTATCAATCCCAAACTAATCCCACTGCCCCACTCTCTCCCCATAGCCCTGTATCAAACCCAAACTAATCCTACTGCCCCACTCTCTCCCCAGAGCCTTGTATCAATCCTAAACTATTCCCACTGCCCCACTCTCTCCTACAGCCCTGTATCAAACCCAAACTAATCCTACTGCCCCACTCTCTCCCCAGAGCCCTGTATCAATCCTAAACTATTCCCACTGCCCCACTCTCTCCCTATAGCCTTGTATCAAACCCAAACTAATCCCACTGCCCCACTCTCTCCCCATAGCCTTGTATCAATCCCAAACTAATCCCACTGCCTCACTCTCTCCCTATAGCCCTGTATCAAACCCAAACTAATCCCACTGCCCCACTCTCTCCCTATAGCCCTGTATCAATCCCAAACTAATCCCACTGCCCCACTTTTTCCCCATAGCCCAATGTGCCAACAACGAGTCTATCTTGGATTGCCACATCAGCAGTAAATGTTTGTGGCTTTAAATGCTCCAAGTCAGAGTTTTTCCGCTGGAGTGTGTTAGAAACACTCTGACACTTAAGGGAGAGGGAGGTGTGGAACACGGGGAGCAGTACTAGGACAGGAACCAGCTGGACAGCTGGGACCGGCTCCACCTGAAACAGAGCATGACCAGTGGTCTAGCACAAAGGATAAATAGGGCAGTAGATATGAATAAGGGTATGAGAATATAACTAGGGAACATAATCTGGACCAATTCAGTGACAAACATTGAAAACGGTGATCAGTTGAGTCCAGGAGAAATATATCCCACATAAAGCAAGAAGGCACTAGCCAGTAATGAACCACATGGATGAATGAAGAGATAAGAGCAAAATTGAAATGAAAGAATAAGGCATAGACTAAGGACATAGACAAAAAAGGAAAGGATGACAAAAAGGAATTTGAAGAGATTAGGATCGGCATCAAATAAATGGTTGTGAAATCTGATACTGCGGGGTCTGGTTTTTCAGCACTATGAGTGTCATTTTTGTTCATTTTGGTTCCAAAATGGTATCACATGTGCATCCTGCTGGTGTGGGCTGTGCTGGACACTATTCTGGTGAGGGAATCGGTGTAGGCACAAGGAGCTTGCACTGCAGTAGGCAGATCGTGACACCAGTTAGCATGTAATGCTGATTTGACACCAGCACTAACATTTTCAACCTCAACACTCAAACTAACAGCCTCTCCTGAAGCTGCACAGCTGAACATCCATTCAGCAGCAGGAAGGACCACCCTCCCTCCTGCTCCACTGCACCCGTGCTATTTAAATGGATCATTGACTGCTTTCAGGTGAGTCACTGATTGATTTTGAGTTTCTCGAAGTGTAAGGTGGTGTGATCTCCTATTTAAAGTTGCTGAGCTCTCCAGCTTGTGCTGAAGGACTTCTTGCATTTTTTTGCTCAAGGGGAGATGGTTAGATTCTCTCTTGCTGGAGATGGTCATTGCCTGGCACTTGTGTGGCACAAATGTAACTTGCCACTTATCAGCCCAAGCCTGGATATTGTCCAGGTCTCGCTGCATTTCTACACGGACTGCTTCAGTATCTGAGGAGTCACGAATGGTGCTGAACATTGTGCAATCAACCGCGAACATCCCCACTTCTGACCTTATGATTGAAGGAAGGTCATTGATGAAGCAGCTGTAGATGGTTGGGTCTAGGACACTAACCTGAGGAACACAGGCAGTGATGTCCTGGAGCTGAGATGATTGATCTCCAACAATCACAACCATCTTCCTTTGTGCTAGGTATGACTCCAACCAGCGGAGAGTTTCTCCCTGATTCCCATTGACTCCAGTTTCGCTGGGGCTCCTTGATGCCATACTCGGTCAAATGTTGCCTTGATGTCAAGGGCAGTCACTCTCACCTCACCTCTGGAGTTCAGCTCTTTTATCCATGTTTGGACAAAGGCTGTAATGAGGTCAGGAGCTGAGTGGCCCTGGCGGAACCCAAACTGAGCGTCAGTGAGCAGGTTATTGCTGAGCAAGTGCCGCTTGATAGCACTGTCGACGACCCCTTCCATCACTTTGCTGATGATCGGGAGTAGGCTGATAGGGCAGTAATTGGCCGGATTGGATTTGTCCTGCTTTTTGTGTACAGAACATATCTGGGCAATTTTCCACATTGCCGGGTAGATGGCTGTGTTGTAGCTGTACTGGAACCGCTTGGCTAAGGGCACGGCTAGTTCTGGAGCACAAGTCTTCAGTACCATTGTAGTTTGTTCAGTTTGCTTACCCACTGTTTTTTTTTCATGTTTGTACTTGCTGCTGTTCTATCTTCAGTTCGTTAACACCCTATCTGTACTAATGCTTTGTCTTTCAACACACCATTAACATATTGTTTGCCTTTGCTCCATGACCTCTTGGTCAGCTATGTGGCCTTGTCCAATCTATACCTTCTCCTTTGTTATCTCTTGCCCCACCCCTGCCTCACTTGCTTATAACGTTTGACATTTCTAATATTCGCTAGTTCTGAAGAAGGGTCACCGACCCGAAACGTTAATTCTGCTTCTCTTTCCACAGATGCTGCCAGACCTGCTGAGTGGTTCCAGCATTTCTTGTTGTTTTTATCTTCAGTACTATTGCTGGAATGTTGTCAGGGCCCATAGCCTTTGCAGTATCCAGTGCCTTCAGTCGTTTCTTGATATCACGTGCAGTGAATCGGATTGGCTGAAGTCTGGCATCTGTGATGCTGGGGACTTCAGGAGGAGGCCGAGATGGATCATCAACTCGGCACTTCTGGCTGAAGATTGTTGCAAATGCTTCAGCCTTATCTTTCACATTGATGTGCTGGGCTCCCCATCATTGAAGATGGGGATATTTGTGATGCCACCTCCTCCAGTTAGTTGTTTAATTGTCCACCACCATTTAATGACTGGATGTAGCAGGACTGCAGAGCTTAGATCAGATCCATTTGTTATGGGTTAGATTAGCCTTGTCTATCACATGCTGCATCCGCTGTTTGGCATGCAAGTAATCCTGTGTTGTAGCTTCACCAGGTTGACACCTCATTTTGAGGTATGCCTGGTGCTGCTCCTGGCATGCCCTTTGCACTCTTCATTGAACCAGGGTGGTTACCCTGGCTTGATGGTAATGGTAGAGTGGGGGATATGCTGGGCCATGAGGTTACAGATTGTGGTTGAATACAAGTCTGCTGCTGATGATCCACACCATCTCAGGGATGCCCACTTTTGAGTTGCTAAATCTGTTTGAAATGTTTCCCATTTGGCACAGTGGTTGTGCCATACAGTACGATGGAGGGCACCCTCAGTATGAAGATAGGACTTTGTCTCCACAAGGACTGTGCGGTGATCACTCCAACCAATGCTGTCATGGAAAGTTGCATCTGCAGCAGGTAGATTGGTGAGGGAGAGGTCAAGTCCCTCTTGTTGGCTCCCTCACCTCCTGTTGCAGACCCAGTTGAGCAGCTATGTCCTTTTGGACAGTAATGGTTCTACCAAGCCACTCTTGGTGATGGACATTGAAGTCCCTACCCAGAGTACATTCTTTGCCCTTACTACCCTCATTGGTTCTCCAATTGGTGTTCAACATGGGGGGGCTGTGGTAGGTGGTAATCAGCAGGAGGTTTCCTCGCCCATGTTTGACCTGATGCTATGATACCTCATGGCATCTGGAGTCAATGTTGAGGACTTCCAGGGTATTTTCTCAGTGCACTTGCTGTCAGACATGGACGCAATTGTTTTTATTAAAAGCCAGTTCAGGTCTGCAAATGAAACCCTACCCGAGCCCAACAGAACCACATCCGACCCGAGCCCAACCCGGCCCGAGTCCTTTCATTTTTTCCCACGCTCGACCCAACCATCAGTTAACCTAGATTCCGTTTTTCACTTTTTAAGCTTGTGCAGATAAGCAACAAAAATTGTAACTGGACTTGAAAGGTTGTTTAAAAAGTACATTATGATTGGAGCCACGTACCGGAGGTGGTGATTGAGGGTGTCCGACCCGGCCCAAGCCCAAATGGCGGACCCGGAACAGCAACCCAACCCGTCCCAAACCCGACACATCGGCAGGTCCAGTCGGGTTCGGGCCGGGTAGCCATGCTCTAGTTTGTATCCCGCTTGGCCTGCAACATGACAGGGAGAATGAGCAGAAGGGACACAGCTGCTAAAAGAGGAAGCAGGAGGAGAGAAAGGCTCTCAGCAGGAGGCCATATCCACCCAGAGTCTTTAGGGAGTAATTCTCCGACCAACCTCAGTGATAAACAGTGCATCAGACGTCTCCACTTCATCAAGGAAGTGCTCATTGAAATCTGCCTGAACTGCAGTCTCAGAATAGGGTGAGGATGGAATTGCCAGTGGTTGTGAAGGTGACCGTGGTGGTGAACGTTTATATGTAAAGCTCCTTCCAGGTTGGAGGAGGTGTTATTTACAACATCTCCCAGTTCACTGTCCATTATTGCCTAAGGGAGGTCACTGAGGATCTGTATGCAAAGAGAGCTGAATACATTTCATTCTCAAGAATCACGTCAGAATTGACCGCCCAAAAATCCGGAGTCATGACGCCGGTTCCAGATTAAGTCAGAGGCAGGAAAGCATTAAGGCTGCTTTGCCAGCCTGACGTGACAGGAATCTCATTTAAATTGCAGAGCAGATGATTGTGATGAATTTGCATCTGATCCATCTCACTTTAATCATGCGCTTGTGATTTAGTAGATGTCGGGCAGCACTCACGTGCCTTCTGGTTTATGAGCGTTAACAGCTGGTGGTACTGAGGTGAGAGGCTTCACGACTGTAATGGGGAGGTAGTCATGAACAGTGCTGCACAGGGGAAAGGGGGTTGTGCAGGCCATTGTCAGACCTTGTTGTTGTGTGCTCTGCAAGGGGGTTCGGAGTCTCAGGGTCTCTGACAGGGGGTTCTGGGTCTCGATTGCTCTGCAAGGGGGAGGGAATGCCTGGGTTTGGGTGGCTGTACTGGGTGATCAAATTGCTATGTGAGATGTTTGATCACCCATACTGCTGAATGAGATGGCTGGCTATCAGCAAGGGTAGGCATTGAGAGCCATCAGAGAGGCTGCTGGGAGAAGTGTCTAAAGCTCAGCTGACAGGACAGTGATCTGAAGGCTCACTGGACACCTGGCATGGGTCTCATACACCCTGGCTTTTTGGACCCACGTGGCATGATGTGGCGCCTCCAATGGAGGGAAGGCCAAGAAGCAGCTGCACCTGCCCATGAAGCTCCTGATGAGAGCAGCAGCAGCCGGCCATGCCAAGAAGGACCCAGCAGTGCTAGACTCGGCTCAGCTCCTTTCAGATGTCGGAATGGCATTGTCAGTGAAGACTATGGCTCTGCACAGAGGCCGTCACCAACTTACGCTCCATACTGCAGGATGAGTTGCGACCTATGGGAGTTGGGGGTCACCCAATGCCCGTGGCCCTGAAGATTACTGTGGCACTAGACCAATACACATCTGGATCATTCCAAGGATCCACCAAGGACATATGTGGGGTCTCCCAGGCAGCACCCACCACTGCATCAAGGAGGTAACCAATGCCCTGTTCAAGAGGGCCGGCGACTACGTGCGCTATCAGACCAACCCAGACAGTCAGGCCGGGAGGGCCATCACTGGATTCCCCCAGGTGCAAGTGTGATAGATTTCCTGAATGTGGCCATCAAGGCTCCAATGGAACAGTCAGTGGCCTTCATCAACAGGAAGGGCTTCCATTCCATCGACATTCACTGCTCTGTGACCACCGAAAGTGTTTCCTGCAGGTGTGTGCCCGCTTCCCGGGAAGCAGTGATGATGTCTATGTACTTTGACAGTCCCCGGTTCCATAGCTTTTCAGGCTCCCACTCATCTTCAGGGATGGACTCTTAGGGACAAGGGCTACCCATTGAAGACATGGCTTCTCATGTCTGTGAGGAGCCCTCGCACTGCTGCAGAGGAGAAGTACAACACCTGCCACGGCTCCACCTGAGCGACCATCGGAAAGACCATCGGGCTGCTGAAGATGAGATTCCGGTGCCTGGATCAAACCAGGGGAGCCCTGCAGTGTGTATTGTGGTGGTCTGCAATGCTCTGCCCAATCTTGCACTGCAGAGGGTGGAAGCCTTGCATGATGAGGACATGATTGAGTGACACTCATCCACTGACAAGGAGAGTGCAGAGGACGGAGAGAGTGAAGCGTTCCTGGATGTTGAAGCCCTTTCATGGAGGCCAGGTAGATTGAGTGACGTGCCAGGGAGGCAAGGGACAACCTCATACTTTTCCACTTCCAGCCTCCCTGATGCCCACTCACAGAGAAACTAATAAAATCTCACTCCCATGAATGTAGACTGTCACCTCCTTTCCATTTGTCTTCCCTAACTCATGCCCAGCTGCAAAAAGCACTAGTACCCTTGAGAGATCAAATGTTAATGAGGGCTGTGGTCACATTAGCAGTCCACTAAGGGGGAATGGTGAAGTCAGCAGCTCACAGTTAACGCATAATGCAATAATGACTGTTACACAATGATCATTAATTATGTGAACAAAAGTAGTTTATAGAAATCATTACATTTTAGATGGCAGACACCGTGATTCCCCAATTGTGGCTAGGTGCTTTTCTTAATAGGTTCGCGAGTGCTCCTACGAGGTGTAACCCCAGTGTTAGCAGCTAGGCTGGAGGCAGGCTGCTCCTCGGCCTGCGATGACTTTGGCAGTGGTCCTCTGGCTGCCTGAGGCCTAGAGGACACTGGCTGCCTGAGGGTTTCCTGCACAGGTGCAGGACCCTCCTCTGGCATCGTGGAGGGACTGAGGAGCGGTATCCACACTCGGAACGTCCTGAGGGGAGCCCCCAGATGTGGAGGCCAACCTTTCCTTCTCCCTTTCAAGGCTCAATTGAACCTCCCTGCTAACCAGAGAAGGATGAGGAGCTGGAGAAGACTCCAGGGGCCTGGTCATTCTCTCACCTTGCCGCTGTTGCGTCGAGCTCAGGGCCAAGGTGAAGGTGTGCAGGTCTGTGTGGGTCTGTGGGATCTGGCTGTACATGAGGGTTACCAACCTCTTGATGGAGGAAGCCATGTGCTCACATGCCTGAGATGTGGCAGTAGTCATGGCATGGAAAGACTCCTCCAATATCTGCTCATGGCTGTGTGTGGTCACTGGCATCTCCACCAGATGTTATCTTACCTCTCTCTGCAACTCCAGCATGCTCTGTGCTGTCGACACCAGAGGCTCGTCATCAGCCTGGGGCTCAGTCTGGGCCTGACCACCCACAGACCTCTAACTGTCAGAGACCTCGGCTGTCTCAGCCTCAGCCAGCTGCTCGGGTGTGTGTGTGGTGCTTTCACCAGCTGATTCTACAGCTGAGCAGAAACCCACCGAGGTGAAAGTATCTGCGCTGGTGGAAGGTGCAGGAGAGTCATGTGACGGTGCAGCCTCTCACTCCTGATCCTCCTCAGAGGAGATAGTCATACTTCACAGAGAGATCAACATGACAGTTCTGCTCGTGACAACCCATGGTCCCGACTGGGGTTTCCTATATAGCTCATCCTCCCGTCAGCTCTAAGGGGAGTTAATGGGGGTGAGCTGTGAAAGAAGTTGGCCTGTGGCTGAGAGCAGCCATGTATCTGTCAGGATGAGGCGATGCTTACCCCCCTTTGCCAGCACCTTTGTGGGTGCCTCCTTCCAAATGTCCCGTTTCCTCCTGCATGGCCACAGGCAATCCCTAACAAGGAGAGAGGTATGGGGTAGTCACCTTGTCAGAATGAAAGAGGTTGTTGACCCTCTTGTAGCACTGAACCCATATCCAGAGGGTGACCCCACAGCTGCTGACCTCCTCTGCGATCTTCATTCAGTCTTGCTTGGTCAGGCAGCAGGACCTCTTCTTTCCATTTCTGGGGAAAAGGACCTCCTGCCTTTCCCTTGCAGTCAGGAGAATCTTGAGGGAGGTATCACTTCCTTCAGACGTGGTACAGGTTGACTATCAGGCAACAGAAGGGGTCCTGGGACACCAAACAGCACACTTGCAGGCACTCTTTTAAAGCAGGCAGGTGTGAAGTCAGAGCTGGCAGGCCTTTAAATATGCTCTGCGGTGACCTAACACCGCATTCGGTGTCTCACCAACTACCCCCGCCATGTGATTGGGTGGGGGGCAGGTCCTTCCAATCAGAAGAAATTTCTCTACACAGAAAGTGGTTAGAATGTGGAACTTACCATCACAGGACGTAGTTGAGGCAAAAAGCATAGATGCAGTTAAGGGGAAGCAAGATAACCACACAACAGAGAAAGGAATAGAAGTTTATGTTGGTAGGATTAGATGAAGAAGGGTGGGAGGAGACTTATGCAGAATGCCCTGTTTCTGTGCTGTAAACACTTACAATTCTATACAGGAGTCAACATTAAAAAAAGCAGATTAATACTCTGTTTTATATTTTGTCTCTGCACTTAACACAATTAAGCATAATATCCGAGAGCACACATCCCCTCCCCATTTGTGAAAAGTGATAAAATATGATATCCCCCCCATATCATTCTATGGGACGTTCTCTGTACCTGTTTAGCCACAGCTTTGGCCAAATCTTTACAAGTTTCTGTTTTCCCAGTTCCTGCAGGTCCTTCTGCAGCCCCTCCCAGGTTCAGCTGTAAAGCTCCCATTAGGGTTCTGTAAGAAGAATTTGCAGAGTTGATGATACAATTTAAACTGCAGGGACTCTTTACAAGTACTCTCATATTCAGTTATTAGAACCATAGAACCATAAAAAAAATTACATCACAGAAGGAGGCCATTCAGCCCATCGTGTCTGTGCTGGCCGAAAAACTAGCCGCCGAATCTAATCCCACCTTCCAGCACCTGGTCCATAGCCTTGCAGGTCACAGCACTTCAGATGCAGGTCCAGGTACCTTTGAAAAGAATTGAGGGTTTCTGCCTCCACCACCATTCCTGGCAGTGAATTCCAGACACACACTACCCTCTGGGTGAAAAAGCTTTTCCTCATGTCCTCTCTAATCTTTCTACCAATCACCTTAAATTGGTGCTCCCTGGTAATTGACCTCTCCACTAAGGGAAACAGGTCCTTCCTGTCCACTCTATCTATGCCCCTCATAATTTTGTACACCTCTATTAAGCCAGCCCTCAGCCTCCTCTATTCTAAGGAAAACAACCCTAGCCTATCCAATCTTTCTTCATAGCTGCAATTTTCAAGCCCTGGCAACATTCTTGTAAATCTCAATCTCTGGATTGAATTCCATTTGCCACTTTTCCACCCACTCACCCAAACCATTGATATCATTCTGGAGTCTACAGCTATTCTTTTCACTATCAATTACATGGCCAATTTTTGTGGCATCTGCAAATTTCCCAATCATGCCTCCCACATTTAAGTCCAACTGATTAATATATACCACAAACAGCAAGGGACGCAACACTGAGCCCTGTGGAATGCCACTGGAAACCGCTTTCCATTCACAAAAACATCCAGCGACTACTACCCTTTGTTTCCTGTCACTGAGCCAATTTTGGGTCCAACTTGCCACATTCCCTTGGGCTTTCATTTTACTGACCAGTCTGCCATGCAGGACCTTGTCAAATGCCTTATTAAAGTCCATATATACCACATCCACTGCACTAACCCTCATCAATCCTCCTTGTTACTTCCTCAAAAAAATCAATCATGTTAGTAAGACATGACCATACGACTGTATGAATTAGGAGTAGAAGTAGGCCATTCAGCCTGCTCCGCCATTCAATAAGATCATGGCTGATCTGCTTCTGTCTCGAATTCCACACTCCCATCTACCCCCGATAATCTTGATTCCCTTACCTAACAAGAATCTATCTACCTCTGCCTTAAAAATACTCAATGACTCCGCCTCCACCACCTTCTGAGGCAGAGAATTCCAAAGTCGCACAACCCTCAGAGAAAGAGATTTCTCGTTGTTTCTTTTCTTAAAGGCGACCACTAATTTTAAAACAGTGCCCCCTGGTGCTGGACTCACCCAGCAGAGGAAACATCCTTTCCACATCCGCCTTGTCAAGACTGTTCAGGATCTTATATACTTCAATCAAGTCTCCCCTCACTCTTCCAAACTCCAGTGAAAACAAGCCCAGTCTGTCCAACCTTTCCTCCTAAGACAACCCACTCATTCCAGGTATCAATCTAGTAAACCTCCTCTGAACCGCTTCCAATGCAGTCACATCCTTCCTTAAATAAGGGGACCAAAACTGCACACAGTATTCGAGATGTGGTCTCACCAATGCCCTGTATAAGTGAAGCATAACATCCTTACTTTTATTTTCAATTCCTCTTGTAATAAAGGATAACATTCCATTAGCCTTCCTGATTACTTGCTGTACCTGCATCCTAACCTTTTGTGACTCCTGCACTAGAATACCTAGAACCCTCTGCACCTTGGAATTCTGCAGTCATTCCCCATTTAAGTAACACTCTGCTTTTTTATTCTTCCTGCCAAACTGAACAACTTCACATTTTCCCACATTATACTCCATCTGCCAGATTTTTGCCCACTCACTCAACCTTTCTATCTCGGTCTGCAACCTCCTTATGTCCTTTTCTCAATTTACTTTCCTACCTATCTTTGTGTCATCTGAATATTTAACTACCATGCCATCGCTCCCCTCATTTAAGTCATTGACATAAATTGTAAAACTTTGAGGCCCTAGCACAGGCTCCTGCAGGACTCTACTCCTCACATCCTGCCAATCAGAAAAGGACCCGTTTATGCATACTCTCTGTTTTCTGCCAGCCAGCCAATCTTCAATCCATGCTAATATTTTACCCCCTACACCATGAGCTCCTATTTTGCACAATAACCTTTTATGTGGCAGCTTGCCAAATGCTTTGTGGAAATCCAAGTACAGTACGTAAACAGGTGCCCCTTTATCCACAGGGCACGTTACTCCTTCAAAGAACTCCAATAAATTGGTTAAACATGATTTCCCTTTCACAAAACCATGCTGACTGTCCCTACAACAGACGTCAAGCTAACTAGCCTATAGTTACCTGTTTTCAGCTTCTCCCCCTTCTTGAATAGAGGGGTTACATTTGCTATTTTCTAGTCTGATGGAACCTTTCCAGAATCTAGTGAGTTTTGAAAAATTAACACCAACACATCTACTACCTCATCAGCCACCTCTTTTAAGACCCTTAACAAATCCATGCTGACTATCTCTGCTTAATCTGTGCCTTTCTAAGTGGCAGTTTATCCTGCCCCTCAGAATTGATTCTAGTAATTTACCCACCACTGAGGTCAGACTGACCGGGTATAATTACATGGCCTATCCCTTGCACCCTTTTTAAACAATGGTATAACGTTCGGAGACCTCCAATCCTCTGGTACCTCTCCTGTATCTAGTGAGGATTTGAAGATGATCCTCAACGCATCTGTTATTTCCTCCCTGGCTTCCTTTAGCAGTCTGGGATGCAATCCATCCGGCCCTGGCGATTTATCCACTTTCAAGGATGTCAGACCCTCTAGTACTTCCTCTTTCATTATGCTAATCGTATCTAATATGGTAGCAATCTTTGCATGTAGACATCAAGATTATGTATGTTGCTGATACAATTTAATTATACCTGCTTGAAATAATTTTGGTGAACTGTAGTACCTGCTTATGTCATTTTTTTTTAAAGGTATCTATAAAAGGGATTTCAAAGGGAAAATGATGGTCAAGGAAGATGCAAGGAAACTAGAGAAGGAGCAAAATAAATCAGGAAAAATTAGAGCTGACTCCAAATGAACAAAGAACTGTTTCAAGCATGGTATTCTGTCATAGCAAATCATTTCTCAGTCAGTGCCACCACACAGTATTCACCACCCATGGGGAAAATATTCCAATACAATAAACCAGCCTCAATTTTAAGAGCAATTCTTAGAAATCAGGTTGCTTTTGAAGAAATTCCATTTGTTGTAAAGTTTATTTTATTAGTTTAGTTGAGAATGAGAGTAATCGATGAAGGTCTATAAAAGCACCTTGTCGGACTGTCGACTACAGATACCCCACACTTTGTTATTCTTTGTAAGATAGTGCTATGTTTATTAGGATTGGACTGTGAGTAGGATGTGTGGAGAATAGCCAGATTTTCAATAGGTGTCAAACACACTGCTGTGCCTATTCCAACTTGCTGCCTGGGTGTAAAACTGACACAGGGGATGTTCCAATGCTCTAGAAACTACCTGATCACATTTCCTTTCATTTCATTGATAATGAAAACAGTGTGGTTTGTTTAATAGTCTGATACACAGCATCACTTTTATACTCAGGTGGCAAGTTGAAAATCTACCCCTCTAAATCTTGATATCTTTAAAAATTTGCCTTAAGCAATGAAGCAACTGGAGCTATTCTGGTTTTATTCATTGATTTCCTGTCATTATTAAATATAATCTTGAATTCTGTGTTACATACCTATAGTAACAGTCGAATTAGTCATGCAGTCTCATCTCAGATATTTCATCAACCACTGTAATTTACTGTTAGAATCACTGCTGCTGTTTGTTCTTACCTATAGCACCTGTCAGTCAGGGGAGTAATGACAAGTCGTCCTGTGTTCCCCAGGTATTCATAGCCATAAGGCACTGTGTTTGTAATCATTCGAACAATGATTTTCCTCTTTTCCCAATAATAACGCAACTGTGCAATCCAATTAAAGTCAGTCGTAGTGTTAATTCCAAGATTGTTCAGCTTTGCAACAACATCACGGGCTAGCAGAGAGAATGAAAATGGATTACTATATTATTTGTGAACTGAATGCATTATTGATAAAAATATTTGATTGACTATTATGCCCCCAATCTCAAAATATCCCAAATCAAGGCTGCGCACACTTGGATTGATGCAGCTCCAATTTTTTGAATTGAAAAAAATGGGTTGAAATTGCAGCTGTTATTTTGGAAGAGAATAAAACTCACTGCTGATTTTTTATGGCCCATTTTGTACTTCTAGCCAAAATGAATTTCACCCTACATTTCAGCGACAGTGTTCTATAGTGCAACTCAATTTGGGGCTTGCATTCAATTCATACATGATGTTTTATCACACAACACTAATGCAAAGAGCCCTGCGGGTTTGAGATTGTGGCTCAGCTGTTCAAATGCTGCTTTACTTAGGGGGATTTTTCGGTCTTATCAAAGTGAGAGATTTTAGTGTTCAGGAACTTGTTGACACTGAGCTTCTCCACTTTGAGATGCAATAGCAGTAAGAAGGAACTTATGCTTACTCGTTCATCTTAACCCCAATTTGAAATCGTTTTCCTGTGCTGGGCTCATTGGATGCACAGTGGCAGACTGTGGGCAGCTTTCCTGCTGCCCAGAGGGAGAGTGGCAGTGCCAACGCTAAATTCCAGTGACACTGCTCAGGACCAGAATCATAGAAAGTTTATGGCACAGAAAGAGGCCACTTGGCCCATCGTGTCTGTGCTGGCCAAAAAACAATCCACCTATTCTAATCCCACCTTCCAGCATTTGGTCAGTAGCCCTGCAGGTTACTGCACTTGAGGTGCATATCCAGACTCCTTTTGAATGAGTTGAGGGTCTCTGCCTCAACTATCCTTTCAGGCAGTGAGTTCCAGATCCCCATCACCCTCTGGGTAAAAAAGATTTTCCTCATCTCCCCTCTAATTTTTCGACCAATCACTTTAAATCTATGCCCCCGAGTCACTGACCTCTCTGCTAATGTGAATAGACCCTTCACCTCCACTCTATCCAGGCCCCTCAAAATTCTGTACACTTCAATCAGATCTCCCCTCATCCTTCTCCGTTCCAAGGAGAACAACCCCAACCTATCCAATCCTTCCTCATAGCTGCATTTTTCCAGTCCTGGCAACATCCTCATAAATCTCCTCCATGCTCTCTCCAGCACAAATACATCCTTTCTGTAATGAGGTGACCAGAACTGCGTATAATACTCAAGTTGTGGCCTAACCAATGAGTTATACAGTTCCAGCATAACCTCCCTGCTATTGTATTTTATACCTCGGCTAATAAAGAAAAGGATTCCATATGCCTTCTTAACCACCTTATCAAACTGTCCTGCTACCTTCTGGGATCTGTAGACATTCACTCCAAGGTGCCTCACTTCCTCTACACTTCTCATTATTTTCCCATTAATTGTGTATTTCTTTGCCTTGTTTGACCTCCCCAAATGCATCACTTCACACTCCTCCAAGTTGAATCCCATTTGCCACCTTTCTGCCCATCTGACCAGACCATCAATATCTTCCTGCAGCCTACAGCTATCCTCCTCGCTATCTAATACACGGCCAATCTTTGCATCGTCCGCAAACTTTTTGATCATGCCCCCTACATTTACGTCCAAATCGTTAATATACACCACAAAAAGCAGGGGACACAGTACTGAGCCCTGCTGAACGCCACTGGAAACAGCCCTCCAGTCGCTAAAACAGCCGTCAACAATTACCCTTTGTTTCCTGCCACTGAGCTAATTTTGTATCCACCTCGCTGTATTTCCCTGGATCCCATGGGATTTTATTTTTTTAACCAGTCTGTCATGTGGGATCTTGTCAAAAGCCTTGCTAAAATCCATGTAGACCACATCAACTGCACTACCCTCATCTATTTTCCTTGTTACCTCTTCAAAAGATTCGATCAAGTTGGTCAAACAAGATCTTCCCTTAACAAATCCATGCTGACTATCCTTGATTAACCTGTGCCTTTTTAAGTGACAGTTGATCCTGTCTCTCCGAATAGATTCCAGTAATTTGTCCATTACTGAGGTTAGACTGACGGGCCTATAATTATTTGGTCTATCCGCTCCCTTTTTAAACACAGGTACAATGTTAGCAACTCTCCAATCCTCTGGCACCACACCTGTATCCAGTGAGGATTGGAAAATGATGGTCAGACCTTCTGCTATTTCCTCTCTTGCTTCTTTTAACAACCTAGGATACATTTCATCTGGCCCTGGTGAGTTAGCAACTTTCAAGGATGCTAATCCCATTAATACTTCCTCTCTCCCTACGTTTATCACATACAATACTTCACACTCTATCTCCTTAACTATAGTATCTGTATTGTCCCCCTCTTTTGTGAAGACAGACGGAAATTATTCATTAAGAACCATACCAATGTCTTCCACTCCTACACATAGGTTACCTTTTAGATCTTTTATGGGCCCTACTCTCTACTTAGTTATCCTCTTACTCTTTATGTATTGATAAAACATCTTTGGGTTCACCTTGATTTTGCTTGCCAATATTCTTTCATGCCCTCTCTTTGCTTTCCTAATTTTCTTTTTGATTTCACCCCTCCACTTTCTATACTCCTCTCAGCTTTGTGTAGTATTGAGTTCTCAGTGTCGGACATAAGCTTTCCTTTTCTGCCTTATCTTACCCTGTAGACACCTTGACATCCATGGGGCTCTAGATTTGGCCGCCTCACCCTTTTTCTTTGTGGGAACATGTTTACCCTGAACTCCTTGCATCTCCCCTTTGAATGCCTCCCACTGTTCTGACACTGATTTACCTTCAAGTAGCTGTTTCCAGTCCACTTTCGCTAAATTACTCCTCAGTTTAGTAAAATTGGCTTTGCCCCAATTGAGAACTCAAACTCCTGTTCTATCTCTGTTCTTTTCCATAATTATGTTAAAACTGACTGAATTATGATCACGACCACTAAAATGCTCTCCCACTGCCACTCCTTCCACCTGCCCATCTTCATTTCCTAAAACTAAGTCTAAAACTGCGCCCTCTCTTGCTGGACTTGCTACATACTGGGCAAAAAAGTTCTCCTGACTGCACCTAAAGAATTCTGCTCCCTCAATTCCTTTCTTTTTTTTTAGAATATTACAGCGCAGTACAGGCCCTTCGGCCCTCGATGTTGCGCCGATCATCTGACCTACACTATTCCATTTACATCCATATGTCTATCCAATGATCACTTAAATGCCCTTAAAGTTGGCGAGTCTACTACTGTTGCAGGCAGGGCGTTCCACGCCCCTACTACTCTCTGCGTAAAGAAACTACCTCTGACATCTGTCCTATATCTTTCACCCCTCAACTTAAAGCTATGTCCCCTCGTGTTTGCCATCCTCATCCGAGGAAAAAGACTCTCACTATCCACCCTATCTAACCCTCTGATTATCTTGTATGTCTCTATTAAGTCACCTCTCCTCCTCCTTCTCTCTAACGAAAACAACCCCAAGTCCCTCAGCCTTTCCTCGTAAGACCTTCCCTCCATACCAGGCAACATCCTAGTAAATCTCCTCTGCACCCTTTCCAAAGCTTCCACATCCTTCCTATAATGTGGTGACCAGAACTGCACGCAATACTCCAGGTGCGGCCTCACCAGAGTTTTGTACAGCTGCATCATGACCTCGTGGCTCCGAAACTCGATCCCCCTACTAATAAAGGCTAACACACCATATGCCTTCTTAACAGCCCTATTAACCTGGGTAGCAACTTTCAGGGATTTATGTACCTGGATACCAAGATCTCTCTGCTCATCTACACTACCAAGAATCTTCCCATTAGCCCAGTACTCTGCATTGCTGTTACTCCTTCCAAAGTGAATCACCTCACACTTCTCCGCGTTAAACTCCATTTGCCATCTCTCAGCCCAGCTCTGCAGCCTATCTATGTCCCTCTGTACCCTACAACACCCTTCGACACTATCCACAACTCCACCGACCTTCGTGTCATCCGCAAATTTACTAACCCACCCTTCTACACCCTCATCCAGGTCGTTTATAAAAATGACAAACAGCAGTGGCCCCAAAACAGAACCTTGCGGTACACCACTAGTAACTAAACTCCAGGATGAACATTTGCCATCAACCACCACCCTCTGTCTTCTTTCAGCTAGCCAATTTCTGATCCAAAGCTCTAAATCACCTTCAACCCCATACTTCCGTATTTTCTGCAATAGCCTACCGTGGGGAACCTTATCAAACGCCTTACTGAAATCCATATACACCACATCCACGGCTTTACCCTCATCCACCTGTTTGGTCACCTTCTCGAAAAACTCAATAAGGTTTGTGAGGCACGACCTACCTTTCACAAAACCGTGCTGACTATCGCAAATGAACTTATTCTTTTCAAGATGATTATAAATCCTGTCTCTTATAACCTTTTCCAACATTTTACCCACAACCGAAGTAAGGCTCACAGGTCTATAATTACCAGGGCTGTCTCTACTCCCCTTCTTGAACAAGGGGACAACATTTGCTATCCTCCAGTCCTCCGGCACTACTCCTGTCGACAATGACGACTTAAAGATCAACAACAACGGCTCTGCAATCTCCTCCCTGGCTTCCCAGAGAATCCTAGGATAAATCCCATCTGGCCCAGGGGACTTATCTATTTTCACTCTTTCCAAAATTGCTAACACCTCCTCCTTGTGAATCTCAATCCCATCTAGCCTAGTAGGCTGTATCTCAGTAATCCCCTCGGCAACATTTTCTTTTTCTACTGTAAATACTGACGAAAAATATTCATTTAACGCTTCCCCTATCTCCTCTGATTCCGCACACAACTTCCCACTACTATCCTTGATTGGCCCTGTTCTAACTCTTATCATTCGTTTATTCCTGATATACCTATAGAAAGCCTTAGGGTTTTCTTTGATCCTATCCGCCAATGACTTCTCGTGTCCTCTCCTTGCTCTTCTTAGCCCTCCCTTTAGATCCTTCCTGGCTAGCTTGTAACTCTCAAGCGCCCTAACTGAGCCTTCACGTCTCATCCTAACATAAGCCGCCCTCTTCCTCTTGACAAGCGCTTCAACTTCTTGAGTAAACCACGGCTCCCTCGCTCGACAACTTCCTCCCTGCCTGACAGGTACATACTTATCAAGGACACGCATTAGCTGCTCCTTGAATAAGCTCCACATTTCGTTTGTGCCCATCCCCTGCAGTTTCCTTCCCCATCCTACACATCCTAAATCTTGCCTAATCGCGTCATAATTTCCTTTCCCCCAGCTATAATTCTTGCCCTGCGGTATATACCTGTCCCTGCCCATCGCTAAGGTAAACCTAACCGAATTGTGATCACTATCGCCAAAGTGCTCACCTACATCTAAATCGAACACCTGGCCGGGTTCATTACCCAGTACCAAATCCAATGTGGCATCGCCCCTGGTTGGCCTGTCCACATACTGTGTCAGAAAACCCTCCTGCACACACTGGACAAAAACAGACCCATCTAAAGTACTCGAACTATAGTATTTCCAGTCAATATTTGGAAAGTTAAAGTCCCCCATAACCATTACCCTGTTACTCTCGCTCCTGTCGAGAATCATCTTCGCTATCCTTTCCTCTACATCTCTGGAACTATTCGGAGGTCTATAGAAAACTCCCAACAGGGTGACCTCTCCTCTCCTGTTTCTAACCTCGGCCCATACTACCTCAGTAGACGAGTCCTCAAACGTCCTTTCTGCCGCTGTAATACTTTCCTTGATTAACAATGCCACACCCCCCCCTCTTTTACCCTCTTCTCTGTTCTTACTGAAACATCTAAATCCCGGAACCTGCAACATCCATTCCTGCCCCTGCTCTACCCATGTCTCTGAAATGGCCACAACATCAGGATCCCAGGTACCAACCCATGCTGCAAGCTCACCCACCTTATTCCGGATGCTCCTGGCGTTGAAGTAGACACACTTTAAACCAAGTTCTTGCTTGCCAGTGCCCTCTTGCGTCCCTGTAACCTTATCCCCTACCTCACTACTCTCAACAGCCTGTACACTGGAACTACAATTTAGGTTCCCATTCCCCTGCTGATTTAGTTTAAACCCCCCCGAAGAGCACTAACAAATCTCCCCCCCAGGATATTGGTACCCCTCTGGTTCAGGTGAAGACCATCCTGTTTGTAGAGGTCCCACCTACCCCAGAAAGAGCTCCAATTATCCAGGAAACCAAAACCCTCCCTCCTACACCATCCCTGCAGCCACGTGTTCAACTCCTCTCTCTCCCTATTCCTCTCTTCGCTAGCACGTGGCACAGGCAACAACCCAGAGATAACAACTCTGGTTGTTCTCGCTCTAAGCTTCCACCCTAGCTCCCTGAATTTCTGCCTTAAATCCCCATCTCTCTTCCTACCTATGTCGTTGGTGCCTATGTGGACCACGACTTGGGGGTGCTCCCCCTCCCCCTTAAGGATCCCAAAAACACGATCAGAGACATCACGTACCCTGGCACCTGGGAGGCAACACACCAACCGTGAGTCTCTCTCGTTCCCACAGAACCTCCTATCTGTTCCCCTAACTATGGAGTCCCCAATGACTAATGACTTTCACACTAAAACTATCCCAGTTAATACTGGGATAATTAAAATCTCCTACTATTACTGCCCTATTGTTCTTGCACTTCTCAGAGATTTGCCTACATATCTGCTCTTCTACCTCCCTCTGACTGTTTGGGGGTCTATAGTACACTCCCAGCAGTGTGATCGCCCCTTTTATGTTCCTTAGCTCAATCCATATGGCCTCATTTGATGAACCTTCCAACATATCATTCCTCCTCACACTGTAATAGTTTCCTTGACCAAAATTGCCACTCCCCCTCCTTTCTTATCCCACTCACTATCGCGTCTGAAAACCATGTAACCAGGAATGTTGAGCTGCCATTCCTGTCCCTGCTTAAGCCATGTTTCTGTAATAGCTATGATATCATACTGCCACGTGTCTATCTGTGCCCTCAGCTCATCTGCTTTATTTTCTATACTCCTTGCATTGAAATAGATACCCTTGAGCACTGCCAAATGCTTTTTCTTTTCTAACCCTCGTTTCCTCTGTCTTCCAGACTCATCCATTAATTTATTCTCTGTGACCTTGTCCTATCAACACCTTCTCTGTTGCTATCTCTTGCCCCACCCCCACTTTATTTCCTTAAAACCTTTTACATTTCTAGCCTCTGCCAGTTCTGATGAAGGGTCACTGACCTGAAACGTTAACTCTGCTTCTCTCTCTGCAGATGCTGCCAGATCTGCAAAGTATTTCCAGCATTTCTTGTTTTTATTTCAGATTTCCAGCATCTGCAGTATTTTGCTTTTAATGTCCATTAATTTTCCGTCTTCCATTTTAGTTTCTGATTTTGCCCCAACTGAGTCTACCCTCAGCTCCCCATCCCCCTGCTAAACTAGGTTAAACCCTCCCCAACAGCAGTGGCAAAACATCCCGCAAGGAACTCAGGCCTGGCTCTGTCAGGTGCAACCCGTCTGGCCTGTGCAGGTCCCATCTCTCCCAGAGCCAATCCCAACATCTATCAATGTGAATTTTACATCCCGTGACCACCCAATCCTTCTGGGATTGCTGACTTGGAATGCCAGCTCACTTGTAATGTGTTCTATGTTTTGTAATCCCACTGACAGGGAAATGGACGAAGAGCAATCCTAAATGTTTGGGATTCTCAAACAGCCGAAAGAAACAACAGTTTTCACCAATTGCCGAGGCTGGTTCCAGAGCAGGAGGGACAGGACTCTCACCCACAGCACCACTTCGTCCCCTCAGGATATCTGAGGATCAAAGACCTTCGACCCCTTCCATAGCCATGCACCCGATGGATTGGGAATCTGACTCGACTGTTTACCTCTGCGACCAGCTCAAAGTATTTAAAAATCTTGGCAGCCAGCTACTTAGTATGAGGGCTGATTTACCTGATGTTGCCAGCAGACTCCTCGGAAAGTTGAAGTCAACACTCAGACCCAGACCCTCGGTGGGCCTCATTCCCTCCCCTCCCTATCAACCAGCCATCCAGATTGAGCGGTGTTCAGGAGAAGGTGTAAGTCATGGGAATTCAGGATGGAGAATGGAGAGGAGGGGGGTGGAGGGTCTTTCCAGTAGCCTAAACTCCTTCTAAAGTGATGGGGCTTCCATAGTGAGGTCAGATCTACATCCTGCCCTAGGCTGGAGTGGGAATTCCCCTCAGGGGATCGGGGGATTGACAGGCCCTGCCTGATGATGCACTCCCAACAGACTCCTTCCACCCCTTTTACCCCCATGTTGCACTCCAGGGAAATTTAGGGTCATGCTTGGTATATCTCATCAAACTGGAATCATTTTCTCTCACATTACATAGACATAGCTGAAAAATCCTGACTCAGCGAATGCCCATTTACTGAGGGGCTTTCATAAACTGTTGCAACCAAAACAAATGTACACGGGACCCCTTTAATCAGCAATGGGTAAACCTACAACTCTTCCAAGGCCCTGAATTTCTGGAGTCAAGAATATTTCACAATTTGCTATTTTGTGGCATAATTTTCAGATAATTCAAACATATAGAGCATTAAACATATCTACAACCTACTGAAAAAGATCAGCAACAAACAGTAAATTACACGACAATGAATCATTCTCCATTGTACAAAGCCAATGCACCTGAACTAGAGTCATAGAATCATTAGGACACAGAAGGAGGCCGTTCAGCCCATTAAGTCCATACCAGCTCTCTGTAGAGCAATCCTGTCAGTCCCATTCCCCTGCTCTATCCCCGCAGCCCTGCAAGTTTATTTTCCTCAAGTGCCCATCTCATTTCCTTTTGAAATCATTAATCATTTCTGCTTCCACCACTCTGGTTAGTTAACAGACCCATTCAGTATACATGTAATTGTAATATAGTTGGTCATGCAGCTGTTGCTCGGACTCATGGAGGAGATGGTCCGGATACATATAAACATACGAATTAGGAGCAGAAGTAGGCCATTCGGCCCCTCTAGCCTGCTCCGTCATTCAATAAGATCATGGCTGATCTGTTTGTGTTTCGAATTCCGCACTCGCATCTACCCCGATAACCTTTGATTCCCTTGCCGAGCAAGAATCTATCTACCCCCACCTTAAAAATATTCAATGACCCCGCCTCCACCACCTTCTGAGGCAGAGAGTTCCAAAGTCTCACAACCCTCAGAGAAAAGATTTCTCCTTGTCTCTGTCCTAGAAGGGCGATCCATAATTTTAAAACAGTGCCCCCTAGTTCTGGACTCCCCCACAAGAGGAAACATCCTTTTCACATCCACCTTGTCAAGACCGTTCAGGATCTTATACATTTCAATCAAGTCTCCCCTCACTCTTCTAAACTCCAGTGAAAACAAACCCAGTCTGTCCAACCATTCCTCATAAGACAACCTATTCATTCCATGTATCAATCTAGTAAACCTCCTCTGAACCGCCTCCAATGCATTTCCATCCTTCCTTAAATAAGAAGACCAAAACTGCACACAGTATTCGAGATGTGGTCTCAATATATAACTGAAGCATAACATCCTTACTTTTATTTTCAATTCCTCTTGTAATAAAGGACAGTATTCCATTAGGCTTCTAAGAAAGTCTACTTAGAAAGTACAGAGGAGATCTCAAAAAGAGAATAAGAGGGGCATAGAGAGAGTATGAGAATAGATTGTCAGTAAGATGAAAGGAATCCCAAACTCTTTTATAAATATTTACATAGTAAAAGGATATTCAAAGGAAGGGTGGAACTGATTAGGGACCAAAAAGGAGATCTTCTAGTGGAGGTGGGGGATACGACTGAGGTACTAAATCAACACTTTGCATCTGTCTTCACTAAACATGAGGATGCTGCTACAGTAGCAGTAAAGGAGGAAGCGGTAGTGATATTGGATTGGATAGGAATACATAAAGGATATACACTTAAAATGTGGCAGTGCTCAAAGTTGAAAAATCACCCAGGTTGGAAACGTCAAAGAGTTTCGAAGCCAAGCCAATGTAACAGCTGCCTCTTTAGATGACTGCATCAGAATGACACAGAATGGTGTGGGGGTGCAATGCAGCAAATAGACAATTCAATTGTTTTTCCCAGCACACCTACCCTCCCTAGTCCAGGCTGTCACACACAGCTTGTTAGAATCTATACAGAGGCAGACAGTGAAGATGCTTCACATCAATATTGGCTCATTCAATCAGTAATAACCTCAAGTAGATATTTGATTAGAAATCAGTCACAGGTCAGTAAATACAAATGAGACCCTACACACAAGAATCATTTTGACTCATTTTATTTTCAGTGCAGGCAGTGTCTATAATTTGCGTTTATATTCATCAATCTATATTGACATTCACAGCTTCTTAAATAGAATTAAGCATTGATTTTAAATATATAATGACTCATCAGCCTGCTCTCTGTTCCAAACACCTTCATTATATGCTCTTGATTAATGAGCTATTTCACTGACTAAACAATTGTGAAGGTGAGATTCGAATGGCTTCTCGATGGCCTGATTCACATTGTGTCAATGTGCTCTGAAATCTACTCTCCGATGATTTACTTTTCGTTCTTGGCATGCGAGCATCGCTGGAAATGCCAACATTTATTGCCCTTGAGAAAGTGGTGGTGAGCCACCTTCTTGAACCATTGTAGTCCTTGAGTGCAGGTACATCAACAAAAAGGGAATTCTGGGATTTTGACCCAGCGACATTGAAGGAACAGTGATATAATTCCAAGTCAGGACGGTGTGTGGCTTGGAGGGAAACCTGCAGGTGGTGGTGTTCCCATGCGTCTGCTGCCCTTGTCCCTCCAGGCGGAAGAGGTCGTAGGTTTAGAAGGTGTTGTTGCAGGAGCCTTGGTGAGTTGCTGCTGTGCATCTTGTAGATGGTATATACTGCTGCCACTGTGCATCGATGGTGCAGGGAGTGAATGTTTAAGGTGGTGGATGGGGGACCAATAAAGCGGGCTGCTTTGTCCTGGATGGTGCTGAGTTTCTTGAGTGTTGTTGGAGCTGCACCCATCCAGGTAAGTGGACAGTATTCCATCACACTCCTCACTTGTGCCTTGTAGATGGTGGACAGGCTTTGTGGAGTCTGGAGGTGAGGTGAGTCTCTGACCTGCTCTTGCAGCCACAGTATTTATATGGCTGGTCAAGTTTAAGTTTCTGGTCAATGGAAACCACTGGGATGTTGATAGTGGAAGATACAGCGATGCTAATGCGTTGAATGTCAAGGTGAGATGGTTAGAGTTGCTTTTGTTAGAGATGGTCATTGCCTGGCCCTTGTGTGGTGTGAATGTATTTGCCACTTATCAGCCCAAGCCTGATATTGTCCAGGTCTTGTTGCATCTGGGCACGGACTGCTTTGGTATCTGAGGAATTGTGAATGTTACTGAACACTACAATCATCAGCGAACATTCCCATTTCTGACCTTATGATGGAGGATAGGCCATTGATGAAGTAGCTGAAAATGGTTGGGCCTAAAACTCTACCCTGAGGAATGCCTGCAGCAATCCCTGGGACTGGCACCTCCAACAATCACAACCATCTTCCCTTGCACTAGGTATGACTCCAACCAGCAGAGAGTTTACCCCCTTATTCCCATTGACCTCAGTTTTGCTAGGGCTCCTTGATGCCATACTCAGTCAAATGCTGCCTTGATGTCAAGGGCATTCACTCTCACCTCACCTCTGGAGCTCAGCTCTTTTGTCCATGTTTGGACCAAGATTGTGATGAGGTCTGGAGCTGATGGCCCTGGCAGAGCTCAAACTGAGTGTCACTGAGCAGGTTATTGCTGAGTCAGTACCACTTGACAGCACTGTCGATGCCACTTTCCATCACTTTACTGATGATTGAGAGTAGACTGATGGGACAGTCATTGGCCAGATTGGATTTGTCCAGGACATACCTGGGCAATTTTCCACATTGCAGGGTAGATGCTAGTGTTGTAGCTGTACTGGAACAGCTTGGCTAGGGGCGCAGCTAGTTCAGGAGCACAAGTCTTCAGTACTACTGCTAGCACGTTGTCAGAGCCCATAGCCTTTGCTGTATTCTGTGCCTTCAGCCGTTTCTTGATATCACATAGAGTGAATTGAATTGTCTGAAGCCTGGAATTTGTGATGGTGGGGACCTCAGTAGGAGGCTGAGATGGATCATTCATTCAGCACTTCTAGCTGAAGATGAATCATGGAATTATAGAAATTTACAACACAGAAGCAGGCCTTTCAGCCCATTCTGTCCACGCCAGCCGACAAGCAGTCATCCAGCCGAATCCTACTTTCCAGCTCTTGGTCTGTATCCTAGTACATTACGGCACTTCAGGTGCATATCCAAGTACTTGTTAAATGTTGTGAGGGTTTCTGCCTCTACCACCCTTTCAGATAGAGAGTTCCAGATCCCATCAGCCTCTTGTGAAAAATATCCCCTTGAATCCCCTCTAAACCTACCTTCTACCATAAATCTATGCCCCCTGTGTATGGACCCTTCTAGAATCATAGAATAATAGAAAGTTTAAGACATAGAAAGAGGCCACTTGTCCCATCGTGTCTGTGCTGGCTGGAAAACAATCTACCTATTCTAATCCCACCTTCCAGCATTTGGTCTGTAGCCCTGCAGATTACAGCACTTGAGGTGCATATCCAGACTCCTTTTGAATGAGTTGAGGGTACATTTCAATCAGATCTCCCCTCAGCCTTCTCTGTTCCAAGGAGAACAACCCCAGCCTATCCAATCTTTCCTCACAGCTGCATTTTTCCAGTCCTGGCAACATCCTCGTAAATCTCCTCTGTACCCTCTCTGAATAGTGCCTTCCTGTCCACTCTAATCTAGAACTATCATAATTTTATACACTTCAATTCGGTCTCCCCTCAGCCTCTTCTGTTCCAAAGAAAACAACCCGAGTCTATCCAATCTTTCCTCATAACTAAAATTCTCCAGTTCAGGCAACATCCTCATAAATCTCCTCTGTACCCTCTCTAGTGCAATCACATCTTTCTTATAGAGTAGTGACCAGAACTGCGTAGAAACACAGAAAACATAGAAACATAGAAAACAGGAGCAGGAGTAGGCCATTCGGCCCTTCAAGCCTGCTTTGCCATTCATTATGATCATGGCTGATCATCCAACTCAGTAACCTGTTCCCGCTTTCTCCCCATGTCCTTTGATCCCTTTTGCCCCAAGAGCGATATCTAACTCCTTCTTGAAAAAATACAATGTTTTGGCCTCAACTGCTTTCTGTGGTAGCGTATTCCACAGGTTCACCACTCTCTGTGTGAAGTAATTTCTCCTCATCTCATTCCTGAAAGGTTTACCCCATAAGCTTAGACTATGACCACTGGTTCTGGACTCCCCCACCATCGGGAACATCCTTCCTGCATCTACCCTGTCAAGTCCTGTTAGAATTTTATAGGTTTCTATGAGATCCCCCCTCACTCTTCTGAACTCCAGTGAATATAATCCTAACCGACTCAAATTTTTGTACCATCTGCAAACTTCTTAATCATACCCCCTATCTTGAAGTCCAAATCATTGACATATACCACAAAAAGCAAGAGACTTAGTACTGAGCCCTGTGGAACCCCACTGGAAACAGCTAGTCACAAAAACACCCATCGACCAGTTCCCTTTGCTTCCTGCCTCTGAGCCAATTTTGGATCCAACTTGTCCCTTTGCTTTGGACCCTGTGGGCTTTTACTTTCGTGACCAGTCTGGAATGTGGGACCTTATCAAAAGCCTTGTTAAAGTCCAAAATCCATATAGACTACATCAAACGTGCTACCCTCATCGACCCTCATTGTTATCTCCTCAAAAAATTAAATTATGTAAGTTAGACATAACCTCCCCTTAACAATTCCATGCTGACTGTCTTTGATTAAGCTGTGTCTTTCTAAATGAACATTTATCCAGCCAGTCAGAATTTTTTCCAACAATTTTCCCACTATTGAGGTTAGGCTGACTGTCTTGTAATTACTCAGTCTATCCCATTCTCCCTTTTTAAATAAAAACAAGAAATGCTGGAACCACTCAGCAGGTCTGGCAGCATCTGTGAAAAGAGAAGCAGAGTTAACGTTTCGGGTCAGTGACCCTTCTTCCGAACTGACAAATATTAGAAAAGTCACAGGTTATAAGCAAGTGAGGTGGGGGTGGGACAAGAGATAACAAAGGAGGTCTAGATTGGACCAGGCCACATAGCTGACCAAAAGGTCATGGAGCAAAGGCAAACAATATGTTAATGGTGTGTTGAAAGAGAAAGCATTAGTACAGATTAGCTGTTAATACACTGAATATTGAACAGCAGCAAGTGCAAACCTGAAAAAAAACAGTGGGTAAGCAAACTGAACAAACTAAGATGAAATGAAATAAATGCAAAAAAAAATTGTAAAAAATGTAAAAAAGAATGTAAAAAAAAAGGAAGAAAAAAAATAACTAAAAATGAAAGTAAAATGGGGGGCTGTCATGCTCTGAAATTATTGAACTCAATGTTCAGTCCGGCAGGCTGTAGTGTGCCTAATCAGTAGATGAGATGCTGTTCCTCGAGCTTGCGTTGATGTTCACTGGAACACTGCAGCAATCCCAGGACAGAGATGTGAGCATGAGAGCAGGGGGGAGTGTTGAAATAGCAAGCAACCGGAAGCTCAGGGTCCTGCTTGCGGACTGAGTGGAGATGTTCCGCAAAGCGGTCACCCAGTCTGCGCTTGGTCTCCCCAATGTAGAGGAGACCACTCCCTTTTTAAATAATGGTCCTCCAGTCCTCTGGCAACACACCTGTAGCCAAAGAGGATTAGAAAATGATGGTCAGAGCCTCCGTTATTTCTTCCCTTGCTTTCCTTAACAGCCTAGGATACATTTCATCCAGGTCTGGGGCTTTATTCACTTTCAGAGATGTTAAACCCCTTAATACTTCCTCTCTCACTATGTTAATTTCACCTGATATTTCACACTCCTCCTCCCTGACTGCAATGCCTGTATTGTCCCTTTCTTTTGTGAAAACAGATGCAAAGTATTCATTAAGAACCATACCAATGTCCTCTGCCTCCACACACAGGTTACCCTTATAGTCCCTAATAGGCTCTACTCTTCTGCTGCAAATACTTCAGGCTTGTCTTTTATACTGACGTGCTGAACTTCCCTACATTGAGGATGGGGATGTTTGTGGAGCCTCTTCCTCCAGTTAGTTGTTTACTTGTCCACCACCATTCATGACTGGATGTGGTAGGGCTGCAGAGCTTTGATCTGATCCACTGGTTGTGGGATTCCTTAGCTCTGTCTATCTCATTCTGCTTCCGGTTTCCGCTGTTTATCATGTATGTAGTTCTCTGTTACAGAAGTACAGAAAGTCCTCATCAGGGAACTCCTCTTTGCTGACAATGCTGCATTAACGTCTCACACTGAAGAGTGTCTGCAGAGACTCAGCGATAGGTTTGCGGCTGCCTACAATGAATTTGGCCTAACCATCAGCCTAAAGAAAACGAACATCATGGGACAGGACATCAGAAATGCCCCATCTATCAATATCGGCGACCACACTCTGTAAGTGGTTCAAGAGTTCACCTACCTAGGCTCAACTATCACCAGTAACCTGTCTCTCGAGGCAGAACTAAACAAGCGCATGGGAAAGGCTTCCACTGCTATGTCCAGACTGGCCAAGAGAGTGTGGGAAAATAGCGCACTGACACAGAACACAAAAGTCCAAGTGTATCAAGCCTGTGTCCTCAGTACCTTGCTCTACGGCAGCGAGGCCTGGACAACGTACGTCAGCCAGGAGCGACGTCTCAATTCATTCCATCTTCGCTGCCTCCGGAGAATCCTTGGCATCAGGTGGCAGGACCGTATCTCCAACACAGAAGTCCTCGAGGCGGCCAACATCCCCAGCATAGACACCCTACTAAGCCAGCAGCGCCTGAGATGACTTGGCCATGTGAGCCGCATGGAAGATGGCAGGATCCCCAAGGACACATTGTACAGCGAGCTCGCCACTGGTATCAGACCCACCAGCCGTCCATGGCTCCGCTTTAAAGACGTCTGCAAACACGACATGAAGTCCTGTGACATTGATCACAAGTCGTGGGAGTCAGTTGCCAGCGATTGCCAGAGCTGGCGGGCAACCATAAAGGCGGGGCTAAAGCGTGGCGAGTTGAAGAGACTTAGCAGTTGGCAGGAAAAAAGACAGAGGCGTAAGGGGAGAGCCAACTGTGTAAAAGCCCCGACAACCAATTTTATCTGCAGCACCTGTGTAAGAGCCTGTCACTCTAGAATTGGCCTTTATAGCCACTCCAGGCGCTGCTTCAAAACCACTGATCACCTCCAGGTGCTTACCCATTGTCTCTCGAGATAAGGAGGCCAAAGAGAGAAGAGTTCTCTGTTGTAGCTTCGCCAGGTTGGCACCTTATTTTTTAGGTATTTTACATTTTGAGGTGCTGCTCCTGGCATGTCCTCCTGCACTTTTCATTGAACCAGGGTTGGTCACCTGATTTGATGGTAATGGTAGAGTGAGGGATATGCTGGGTCATGAGGTTACAGATTGTGGTTGAATATAATTCTGCTGCTGATGGCCCACAGCGCTTCATAGGTGCCCAGTTTTGAGCCACTCGATTTTTAGTTTAGTTTAGTTTAGAGATACAGCAGTGAAACAGGCCCTTCGGCCCACCGAGTCTGTGCCGACCATCAACCACCCATATATACTAATCCTACACTAATCCCATATTCCTACCACATCCCCACCTGTCCCTATATTTCCCTACCACCTACCTATACTAGTGACAATTTATAATGGCCAATTTACCTACCAACCTGCAAGTCTTTTGGCTTGTGGGAGGAAACCGGAGCACCCGGAGAAAACCCACGCAGACACAGGGAGAACTTGCAAACTCCAGACAGGCAGTACCCAGAATTGAACCCGGGTCGCTGGAGCTGTGAGGCTGCGGTGCTAACCACTGCGCCACTGTGCCGCCCCATAGATAGATTGTATCTATCCCATTTAGCACGATGGCGGGTATCCTCAGTGTGAAGACAAGACTTGTCTCCACAAGGATTGTGCAGTGGTCACTCCTACCAATAATATCATGGACAGATGCATTTGCAACAGGTAGATTGGTGAGGACAAGGTCAAGTATGTTTTTCCCTCGTGTTGGTTCCCTCACCTCATTACAACCTTGGTCCAAACATGGACAAAAGAGCTGAATTCTAGAGGTGAGGTGTGAGTGACTGCCCTTGACATCAAGGCAGCATTTGGCTGAGTTTGACATCAAGGAGCCCTAGCAAAATTGAAGTCGGTGGGAATCAGGGAGAAAACTCCCCACTGGTTGCAGTCATATGCAGCATAAAAGAAGATGGTTGTGGTTGTTGGAGGTCAATTATCTCAGCCCCAGGACATTGCCACAGGAGTTCCTAGGGTAATGGCAGGCAGTGACCATCTTCAACAAGAGAGATCTAGCCATCTCCCTTGACATTCAAAGCATTACTATTGCTGAATCCACCACTATCAATATCCTGGGGATTACCATTGACCAGAAACTTAACTAGACCTGCCATATAAATACTGTGGCTACAAGAACAGGTCACTATTTTAAACGTGAGTCCTCATAAAATATTTTAAAAATGGAGGCATTTTCATAACACTACGCCCTTATATTCTAGTCCTCTTGATATGGAGGCCAGCATTCCATTAGCTTTTTTGATTATTTTCTGTAAATGTTCATGACATTTTAATGATCTAGGTACCTGGACCCCCAAGTCTCTTTGGACCCCCACTGTTTCTAGCTTTTCCCCATTTACGAAGTACCCTGTACTATCCAACGTGGATGACCTCACATTTTCACTGTACAGCAGACATCTCAAGGCTCTGGAGAGATATCACCAGTGGTGCCTCTGCAAGATCCTGCAAATTCAGTGGCAGGACAGACACTCCAATATCAGTGTCCTCTCTCAGGCCAACATCCCCAGTATTGAGACACTCAATATGTAGATAGGCCGACTAGAGGGGAGACTATGTTGGACTTGGTGCTTGGCAACGAACCAGGCCAGGTGGCAGATCTCTCGGTGGGAAAGCATTTCGGTGATAGTGATCACAACTCCCTGACCTTTACTATAGTCATGGAGAGGGACAGGAGCAGACGGGATGGGAAAATATTTAATTGGGGGAGGGGGAATTACAATGCTATTAGGCAGGAACTGGGGAGCATAAATTGGGAACAGATGTTCTCAGGGAAATGCACGACAGAAATGTGGAGGTTGTTTAGGGAGCACTTTCTGCGACTGCTGGATAGATTTGTCCCGATGAGGCAAGGAAGGGATGGTAGGGTGAAGGAACCTTGGATGACAAGAGATGTGGAACAGCTAGTCAAGAGGAAGAAGGAAGCTTACTTAAGGTTGAGGAAGCAAGGATCAGACAGTGCTCTGGAGGGTTACAAGGTAGCCAGGAAGGAACTGAAGAATGGACTTAGGAGAGCTAGAAGGGGACATGAAAAAGTCTTGGCGGGTAGGATTAAGGAAAATCCCAAGGCGTTCTACACTTATGTGAGGAACAAGAGGATGGCCAGAGTGAGGGTAGGGCCGATCAGAGATAGTGGAGGGAACTTGTGCCTGGAGTCGGAGGAGGTAGGGGAGGTCCTAAATGAATACTTTGCTTCAGTATTCACTAGTGAGAGGGACCTGGTCGTTTGTGAGGACAGCGTGGAACAGGCTGATATGCTCGAACAGGTTGAGGTTAAGAGGGAGGATGTGCTGGAAATTTTGAATGATATGAGGACAGATAAATCCCCGGGGCCAGACGGGATATACTCAAGGATATTTCCTGAAGCGAGGGAAGAGATTGCTGCGCCTTTGGCGATGATCTTTGCGTCTTCACTGTCCACTGGAGTAGTACCAGATGATTGGAGGGTGGCAAATGTTATTCCCTTGTTCAAGAAAGGGAATAGGGATAACCCTGGGAATTATAGACCAGTCAGTCTTACATCGGTAGTGGGCAAATTATTGGAGAGGATTCTGAGAGACAGGATTTATGATTATTTGGAAAAGCATGGTTTGATTAGAGACAGTCAGCATGGCTTTGTGAGGGGCAGGTCATGCCTCACAAGCCTGATTGAATTCTTTGAAGATGTGACAAAACACATTGATGAAGGAAGAGCAGTGGATGTGGTGTATATGGATTTTAGCAAGGCGTTTGATAAGGTTCCCCATGGTAGGCTCATTCAGAAAGTAAGGAGGCATGGGATACAGGGAAAGTTGGCTGTCTGGATACAGAATTGGCTGGCCCATAGAAGTCAGAGGGAGGTAGTAGATGGAAAGTATTCAGCATGGAGCTCGGTGACCAGTGGTGTTCCGCAGGGATCTGTTCTGGGACCTCTGCTCTTTGTGATTTTTATAACTGACTTGGATGAGGAAGTGGAAGGCTGGGTTAGCAAGTTTGCTGATGACACGAAGGTTGCTGGAGTTGTGGATAGTGTGGAAGGCTGTTGTAGGTTGCAACGGGACATTGACAGGATGCAGAGCTGGGCTGAGAAGTGGCAGATGGAGTTCAACCTGGAAAAGTGTGAAGTGATTCATTTTGGAAAGTCGAATTTGAATGCGGAATACAGGCTTAAAGACAGGATTCTTGGTAGTGTGGAGGAACAGAGGGATCTTGGGGTCCATGTCCATAGATCGCTCAAAGTTGCCACCCAAGTTGATAGGGTTGTTAAGAAGGCGTATGGTGTGTTGGCTTTCATTAACAGGGGGATTGAGTTTAAGAGCTGCGAGGTTATGCTGCAGCTCTATAAGGCCCTGGTTCGACCACACTTGGAATATTGTGTTCAGTTCTGGTCGCCTCATTATAGGAAGGATGTGGAAGCTTTAGAGAGGGTGCAGAAGAGATTTACCAGGATGCTGCCTGGACTGGAGGGCATGTCCTACGAAGAAAGATTGAGGGAGCTAGGGCTTTTCTCATTGGAGCGAAGAAGGATGAGGGGTGACTTGATAGAAGGGTACAAGATGATGAGAGGCATAGATAGAGTGGATAGTCAGAGACTTTTTCCCAGGGTGGAAAGGGCTATCACCAGGGGGCATAATTTTAAGGTGATTGGAGGAAGGTTTCGGGGAGATGTCAGAGGAAGGTTCTTTACACAGAGAGTGGTGGGTGCGTGGAATGCACTGCCAGCGGTGGTAGTAGAAGCAGATACATTAGGGACATTAAAGCGACTCTTGGATAGGTGCATGGATGATAGCAGAATGAAGGGTAGGTAGTTAGTTTGATCTTAGAGTAGGTTAAAGGTTCGGCACAACATCGTGGGCCGAAGGGCCTGTACTGTGCTGTACTGTTCTATGTTCTATAGGTCAGAGGCTTGGAATTCTGCACTGAGTAACTCATCTTCTGACTTCCCAAGTCCTGTCCAGTATCTACAGGGTACAAGTCAGGAGTGTGATGGAATAGTGTCCACTTGCCTGGATGGGTAGGGCTCTAACAACAACAACTATCCAGAGCAAAACAGCCCGCTTGATTGGCACCCCACTCAACCTTAAACATTCACTCCCTCCACCACCGACGCACAGTGGCAGCAGTGTGTACCATCTACAAGATGCACTGCAGCAACTCACCAAGGCTTCTTTGACAGCACCTTCCAAACCCACAACCTCTACCACCTAGAAGGACAAGGGTAGCAGACACATGGGAATGTCACTCCCTTCAAGTTCCCCTCCAAGCCACACACCATCATGACTTGGAACATTATCGCCATTCCTTCACTGTAGCTGGGTCAAAATCCTGGAACTCCCTTCCTAACAGCACTGTGGGTATACCTACCCCACATGGACTGCAGCGGTTCAATAAGGCAGCTCACCACCACCTCCTCAAGGGCAACTAGGAATGGGCAATAAATGCTGGCCTAGCCAGCGACACTCACATCCCATGAAGGAATAAAAAAAGAGCATTAGGCCAGATCTCAGGATGATGAGTCCAGTCACATTACCATTAGGCTAACGTCCCCTTGTATGATTGATCGATGTATGATTTCAACAGCTGATTATGATTGTCAATGAGAATGAAATGCCAGCCACATATCTCCTTGGTTTTGTGGTCATTCCATGAAGGGATGGTGCTCTCAGTTTCCTGCTACAGAGGGAGATTCTCACCTCGATATTTATGATGAGGCAGGGAGGATACGGGGCAGGCCAAAAGTAGCTGAAGAAGCTGGCAAGGCCAGGAACACAGAGGTCCTGTCAAACATAATGGCAGTGTCTCGTTACATTTTGTAGTTTTGTTTCCTGCCCAGAGGGAGGCTGTTGGGACAGTACGCCAGCAGGCCACAGCCAGGCATCCTAGTGATCAGGAGAGGGGGCGTTTGGAGAGAGGGAGGTCGTTATTAGGAGGGGGACAGAGGTCGAGGATTGGGAGGGCTGGGATGTGGGTATGGGAGGCTGGCGATTGGGACTGGGGGAGGCCGAAGGCTTCCGCAAGGGGCCTGGCAGGACCCAATGGAATGGGCATCTGTGGTTGCCAGTTTTATACCTTGTGGTGATAGTTAAAATATACCCTAGGGATCTATTATTGCTAACCATTTTCCTGTCATAGTACGATTGATATAAACCCTAGATAACTGTATGCAGTGTTTTGTATAATTATTACTTGAAGTAAGCACCAGATCGCTTAACTTGTTCACTCAGTAAATCTTTCAACAACTCAACTAACAAGTCAAAAACTACAAAGAAATATTGGTGCTTATTTCAATTCATTAAATAATACCTGAAAGTTTCTCCCGAATATGTGGAGTATTAATCAATCGCTATTTCATTACATTTTTAATCGATGCTAATTGATTAATTGGTGTCAGTCCAGTTGCAAAATAGAGCCCAGCTTTTATTTTGAACACTGACTGTGCTTGGGTACCTGTCAATAGTACTTCTGGCTCAGCACTGTTACCATGGCTACCTGTTTTCCACCAGAATTAAGTTGGTGAATTGATTTTGTGCGCAATCTATTGTTCCCGATTAGATGTGTCTGTTGCAATCACGGCTAAATCTGGATTGAAAGCTGTGTTACCATTATAAAGGAAGCAGTTTAAATATTGAGCTGATTCTAACTGATGCCAATAATGTGACTGTCTTTTAAAGAAATAAGGATTATAGTCTGGTTCAACCTTCTTTTGTCACCTGCCCCTTTCAGTGTTTTGACATCTGCAATAGTCAGAGAGCATAAATCAAACAGAACAGGCTGGATTTTCCACTTAGGATGTGATCGGTGATTCGGAGTCAAATTGTGTTGAAAATTGCATTTGTTTTGAGAAATATTTTTTTTGCTCATGTTTCCATTCAAACTCATTTGCATATCGCCAAACTAAAATCTTCGATGAACCAGCACAATCAGAAAGTGTTTTAGAGTGCAATTTGAAAACAAGATTTGCATTAAAAATATTGCGTGATATCCTTAAGAGTGGTAACCTGGTGCAGTTTTATTAATGCAACTGAAAATGGGGTTATCACAAAAAATAAGCATTTTTAATCAGAGTCCACCATCCATGTGTAACCTGATTTGAAATTAGCATGAATGACTAGATTGAGCTATTTACTGGTTTCTGGTGAAGTTTATTTTAATGTACAGACAGGCAGAAACAAAATAGAGAAATATAAAAAATCAAAAAAAAGAGAAGGGAAAGAAAGAGTGAAAGAGTATGGCAAATTAAAAGGAAACAAAGGGAAATGAACTGAAAGAAGAGAGTAGTGATGAGAAATAAAGTAGAGAAAGAATAAATCAAAGATTGTGAGAGAAAGAATAAAACAAATAGAAAATATATTTATTTTCACAACAAAAATAACATCTGCCATTTATACAAAGCCACTAATGTGGAATAGCATCCTGGGGAACTTTATAGAAATGGAATCAATATTATATATATATTGATGAGCGACCAAAGGAGGCGAGCTTTAAGGAGGATGTTAAAGGAGGATTGAGAGATAGCAGGATTGTTGGGGAGGGGGGCAATTCCAGAATTTAAGGGCCCAGATTGTTGTAGGTAGAGCTGCCAATGTTGGGCTGAAGGGAGGAGAATGCACATGAGGTCACAGTTGGAGGAACACAGAATTTTTGACGAAGTGGGTTGTATGGCTGGAGCAAGTTACTGAGATAGCAGAACTGGCAGCCGATATAGGTCAGCGAGCACAAAATGATGATTAACAGGATTCGGTGCGAGATAGGATACGGGCAACAGAGCTCTTGTTTATGAAGGATAAAGGATAGGAGGCTGGCCAAGAGAATATTCGAATAGTTGAGTTCAGAGGTAACAACAGGATGAAGGTTTCAGCATCCGACGTTACAGAGGTAGAAACAGGCGCTCTGAGGGATGAAGAGAATATGTGGTCAGAAGGTCAGCCCTTGGTCGAATAGGACACAAACAGACTGGTTCAACCTGATACAGTGTCCAGGGAGGGGCATGGAATCGATGGCAAGGGTACCAAGTTTGTGATGGGGACTGAATACAATGGTTTTGTTTTTTTCAACATTTAACAGCAATTGGAATGGACTGGAGTCAGTGGAGGTAATGTGAGTAGTGAGTAGTTCTAAGCGTGAGACAACAACTGATTGGAGTTCAGCTGAGCTCCTCTTCCATTTAACATGGGCTAGGGATAGGGAGAGAGAGGAAACTGAGAGAAATCATTTACCAAAAGAGGAGATGACAGCAATCAATATTCTAAAAGACATCCATGTTCAATCAGATTCTAAGAGATTCCATGGTTCTGGAAGATTCTCGTTTGCTTTCAGCAGTAGAATGATACTGCCACAAATGGTAGATGTTTCAGTTTCCTCTGGTCTAAGTGCTTTGGATATAATGGTGGAAGAAATGAGTAAGGAAAGTGAAATTACTCACCATGAACATCGATAGTGATGAGTGCGGCTAGAGTTATTCTCGCCATTTTGGTCAGTTTACCCCGTACCAGGGTGACAATATCTTCAATCTGTTTATTGCTTTTGTTCAGGAAGTCTTGCAGTCCATCCTTCTGAGTGATGGCCTGCAAGGAAAACAAGGCTAAAGGATGTTGCAAATAGCTCACTTATTTGTGTCAAGCTGGAGAGATTGACTCTGCTCATTTGTCCGTTTCGATTTGTTTTATAGTAATTGATGTTATTGGTTCCAAACTAAAAACTCATTAAACAAACAGTGCAAACAGTCATCTTCAATGTGAGTTCTGGTAATTTACCAAGGACCTCCACTACATCCTTTCACGGATGATTAGGAAGCTTCTCCTTCAATTGTAGATGATTCGAATACATTTCTGGCTTCTGCTAATAAAACAGCAGGAACAGAGTGAATGATATCAAGTGTAAAGGATCACAAACACACAGCCTCATCCATCACCATTGAGTTTCATTAAGTTAGACATTTCTTTATGGAGAAAACTCAATTTTATTGCATTCTTCTTAATGTGGAACTTTAAATTAAGAATAATTGCAAGGCGTAAAGTAATTTAATTAGGAAATAATAATTTTCTAACTTTTTGTCCTAATTTTGTGTAGCACTGGAACTAATCTAAACTAAAAGCTGTACATAAAATAGCATTGTTGTGTAACTCTCAATATGTGCAGATTTAGCAACTACACCAATTCTCTAGTGACGCAAGGGGTAATGGATAAAAATGTATTTTTAAATTGTTTTTGGGAGGTGGGGATCACTGGCAAGGCTGACATTTATTGGCAATTCCTAGTTGGCCTGGAAAGGTGTAGTCCGTGTGGTGAAGCTGCTCCCATCTTGGTGTTAGGTGGCGAATTCTACAGGGATGTTAACCCAGTAACAGTGGGGATCAGTGATATTGATCCAGTGACGGTGGCGGATCAGTGATATTGATCCAGTGACGGTGGGGGATCAGTGATATTGATCCAGTGATAGTGAGGATCGGTGATATTGATCCAGTGACGGTGGGGGATCAGTGATATTGATCCAGTGACAGTGAGGGGTCAGTGATATAGATCCAGTGACGGTGAGGGATCAGTGATATTGATCCAGTGATAGTGAGGATCGGTGATATTGATCCAGTGACGGTGGGGGATCAGTGATATTGATCCAGTGATAGTGAGGATCAGTGATATTGATCCAGTGACGGTGGGGGATCAGTGATATTGATCCAGTGATAGTGAGGATCGGTGATATTGATCCAGTGACGGTGGGGGATCAGTGATATTGATCCAGTGATAGTGAGGATCGGTGATATTGATCCAGTGACAGTAAGGGATCAGTGATATTGGTCCAGTGACAGTAAGGGATCAGTGATATTGATCCAGTGACGGTGAGGGATCAGTGATATTGATCCAGTGACGGTGGGGGATCAGTGATATCGATTCAGTGACAGTGAGGATCGGTGATATTGATCCAGTGATGGTGGGGATAAGTGATAGTGATCCAGTGACAGTGAGGGATCAGTGATATTGATCCAGTGACGGTGAGGGATCAGTGATATTGATCCAGTGACAGTGAAGGGTCAGTGATATTGATCCAGTGACAGTAAGGGATCAGTGATATTGATTCAGTGACAGTGAGGGATCAATAATACTGATTCAGTGACAGTGAGGGATCAGTGATATCGATTCAGTGACAGTGCGGATCGGTGATATTGATCCAGTGACAGTGGGGATTTGTGATATCGATCCAGGGACAGTGAGGATTCAGTGATATTGATTCAGTGACAATGAGGGAACAGTGTTATTGATCCAGTGACAGTGAGGGATCAGTGGCATTGAACCAGTGACAGTGAGGGATCAGTGAATTTGATCCAGTGATGGTGGGGATCAGTGATATTGATCCAGTGACAGTGAGGGATCAATGATATTGATTCATTGATGATGGGGGATCAGTGATATTGATCCAGTGATGGTGAGGGATCAGTGATATTGATCCAGTGACAGTGAGGGATCAATGATATTGATTCAGTGATGGTGGGGATCAGTGATATTGATCCAGTGATGGTGGGCATCAGTGATATTGATCCAGAGATGGCGAGGGATCAGTGATATTGATTCAGTGATGGTGAGGGATCAGTGAATTTGATTCAGGGATGGTGGGGATCAGTGATATTGATCCAGTGACAGTGAGGGATCAATGATATTGATTCATTGATGATGGGGGATCAGTGATATTGATCCAGTGATGGTGAGGGATCAGTGATATTGATCCAGTGACAGTGAGGGATCAATGATATTGATTCAGTGATGGTGGGGATCAGTGATATTGATCCAGTGATGGTGGGCATCAGTGATATTGATCCAGAGATGGCGAGGGATCAGTGATATTGATTCAGTGATGGTGAGGGATCAGTGAATTTGATCCAGTGATGGTGGGGATCAGTGATATTGATCCAGTGACAGTGAGGGATCAATGATATTGATTCATTGATGATGGGGGATCAGTGATATTGATCCAGTGATGGTGAGGGATCAGTGATATTGATCCAGTGACAGTGAGGGATCAATGATATTGATTCAGTGATGGTGGGGATCAGTGATATTGATCCAGTGATGGTGGGCATCAGTGATATTGATCCAGAGATGGCGAGGGATCAGTGATATTGATTCAGTGATGGTGAGGGATCAGTGAATTTGATTCAGGGATGGTGAGGGATCAGTGATATTGATTCAGTGATGGTGGGGATCAGTGATATTGATACAGTGATGGTGAGGGATCAGTGATATTGATCCAGTGATGGTGAGGGATCAGTGATATTGATTCAGTGATGGTGGGGATCAGTGATATTGATACAGTGATGGTGAGGAATCAGTGATATTGATTCAGTGATGGTGAGGGATCAGTGAATTTGACTCATTGATGGGGGGATCAGTGATATTGATCCAGTGATAGTGAGGATCGGTGATATTGATCCAGTGACAGTAAGGGATCAGTGATATTGATCCAGTGACAGTGGGGGATCAGTGATATTGATCCAGTGACGGTGAGGGATCAGTGATATTGATCCAGTGACGGTGGGGGATCAGTGATATCGATTCAGTGACAGTGAGGATCGGTGATATTGTTCCAATGATGGTGGGGATAAGTGATATTGATCCAGTGACAGTGAGGGATCAATAATACTGATCCAGTGACGGTGTGGGATCAGTGATATTGATCCAGTGACAGTGAGGGGTCAGTGATATTGATTCAGTGACAGTGAGGGATCAATAATACTGATTCAGTGACAGTGAGGGATCAGTGATATCGATTCAGTGACAGTGCGGATCGGTGATATTGATCCAGTGATGGTGGGGATAAGTGATATTGATCCAGTGACAGTGAGGGATCAGTGATATGATTCAGTGACAGTGGGGATTTGTGATATCGATCCAGGGACAGTGTGGATTCAGTGATATTGCTTCAGTGACAATGAGGGAACAGAGTTATTGATCCAGTGACAGTGAGGGATCAGTGGCATTGAACCAGTGACAGTGAGGGATCAGTGAATTTGATCCAGTGATGGTGAGGGATCAGTGAATTTGATCCAGTGATGGTGGGGATCAGTGATATTGATCCAGTGACAGTGAGGGATCAATGATATTGATTCATTGATGATGGGGGATCAGTGATATTGATCCAGTGATGGTGAGGGATCAGTGATATTGATCCAGTGACAGTGAGGGATCAATGATATTGATTCAGTGATGGTGGGGATCAGTGATATTGATCCAGTGATGGTGGGCATCAGTGATATTGATCCAGAGATGGCGAGGGATCAGTGATATTGATTCAGTGATGGTGAGGGTTCAGTGAATTTGATTCAGGGATGGTGAGGGATCAGTGATATTGATTCAGTGATGGTGGGGATCAGTGATATTGATACAGTGATGGTGAGGGATCAGTGATATTGATCCAGTGATGGTGAGGGATCAGTGATATTGATTCAGTGATGGTGGGGATCAGTGATATTGATACAGTGATGGTGAGGAATCAGTGATATTGATTCAGTGATGGTGAGGGATCAGTAAATTTGACTCATTGATGGGGGGATCAGTGATATTGATCCAGTGATGGTGGGGATCAGTGATATTGATCCAGTGACAGTGAGGGATCAATGATATTGATTCAGTGATGGTGGGGATCAGTGATATTGATCCAGTGATGGTGGGCATCAGTGATATTGATCCAGAGATGGCGAGGGATCAGTGATATTGATTCAGTGATGGTGAGGGATCAGTGAATTTGATTCAGGGATGGTGGGGATCAGTGATATTGATCCAGTGACAGTGAGGGATCAATGATATTGATTCATTGATGATGGGGGATCAGTGATATTGATCCAGTGATGGTGAGGGATCAGTGATATTGATCCAGTGACAGTGAGGGATCAATGATATTGATTCAGTGATGGTGGGGATCAGTGATATTGATCCAGTGATGGTGGGCATCAGTGATATTGATCCAGAGATGGCGAGGGATCAGTGATATTGATTCAGTGATGGTGAGGGATCAGTGAATTTGATCCAGTGATGGTGGGGATCAGTGATATTGATCCAGTGACAGTGAGGGATCAATGATATTGATTCATTGATGATGGGGGATCAGTGATATTGATCCAGTGATGGTGAGGGATCAGTGATATTGATCCAGTGACAGTGAGGGATCAATGATATTGATTCAGTGATGGTGGGGATCAGTGATATTGATCCAGTGATGGTGGGCATCAGTGATATTGATCCAGAGATGGCGAGGGATCAGTGATATTGATTCAGTGATGGTGAGGGATCAGTGAATTTGATTCAGGGATGGTGAGGGATCAGTGATATTGATTCAGTGATGGTGGGGATCAGTGATATTGATACAGTGATGGTGAGGGATCAGTGATATTGATCCAGTGATGGTGAGGGATCAGTGATATTGATTCAGTGATGGTGGGGATCAGTGATATTGATACAGTGATGGTGAGGAATCAGTGATATTGATTCAGTGATGGTGAGGGATCAGTGAATTTGACTCATTGATGGGGGGATCAGTGATATTGATCCAGTGATAGTGAGGATCGGTGATATTGATCCAGTGACAGTAAGGGATCAGTGATATTGATCCAGTGACAGTGGGGGATCAGTGATATTGATCCAGTGACGGTGAGGGATCAGTGATATTGATCCAGTGACGGTGGGGGATCAGTGATATCGATTCAGTGACAGTGAGGATCGGTGATATTGTTCCAATGATGGTGGGGATAAGTGATATTGATCCAGTGACAGTGAGGGATCAATAATACTGATCCAGTGACGGTGTGGGATCAGTGATATTGATCCAGTGACAGTGAGGGGTCAGTGATATTGATTCAGTGACAGTGAGGGATCAATAATACTGATTCAGTGACAGTGAGGGATCAGTGATATCGATTCAGTGACAGTGCGGATCGGTGATATTGATCCAGTGATGGTGGGGATAAGTGATATTGATCCAGTGACAGTGAGGGATCAGTGATATTGATCCAGTGATAGTGAGGATCGGTGATATTGATCCAGTGACGGTGGGGGATCAGTGATATTGATCCAGTGATAGTGAGGATCAGTGATATTGATCCAGTGACGGTGGGGGATCAGTGATATTGATCCAGTGATAGTGAGGATCGGTGATATTGATCCAGTGACGGTGGGGGATCAGTGATATTGATCCAGTGATAGTGAGGATCGGTGATATTGATCCAGTGACAGTAAGGGATCAGTGATATTGGTCCAGTGACAGTAAGGGATCAGTGATATTGATCCAGTGACGGTGAGGGATCAGTGATATTGATCCAGTGACGGTGGGGGATCAGTGATATCGATTCAGTGACAGTGAGGATCGGTGATATTGATCCAGTGATGGTGGGGATAAGTGATAGTGATCCAGTGACAGTGAGGGATCAGTGATATTGATCCAGTGACGGTGAGGGATCAGTGATATTGATCCAGTGACAGTGAAGGGTCAGTGATATTGATCCAGTGACAGTAAGGGATCAGTGATATTGATTCAGTGACAGTGAGGGATCAATAATACTGATTCAGTGACAGTGAGGGATCAGTGATATCGATTCAGTGACAGTGCGGATCGGTGATATTGATCCAGTGACAGTGGGGATTTGTGATATCGATCCAGGGACAGTGAGGATTCAGTGATATTGATTCAGTGACAATGAGGGAACAGTGTTATTGATCCAGTGACAGTGAGGGATCAGTGGCATTGAACCAGTGACAGTGAGGGATCAGTGAATTTGATCCAGTGATGGTGGGGATCAGTGATATTGATCCAGTGACAGTGAGGGATCAATGATATTGATTCATTGATGATGGGGGATCAGTGATATTGATCCAGTGATGGTGAGGGATCAGTGATATTGATCCAGTGACAGTGAGGGATCAATGATATTGATTCAGTGATGGTGGGGATCAGTGATATTGATCCAGTGATGGTGGGCATCAGTGATATTGATCCAGAGATGGCGAGGGATCAGTGATATTGATTCAGTGATGGTGAGGGATCAGTGAATTTGATTCAGGGATGGTGGGGATCAGTGATATTGATCCAGTGACAGTGAGGGATCAATGATATTGATTCATTGATGATGGGGGATCAGTGATATTGATCCAGTGATGGTGAGGGATCAGTGATATTGATCCAGTGACAGTGAGGGATCAATGATATTGATTCAGTGATGGTGGGGATCAGTGATATTGATCCAGTGATGGTGGGCATCAGTGATATTGATCCAGAGATGGCGAGGGATCAGTGATATTGATTCAGTGATGGTGAGGGATCAGTGAATTTGATCCAGTGATGGTGGGGATCAGTGATATTGATCCAGTGACAGTGAGGGATCAATGATATTGATTCATTGATGATGGGGGATCAGTGATATTGATCCAGTGATGGTGAGGGATCAGTGATATTGATCCAGTGACAGTGAGGGATCAATGATATTGATTCAGTGATGGTGGGGATCAGTGATATTGATCCAGTGATGGTGGGCATCAGTGATATTGATCCAGAGATGGCGAGGGATCAGTGATATTGATTCAGTGATGGTGAGGGATCAGTGAATTTGATTCAGGGATGGTGAGGGATCAGTGATATTGATTCAGTGATGGTGGGGATCAGTGATATTGATACAGTGATGGTGAGGGATCAGTGATATTGATCCAGTGATGGTGAGGGATCAGTGATATTGATTCAGTGATGGTGGGGATCAGTGATATTGATACAGTGATGGTGAGGAATCAGTGATATTGATTCAGTGATGGTGAGGGATCAGTGAATTTGACTCATTGATGGGGGGATCAGTGATATTGATCCAGTGATAGTGAGGATCGGTGATATTGATCCAGTGACAGTAAGGGATCAGTGATATTGATCCAGTGACAGTGGGGGATCAGTGATATTGATCCAGTGACGGTGAGGGATCAGTGATATTGATCCAGTGACGGTGGGGGATCAGTGATATCGATTCAGTGACAGTGAGGATCGGTGATATTGTTCCAATGATGGTGGGGATAAGTGATATTGATCCAGTGACAGTGAGGGATCAATAATACTGATCCAGTGACGGTGTGGGATCAGTGATATTGATCCAGTGACAGTGAGGGGTCAGTGATATTGATTCAGTGACAGTGAGGGATCAATAATACTGATTCAGTGACAGTGAGGGATCAGTGATATCGATTCAGTGACAGTGCGGATCGGTGATATTGATCCAGTGATGGTGGGGATAAGTGATATTGATCCAGTGACAGTGAGGGATCAGTGATATGATTCAGTGACAGTGGGGATTTGTGATATCGATCCAGGGACAGTGTGGATTCAGTGATATTGCTTCAGTGACAATGAGGGAACAGAGTTATTGATCCAGTGACAGTGAGGGATCAGTGGCATTGAACCAGTGACAGTGAGGGATCAGTGAATTTGATCCAGTGATGGTGAGGGATCAGTGAATTTGATCCAGTGATGGTGGGGATCAGTGATATTGATCCAGTGACAGTGAGGGATCAATGATATTGATTCATTGATGATGGGGGATCAGTGATATTGATCCAGTGATGGTGAGGGATCAGTGATATTGATCCAGTGACAGTGAGGGATCAATGATATTGATTCAGTGATGGTGGGGATCAGTGATATTGATCCAGTGATGGTGGGCATCAGTGATATTGATCCAGAGATGGCGAGGGATCAGTGATATTGATTCAGTGATGGTGAGGGTTCAGTGAATTTGATTCAGGGATGGTGAGGGATCAGTGATATTGATTCAGTGATGGTGGGGATCAGTGATATTGATACAGTGATGGTGAGGGATCAGTGATATTGATCCAGTGATGGTGAGGGATCAGTGATATTGATTCAGTGATGGTGGGGATCAGTGATATTGATACAGTGATGGTGAGGAATCAGTGATATTGATTCAGTGATGGTGAGGGATCAGTAAATTTGACTCATTGATGGGGGGATCAGTGATATTGATCCAGTGATGGTGGGGATCAGTGATATTGATCCAGTGACAGTGAGGGATCAATGATATTGATTCAGTGATGGTGGGGATCAGTGATATTGATCCAGTGATGGTGGGCATCAGTGATATTGATCCAGAGATGGCGAGGGATCAGTGATATTGATTCAGTGATGGTGAGGGATCAGTGAATTTGATTCAGGGATGGTGGGGATCAGTGATATTGATCCAGTGACAGTGAGGGATCAATGATATTGATTCATTGATGATGGGGGATCAGTGATATTGATCCAGTGATGGTGAGGGATCAGTGATATTGATCCAGTGACAGTGAGGGATCAATGATATTGATTCAGTGATGGTGGGGATCAGTGATATTGATCCAGTGATGGTGGGCATCAGTGATATTGATCCAGAGATGGCGAGGGATCAGTGATATTGATTCAGTGATGGTGAGGGATCAGTGAATTTGATCCAGTGATGGTGGGGATCAGTGATATTGATCCAGTGACAGTGAGGGATCAATGATATTGATTCATTGATGATGGGGGATCAGTGATATTGATCCAGTGATGGTGAGGGATCAGTGATATTGATCCAGTGACAGTGAGGGATCAATGATATTGATTCAGTGATGGTGGGGATCAGTGATATTGATCCAGTGATGGTGGGCATCAGTGATATTGATCCAGAGATGGCGAGGGATCAGTGATATTGATTCAGTGATGGTGAGGGATCAGTGAATTTGATTCAGGGATGGTGAGGGATCAGTGATATTGATTCAGTGATGGTGGGGATCAGTGATATTGATACAGTGATGGTGAGGGATCAGTGATATTGATCCAGTGATGGTGAGGGATCAGTGATATTGATTCAGTGATGGTGGGGATCAGTGATATTGATACAGTGATGGTGAGGAATCAGTGATATTGATTCAGTGATGGTGAGGGATCAGTGAATTTGACTCATTGATGGGGGGATCAGTGATATTGATCCAGTGATAGTGAGGATCGGTGATATTGATCCAGTGACAGTAAGGGATCAGTGATATTGATCCAGTGACAGTGGGGGATCAGTGATATTGATCCAGTGACGGTGAGGGATCAGTGATATTGATCCAGTGACGGTGGGGGATCAGTGATATCGATTCAGTGACAGTGAGGATCGGTGATATTGTTCCAATGATGGTGGGGATAAGTGATATTGATCCAGTGACAGTGAGGGATCAATAATACTGATCCAGTGACGGTGTGGGATCAGTGATATTGATCCAGTGACAGTGAGGGGTCAGTGATATTGATTCAGTGACAGTGAGGGATCAATAATACTGATTCAGTGACAGTGAGGGATCAGTGATATCGATTCAGTGACAGTGCGGATCGGTGATATTGATCCAGTGATGGTGGGGATAAGTGATATTGATCCAGTGACAGTGAGGGATCAGTGATATGATTCAGTGACAGTGGGGATTTGTGATATCGATCCAGGGACAGTGTGGATTCAGTGATATTGCTTCAGTGACAATGAGGGAACAGAGTTATTGATCCAGTGACAGTGAGGGATCAGTGGCATTGAACCAGTGACAGTGAGGGATCAGTGAATTTGATCCAGTGATGGTGAGGGATCAGTGAATTTGATCCAGTGATGGTGGGGATCAGTGATATTGATCCAGTGACAGTGAGGGATCAATGATATTGATTCATTGATGATGGGGGATCAGTGATATTGATCCAGTGATGGTGAGGGATCAGTGATATTGATCCAGTGACAGTGAGGGATCAATGATATTGATTCAGTGATGGTGGGGATCAGTGATATTGATCCAGTGATGGTGGGCATCAGTGATATTGATCCAGAGATGGCGAGGGATCAGTGATATTGATTCAGTGATGGTGAGGGTTCAGTGAATTTGATTCAGGGATGGTGAGGGATCAGTGATATTGATTCAGTGATGGTGGGGATCAGTGATATTGATACAGTGATGGTGAGGGATCAGTGATATTGATCCAGTGATGGTGAGGGATCAGTGATATTGATTCAGTGATGGTGGGGATCAGTGATATTGATACAGTGATGGTGAGGAATCAGTGATATTGATTCAGTGATGGTGAGGGATCAGTAAATTTGACTCATTGATGGGGGGATCAGTGATATTGATCCAGTGATGGTGGGGATCAGTGATATTGATCCAGTGATGGTGTGGGATCTGTGATATTGATACAGTGATGGTGAGGAATCAGTGATATTGATTCAGTGGTGGTGAGGGATCAGTGATATTGATTCAGTGATGGTGAGGGATCAGTGAATTTGATTCAGGGATGGTGAGGGATCAGTGATATTGATTCAGTGATGGTGAGGAATCAGTGAATTTGATCCAGTGATGGTGGGGATCAGTGATATTGATCCAGTGACAGTGAGGGATCAATGATATTGATTCATTGATGATGGGGGATCAGTGATATTGATCCAGTGATGGTGAGGGATCAGTGAATTTGATCCAGTGATGGTGGGCATCAGTGATATTGATCCAGTGATGGTGGGCATCAGTGATATTGATCCAGAGATGGCGAGGGATCAGTGATATTGATTCAGTGATGGTGAGGGTTCAGTGAATTTGATTCAGGGATGGTGAGGGATCAGTGATATTGATTCAGTGATGGTGGGGATCAGTGAATTTGATTCAGTGATGGTGGGGATCAGTGATATTGATCCAGTGATGGTGAGGGATCAGTGATATTGATCCAGTGATGGTGGGGATCAGTGATATTGATACAGTGATGGTGAGGAATCAGTGATATTGATTCAGTGGTGGTGTGGGATCAGTTATATTGATACAGTGATGGTGAGGGATCAGTGATATTGATCCAGTGATGGTGGGGATCAGTGATATTGATCCAGTGATGGTGAGGGATCAGTGATATTGATACAGTGATGGTGAGGAATCAGTGATATTGATTCAGTGGTGGTGTGGGATCAGTTATATTGATACAGTGATGGTGAGGGATCAGTGAAATTGATTAATTGATGGTGGGGATCAGTGATATTGATCCAGTGATGCTGAGGGATCAGTGATATTGATCCAGTGATGGTGGGGATCAGTGATATTGATCCAGTGATGGCGAGGGATCAGTGATATTGATACAGTGATGGTGGGGATCAGTGATATTGATACAGTGATGGTGAGGAATCAGTGATATTGATTCAGTGGTGGTGAGGGATCAGTGATATTGATACAGTGATGGTGAGGGATCAGTGAATTTGACTCATTGATGGGGGGATCAGTGATATTGATCCAGTGATGGTGAGGGATCAGTGATATTGATCCAGTGATGGTGAGGGATCAGTGATATTGATACAGTGATGGTGAGGAATCAGCGATATTGATTCAGTGGTGGTGAGGGATCAGTGATATTGATACAGTGATGGTGAGGAATCAGTGATATTGATTCAGTGGTGGTGAGGGATCAGTGATATTGATACAGTGATGGTGAGGAATCAGTGATATTGATTCAGTGGTGGTGAGGGATCAGTGATATTGATACAGTGATGGTGAGGGATCAGTGATATTGATTCAGTGATGGTGAGGAATCAGTGATATTGATTCAGTGATGGTGGGGATCAGTGATATTGATCAAATGATGGTGAGGGATCAGTGAATTTGATTCAGGGATGGCGAGGGATCAGTGATATTGATTCAGTGATGGTGGGGATCAGTGATATTGATCAAATGATGGTGAGGGATCAGTGAAATTGATTCAGGGATGGTGAGGGATCAGTGATATTGATTCAGGGATGGTGAGGGATCAGTGATATTGATTCAGTGATGGTGGGGATCAGTGGCATTGAACCAGTGACAGTGAGGGATCAGTGAATTTGATCCAGTGATGGTGAGGGATCAGTGAATTTGATCCAGTGATGGTGGGGATCAGTGATATTGATCCAGTGACAGTGAGGGATCAATGATATTGATTCATTGATGATGGGGGATCAGTGATATTGATCCAGTGATGGTGAGGGATCAGTGAATTTGATCCAGTGATGGTGGGGATCAGTGATATTGATCCAGTGACAGTGAGGGATCAATGATATTGATTCAGTGATGGTGGGGATCAGTGATATTGATCCAGTGATGGTGGGCATCAGTGATATTGATCCAGAGATGGCGAGGGATCAGTGATATTGATTCAGTGATGGTGAGGGTTCAGTGAATTTGATTCAGTGATGGTGGGGATCAGTGATATTGATCCAGTGATGGTGAGGGATCAGTGATATTGATCCAGTGATGGTGGGGATCAGTGATATTGATACAGTGATGGTGAGGAATCAGTGATATTGATTCAGTGGTGGTGTGGGATCAGTTATATTGATACAGTGATGGTGAGGGATCAGTGAAATTGATTAATTGATGGTGGGGATCAGTGATATTGATCCAGTGATGCTGAGGGATCAGTGATATTGATCCAGTGATGGTGAGGGATCAGTGATATTGATTCAGTGATGGTGGGGATCTGTGATATTGATACAGTGATGGTGAGGAATCAGTGATATTGATTCAGTGGTGGTGGGATCAGTGATATTGATACAGTGATGGTGAGGGATCAGTGAATTTGACTCATTGATGGGGGGATCAGTGATATTGATCCAGTGATGGTGAGGGATCAGTGATATTGATCCAGTGATGGTGAGGGATCAGTGATATTGATACAGTGATGGTGAGGAATCAGTGATATTGATTCAGTGGTGGTGAGGGATCAGTGATATTGATACAGTGATGGTGAGGAATCAGTGATATTGATTCAGTGGTGGTGAGGGATCAGTGATATTGATACAGTGATGGTGAGGAATCAGTGATATTGATTCAGTGGTGGTGAGGGATGAGTGATATTGATACAGTGATGGTGAGGGATCAGTGATATTGATACAGTGATGGTGAGGAATCAGTGATATTGATTCAGTGGTGGTGGGGATCAGTGATATTGATACAGTGATGGTGAGGAATCAGTGATATTGATTCAGTAGTGGTGAGGGATGAGTGATATTGATACAGTGATGGTGAGGGATCAGTGATATTGATACAGTGATGGTGAGGAATCAGTGATATTGATTCAGTGGTGGTGGGGATTAGTGATATTGATACAGTGATGGTGAGGGATCAGTGATATTGATCCAGTGATGCTGTGGGATCAGTGAATTTGATGCAGGGATGGTGAGGGATCAGTGATATTGATCCAGTGATGGTGGGGATCAGTGATATTGAACCAGTGATGCTGAGGGATCAGTGAATTTGATCCAGTGATGGTGGGGATCAGTGATATTGATCCAGTGATGTTGAGGGATCAGTGATATTGATCCAGTGATGGTGGGGATCAGTGAATTTGATCCAGTGATGGTGGGGATCAGTGATATTGATTCAGTGGTGGTGAGGGATCAGTGATATTGATACAGTGATGGTGAGGGATCAGTGAATTTGACTCATTGATGGGGGGATCAGTGATATTGATCCAGTGATGGTGAGGGATCAGTGATATTGATCCAGTGATGGTGAGGGATCAGTGATATTGATACAGTGATGGTGAGGAATCAGTGATATTGATTCAGTGGTGGTGAGGGATCAGTGATATTGATACAGTGATGGTGAGGAATCAGTGATATTGATTCAGTGGTGGTGAGGGATCAGTGATATTGATACAGTGATGGTGAGGAATCAGTGATATTGATTCAGTGGTGGTGAGGGATCAGTGATATTGATACAGTGATGGTGAGGAATCAGTGATATTGATTCAGTGGTGGTGAGGGATCAGTGATATTGATACAGTGATGGTGAGGAATCAGTGATATTGATTCAGTGGTGGTGAGGGATCAGTGATATTGATACAGTAATGGTGAGGAATCAGTGATATTGGTTCAGTGGTGGTGAGGGATCAGTGATATTGATACAGTGATGGTGAGGGATCAGTGATATTGATACAGTGATGGTGAGGAATCAGTGATATTGATTCAGTGATGGTGGGGATCAGTGATATTGATACAGTGATGGTGAGGAATCAGTGATATTGATTCAGTGGTGGTGAGGGATGAGTGATATTGATACAGTGATGGTGAGGGATCAGTGATATTGATACAGTGATGGTGAGGAATCAGTGATATTGATTCAGTGGTGGTGGGGATCAGTGATATTGATACAGTGATGGTGAGGAATCAGTGATATTGATTCAGTGGTGGTGAGGGATGAGTGATATTGATACAGTGATGGTGAGGGATCAGTGATATTGATACAGTGATGGTGAGGAATCAGTGATATTGATTCAGTGGTGGTGGGGATCAGTGATATTGATACAGTGATGGTGAGGAATCAGTGATATTGATTCAGTGGTGGTGGGGATCAGTGATATTGATACAGTGATGGTGAGGAATCAGTGATATTGATTCAGTGGTGGTGGGGATTAGTGATATTGATACAGTGATGGTGAGGGATCAGTGATATTGATACAGTGATGGTGAGGGATCAGTGATATTGATCCGATGATGCTGTGGGATCAGTGAATTTGATGCAGTGATGGTGGGGATCAGTGATATTGATCCAGTGATGTTGAGGGATCAGTGATATTGATCCAGTATTGGTGGAGGATCAATGATAAATTTGATAGTGCTACTTTAACAGATAAAAAGTAAAGGTAATTTTTAAATAAGGCTCAGGTGTCTTCCAAAAGGCACTAGAGTACGGTGTAACATATCTGTGAAATGCTGGGGCTGCCTCCTGTCTAACCTTGAGTTTATGTACGGGCTGCACAATCAAGATGAACTCCACCTGCCCAGATTGAACTGCACCCAGATTCGGTGGGCAGGGCCATCCCTTGGTACAGCCTTGTGCCAAGAAATGTTGAAAAGAGAAGCACCGTCATCCTCAGGGAACAACATACCAAAAAACATGTACATCATGAGGGGCCTGTTACCCCAGACATAATTTTCAAGAGCTCTATCAGGTCATTCCTTAATCTTCTCAGTTCCAGTAAGAATATCACCAAACTTCTCGAGTGTCCCTTTGTAACTATAACTGCTGAATTCCTTAACACTACTAACCTCCAAATGAATCTTGAGGAATATCTTCAAAATTAGCTAATAAATAATAAATAAGGAGAAACTATTCCCACTGGCTGGAAGGTCAGTAACCACAGGACACAAACATAAGATAATTATTATAATAGGTTAATAACATGAATGAAGGGACAGTGTATTGCAGCCAAATTTGCTGATGATACAAAGATAGTTGGTAAAGCAAATTGTGAGGAGGACACAGAGAGTCTGCAATGGATATGGATAGGTTAAGTGAATGGGAAAAATTTGGTAGATGGAGAATAATGTGTGAAAATGTGAGGTTATCCACTTTGGGAGGAAGAATAGAAAAGCAGAATATTATTTAAACAGAGAGAGACTACAGAATGCTGCGGTACAGAGGGCTCTGGATGTCCTTGTACAGGAATCACAAAAAGTTAGCATGCAGCTACAGCAAATAATTAGAAAGTACTAGAAATACTCAGCAGGTCTGGCAGCATCTGTGGAGGAAGAAACAGAGTTAATGTTTCAGGTCTGTGACCTTTCATCGGAAGTGGCAAAGGTTAGAAAAGAATTAGGTTTTATGCATGTGAAGGGGGAGGGGGAGGGGGTGGGAGGAGAGAACAAAGGGGAAGGCGTTTGATAGGGCAGAGGGCAGGAGAGATTAAATAACAAAGCTGTCCTGGGACAAAGGCAAAGAGTGTGTTAATGCTTGTGGTGAAAGACAAAGCATTGGTCCAGACAGAGTGTTAATAGCAGAATAATGAGCAGCTCTGACGAACAGGCACATGGTTAAAAATAAAATAAATCATATAAAAATATAAAAAAAGGCCAGTCATGCTCTGAAGTTATTGAACTCAATGTTCAGTTCGCAAGGCTGTAAAGTGCCTAATCGAAAGATCAGGTGCTGCTCTTCGAGCTTGCATTGATGTTCACTGGAACACTGGAGCAGGCCAAAGACAGAAATGTTGGCATGAGAGTGGGGGGGGGGGGGGGGGGGAGGGCTGGGGGATGGTGTTGAAATGGCAAGCGACTGGAAGCTTGGGGTCATGTTTTCGGACTGAGTGGAGGTGTTCCACAAAGCGGTCATGCACTCTACGTTTGTCTCCCCAATGTAGAGGAGACCACATTGTGAGCAGCGAATAAAATATACTAAATTGAAAGAAGTACAAGTAAATCGATGATTCAACTGGAAGGAGTATTTAGGGCCTTGGATAGTGAGGAGATGGGAGGTAAAAGGGCAGGTATTACACCTCCCACGATTGCATGGGAAGGTGATGAGTTTTTGGGTGTGATGGTGGAATGGACCAGGCTGTTGTGGAAGGAATGATCCCTTTGGAATGCTGACACTTCCCTTCCCTTCCTCAACTTCTCTGTCGATAAGCTATCTATTATTATAACTCTATTATACCCATTATAAGCCCACTGACTCCCACAGCTACACTTCTTCACGCCCTGCCTCATAGAGAGATACAGCACTGAAACAGGCCCTTTGGCCCACTGAGTCTGTGCTGAGCAACAACCACCCATATATACTAATCCTACATTAATCCCATATTCTCTACCACATCTCCACCTTCCCTCAATTCTCCTACCACCTACCTACACTAGGGGCAATTTACCACGGCCAATTTACCTATCAACCTGCAAGTCTTTGGTTGTGGGAGGAAACTGAAGCACCCGGTGGAAGCCCACACAGTCACAAGGAGAACTTGCAAACTCTGCACAGGCAGTACCCAGAACTGAACCTGGGTCACTGGAGCTGTGAGGCTCCAGTGCTAACCACTGTGCCACCTCCTGAAAGGACTCCATCCCATTCTCCCAGTTGCTCCGTCTTTGACGTGTCTTCTCTGATGATGCAACCTTCCAAGACAGTGCTTCTGATATGTCTTCCTTTTTCCTCAACCAAGGACTCCCCCCGCCACTGTGGCTGACAGGGCCCTCAACCGTATCCAACCCATTTCCCACACTTCTGCCCTCACCCCTTCCCCTCCCTCCCAGAACCCAGACAGGGTTCCCCTTGTCCTCAATTTATACCCCACCAGCTTCCACATCCAAAAGATCATCCTCCGCCATTTCAGCCACCACCAAGCACATCTTCCCTTTTTTTTTATTCATTTATGGGATGTGGGTGTCGCTGGCCAGGCCAGCATTTATTGCCCATCCCTAATTGCCCTTGAGAAGGTGGTGGTGAGCTGCCTTATTGAACCGCTGCAGTCCATGTGAGGTGCTGTTAGGAAGGGAGTTCCAGGATTTTGACCCAGCGACAGTGAAGGAATGGCGATATAGTTCCAAGACAGGATGGTGTGTGACTTGGAGGGGAACTTGCAGGTGGTGATGTTCCCATGTATTTGCTGCCCTTGTCCATCTAGTTGGTAGAGGTCGCGGGTTTGGAAGGTGCTGTCTAAGGAGCCTTGGTGCATTGCTGCAGTGCATCTTGTAGATGGTACACACTGCTGCCACTGTGCGTCGGTGGTGGAGGGAGTGAATGTTTGTAGATGGGGTGCCAATCAAGCGGGCTGCTTTGTCCTGGATGGTGTCGAGCTTCTTGAGTGTTGTTGGAGCTGCACCCATCCAGGCAAGTGGAGAGTATTCCATCACACTCCTGACTTGTGCCTTGTAGATGGTGGACAGGCTTTGGGGAATCAGGAGGTGAGTTATTCGCCTCAGGATTCCTAGCCTCTGACCTGCTCTTGTAGCCACAGTATTTATATGGCTACTCCAGTTCAGTTTCTGGTCAATGGTAGCCCCTAGGATGTTGATAGTGGGGGATTCAGCGATGGTAATGCCATTGAATGTCAAGGGGAGATGGTTAGATTCTCTCTTGTTGGAGATGGTCATTGCCTGGCACTTGTGTGGCGCGAATGTTACTTGCCACTTATCAGCCCAAGCCTGGATATTGTCCAGGTCTTGTTGCATTTCTACACGGACTGCTTCAGTATCTGAGGAGTCGCGAATGGTGCTGAACATTGTGCAATCATCAGCGAACATCCCCACTTCTGACCTTATGATTGAAGGAAGGTCATTGATGAAGCAGCTGAAGATGGTTGGGCCCAGGACACGACCCTGAGGTACTCCTGCAGTGATGTTCTGGAGCTCAGATGATTGACCTCCAACAACTACAACCATCTTCCTTTGCACTAGGTCTGACTCCAGCCAGCGGAGGGTTTCCCCCCTGATTCCCATTGACCTCAGTTTTGCTAGGGCTCCTTGATGCCATACTCGGTCAAATGCTGCCTTGATGTCAAGGGCAGTCACTCTCACCTCACCTCTTGAGTTCAGCTCTTTTGTCCCTCTTTGAACCAAGGCTGTAATGAGGTCAGGAGCTGAGTGGCCCTGGCGGAACCCAAACTGAGCGTCACTGAACAGGTTGTTGCTAAGCAAGTGTCGCTTGATGGCACTGTTGATGACACCTTCCATCACTTTACTGATGATTGAGAGTAGGCTAATGGGGCGGTAGTTGGCCGGGTTGGATTTGTCCTGCTTTTTGTGCACAGGACATACCTGGGCAATTTTCCACATTGCAGGGTAGATGCCAGTGTTGTAGCTGTACTGGAACAGCTTGGCTCGGGGTGCGGCAAGTTCTGGAGCACAGGTCTTCAGTACTATTGCCGGAATATTGTCAGGGCCCATAGCTTTTGCAGTATCCAGTGCCTTCAGTCGTTTCTTGATATCACGTGGAGTGAATTGAATTGGCTGAAGTCTGGCATCTGTGACGTTGGGGACTTAAGGCGGAGGCCGAGATGGATCATCAACTCGGCACTTCTGGCTGAAGATTGTTGCAAATGCTTCAGCGTTATCTTTTGCACTGTTGTGCTGGGCTCCCCCATCATTGAGGATGGGGATATTTGTGGAGCCACCTCCTCCAGCTAGTTGTTTAATTGTCCACCACCATTCTCGGCTGGATGTGGCAGGACTGCAGAGCTTTGATCTGATCCGTTGGTTATGGGATCGCTTAGCTCTGTCTATTGCATGCTGCTCACACAGTTTGGCATGCAAGTAGTCCTGGGTTGTAGCTTCACCAGGTTGATACCTCATTTTGAGGTATGCCTGGTGCTGCTCCTGGCATGCCCTCCTGCACTCTTCATTGAACCAGGGTTGGCCTCCTGGCTTGATGGTAATGGTAGAGTGGGGGATATGCCGGGCCATGAGGTTACAGATTGTGGTTGAGTACAATTCTGCTGCTGCTGATGGCCCACAGCGCCTCATGGATGCCCAGTTTTGCATTGCTAGATCTGTTCAAAATCTATCCCATTTAGCACGGTGATAGTGCCACACAACACGATGGACGGTATCCTCAATGTAAAGGCGGGACTTCGTCTCCACAAGGACTGTGCGGTGGTCACTCCTACCAATACTGTCATGGACAGATGCATCTGCGGCAGGCAGATTGGTGAGGACGAGGTCGAGTATGTTCTTCCCTCGTGTTGGTTCCCCCACCACATGCCGCAGACCCAGTCTAGCAGCTATGTCCTTTAGGACTCGGCCAGCTCGATCAGTAGTAGTGCTACCGAGCCACTCTTGGTGATGGACATTGAAGTCCCCCACCCAGAGTACATTTTGTGCCCTTGCCACCCTCAGTTCTTCCTCCAAGTGATGTTCAACATGGAGGAGTACTGAGGCATTAGCTGAGGGAGGGCAGTAGGTGGTAATCAGTAAGAGTTTACCTTGCCCATATTTGACCTGATGCCATGAGACTTCATGGGGTCCGGAGTCGATGTTGAGGACTCCCAGGGCAACTCCCTCCCTACTGTATACCACTGTGCCACCACCTCTGCTGGGTCTGTCCTGCTGATGGGACAGGACGTACCCGGGGATGGTGATGGCAGTGTCTGGGACATTGTCTGTAAGGTATGATTCCATGAGTATGACTATGTCAGGCTGTTGCTTGACTAGTCTGTGGGACAGCTCTCCCAACTTTGGCACAAGCCCCCAGATGTTTGTAAGGAGGATTTTGCAGGGTCGACAGGGCTGGGTTTGCCATTGTCGTTTCCGGTGCCTCGGTCGATGCAGGGTGGTCCATCCGGTTTCATTCCTTTTTATAGACTTTGTAGTGGTTAGGTACAACTGAGTGGCTTGCTAGGCCATTTCAGAAGGCATGTAAGAGTTAACCACATTGCTGTGGGTCTGGAGTCACATGTAGGCCAGACCAGGTAAGGACAGCAGATTTCCTTCCCTAAAGGACGTTAGTGAACCAGATGGGTTTTTACAACAATCGACAATGGTTTCACGGCCATCATTAGACTAGCTTTTAATTCCAGATTTATTAATGAAATTCAAATTCCACCTTCTGCTGTGGTGGGATTCGAACCCATGTCCCCAGAGGAATACCCTGGGTCTCTGGGTTACTAGTCCAGTGATAATACCACTACGCCACCGCCTACCCTTTGTCTCCCCTGTCAGCATTCCGAAGGGATCGCTCCCTCTGCGATACCCTGGCCCAATCCTCCATCACCCCCGATACCTCGTCCTCTCCCAACAACACTTTCCCATGCAATCTCAGGACGTGTAATATCTGCCCTTTTACCTCCTCTCTTCTCACTATCCAAGGCCCCAAACACTCCTTCCAGGTGAAGCAGCGATTTACTTATACTTCTTTCAATTTGTTTTTTAAAATTCATTCATGGGATGTGGGCGTCGCTGGCCAGGCCAGCATTTATTGCCCATTGCCCTTGAGAAGGTGGTGGTGAGCTGCCTTCTTGAACCGCTGCAGTCCATGTGAGGTAGGTACACCCACAGTGCTGTTAGGAAGGGAGTTCCAGGATTTTGACCCAGTGACAGTGAAGGAACAGCAATATAGTTCCAAGTCAGGATGGTGTGTGACTTGGAGGGGGTCTTGCAGGTGGTGATGTTCCCATGCATTTTGCTGCTCTTGTCCTTCTAGTTGGTTGAGGTCGCGGGTTTGGAAGGTGCTGTCTAAGGAGCCTTAGTATACTGTACTTAATACTATATTTAGTAAACTGTATTCGCTGCTCACAATGTGGTCGCCTCTCTATTGGGGAGACCAAACGCAGAGTGGGTGACCGCTTTGCGGAACACCTCGGCTCAGACTGAAAGCATGACCCCGAGCTTCCTGTTGCTTGCCATTTCAACACTCCCCCCTGCTCTCATGCCAACATTCTGTCTTTGGTCTGCTTCAGTGTTCCAGCGAACATCAATGCAAGCTTGAGGAGCAGCACCTGATCTTTTGATTAGGCACTCTACAGCTTTGCAGACTTAACATTGAGTTCAATAACTTCAGAGCATGACTGGCCTTTTTTTATATTTTTATAGTTTTTATTTTATTTTAATTTTAACCATGTGCCTGTTTTTCATGTCGTCAGAGCTGCTCATTATTCTGCTATTAACACTCTCTCTGGACTAATGCTTTGTCTTTCACCACAAGCATTAACACACTCTTTGCCTTTGTCCCAGGACAACTTTGTTATTTAAACTCTCCTGCCCTCTGCCCTATCGCACACCTTCTCTTTTGTTCTCTTCCCTACCAACCTCCACCCGACCCTCCACCCCCGACCCTTCACTTACTTACAACCAAATTCATTTCTAATCTTTGCCACTTCTGATGAAAGGTTACAGATCTGAAACGTTAACTCTACTTCTCTCTCCACAGATGCTGCCTGACCTGCTGAGTATTTCCAGCACTTTCTGTTTTATTTCAGATTTCCCGCATCTGCAGTATTTTGCTTTTATAATTAGGAAGGCAAAAAGTATGTTGGCCTTTATTGCAAGGGGGATAGAGTATAAAAGTAGGGATGTTTTGCTACAACTGTACAGGGTGTTGGTGAGACCACAAATAGTGGTTGGTGAGACCAGTGCCTGCAGTTTTGGTGTCTCCTTATATAAGGAGGGATATACTTGCATTGGAAGGAGTTCAAAGAAGGTTCACTAGGCTGATTCCTGGGATGAAGGGGTTGTCTTAGGAGGAAAGATTGAGCAGATTGGGCCTATACTCATTGGAGTTTAGAAGAATGAGAGGTGATCTTACTGAAACATATAAGATTCTGAGGGGGCTTGACAGGGTAGATGCTGAGAGGATGTCTTGCATTGTGGGATTATCTAGAACTAGGGGGCACAGTTTCAGAATAAGGGGTCTCCCATTTAGGATGGAGATGAGGAGGAATTTCTTCTCTCAAAGGGTCATTAAACTTTGGAATTCTCTACCCAGCCAGCAATGGAGGCTGGGTCATTGAATATATTCAAGGCTGAAATAGACAGATTTTTGATCTACAAGGGAGTCAAGGGTTATGGGGGCCAGCAGGAAAGTGCAGATGAGGCCACGATCTGACCAACCATGATTTTATTGAATTATGGAGCAGGCTTGAGGGGCTGAATGGCCTACTCAGGCTCCTATTTCTTATGTTTTTATTAATTGGCAAAAAAATCAAATGGGAGATAAGTAGAATTTTTTTATGCAGTAACTTATTATAATCTGAAATGTATTGCCTGAAAGGGCGCTTGGAGCAGCTATAATAATGCCATTTGCGGAAGAGAGTTCCGAACTTCTATCACCGTTTCTGTGTAGAAGTGTTTCCTAATTTCTCTCTTGAAAGGTATGGCTCTCATTTTTAGACTGTGGCCCCGGGTCCTAGACTCCCCAACCAGCAGAAATAGGTTCTCTCTATCTACCCTGTCAGTTCCCCTTAATTTTGAGCCAAGAGAGTGTGGGAAAATGGCGCACTGACACAGAACACAAAAGTCCAAGTGTATCAAGCCTGTGTCCTCAGTACCTTGCTCTACGGCAGCGAGGCCTGGACAACGTACGTCAGCCAAGAGCGACGTCTCAATTCATTCCATCTTCGCTGCCTCCGGAGAATACTTGGCATCAGGTGGCAGGACCGTATCTCCAACACAGAAGTCCTCGAGGCGGCCAACATCCCCAGCATAGACACCCTACTAAGCCAGCAGCGCCTGAGATGGCTTGGCCATGTGAGCCGCATGGAAGATGGCAGGATCCCCAAGGACACATTGTACAGCGAGCTCGTCACTGGTACCAGACCCACCGGCCGTCCATGTCTCCGCTTTAAAGACATCTGCAAACACGACATGACGTCCTGTGACATTGATCACAAGTCGTGGGAGGCAGTTGCCAGCGATCGCCAGAGCTGGCGGGCAACCATAAAGGCGGGGCTAAAGCGTGGCAAGTCGAAGAGACTTAGCAGTTGGCAGGAAAAAAGACAGAAGCACAAGGAGAGAGCCAACTGTGTAACAGCCCCGACAACCAATTTTATCTGCAGCGCCTGTGGAAGAGTCTGTCACTCTAGAATTGGCCTTTACAACCATTCCAGGCGCTGCTTCAAAACCACTAACCACCTCCAGGCACTTACCCATTGTCTCTCGAAACAAGAAGGCCAAAGAAGAAGAAGAAGAAGTCATAGAGAGATACAGCACCGAAACAGGCCCTTCAGCGCACCGAGTCCACGCCGACCATCAACCACCCATTTGTACTAATCCTACATTAATCCCATTTCCCTCTCACATCCCCACCTTTCCTCAATTATATCTTGAAAACCTCAATCAAATTAACCTTTACACTTCTAAATTCCAAGGAATACAGTCCTACATTTGTGTATTCTAATAATTTAATTTAACCTATGAAGTCAAGGTATCATTCTGGTAAATCTATGCTGCACTCCCTCCATGGCCATTATATTCGTCCTAAGACGTGGTGCCCAGAACTGCTCACAGTGCTCCTGGTGTTGTCCAACCAGGGTTTTGTTTAACTTCTACCCCCTTGTATTCTCGTCCTCTAGATATAAAGGCCAGACTTCCATTAGCTTTTCTGATTATTGTCTGTACCTGTTCATGACATTTAACAATCTGTGTACATAGAACCCTAAGTTTCTTTGGACTCCCTCTTTTTCTAGCCTTTCACCATTTAAATTATCTATCCTATTAGGTCCAAAGTGAATGAACTCACACTTGCCTATATTGAAATCCATTTGCCACCAGTTTTGCTCAGTCACTTAATCTATTAATATCTCTTTGGAATTTTAAGTTTCCATCTGCACTGCTTGCAATACTGTCGATCTTTGTATCATTGGAAAATTTAGATATGTGCCTTTCTATCCCACAATCTAAGCCATTAAAAATATGATGAATTATTGAGGCACAAACACAGATCCTTGTGGGACACCAATAGTCACATCCTGCCAACTAGAGTACCTGCCCATTATCCCTACTCTCTGTGTCCTTCCGCTCAGCCAGTTTCCTAACCAGGTCAATAATTTCCCTTCAATTTCATAAGCTTCAACTTTAGCTAACAGTCTCTGATGAGGAATTTTATTAAATGCCTTCTGGAAGTCCATATTGTTACGTTTAGGTGAGGAGGGGTCGAAGGGCTTCCCTCTTTTCCCTCTCCTTGTTTGAGCACAACAGGTTTAATTCCTTTTTAAAGTGGATGTATTGGCCAATTTCAGTAGCTGTTTGATTACTTACTTGCTATGATCATAATGAGAACCAATTGGACAGGTTTTCTTGAGTTTAACAAAGAAAGAGGTTAACTTTATTGCACTTCAACTGAACTAAGTAAAATAATAATGTATGCGTCAACTTTCACACACACACACTCACTAGAGGTTTACACAAACACACAAATAGGTTACAGAGTGGGGAAGGGTAGACTGGTCGAGTTAGAGTCCATAGAAAAAAAGGTATACAGTCTGTAGAGTTTGGTGATTCGGCTGGCTTCTAGCTGAATTCAGTGGTCCTGAGGCTTTCAGTTTGAAGAGGTAGATGACTGATTCAGTCGGTCTCCTGGAGACAGCAATGCGGATGATTTCCTTCAAAGGGGTTTCTGATTGTAGCCAAAGTATGCAAAGGTGGTCAGTCAACAGGCAGGGTTAGCAACTTGCAAGCTGGAATGGAGAGAGAGAGAGAGAGAGAGAGAGAGAGAGAGAGACCCCCACTTGGGTCTGCATGTGTCAGAGTCCAGAAGCTACTCCCTGCTGCTGCAGAGAAACACCAGCTTGAAACCACAAATGGGGGGGGGGGCGTGGTGATGAGGCTTGTCACATGACAGTCACCCAGTGATTCAAGCACAGCAGTTAGCAGTGTATTTCTTCTTGCTAAAAAGAACAGGCAGTTCCTTAAACTTTTTGGCTCTTGGTTCTTGCTGGGATGAGCTGACATTTTGTCTCCACCTCAGAGACCTTGCAAATTAGGTGGCCATCTTAATCTGCTAGCAAAGTCACCTTTCATTGGCTCCTTTTAAAATTTCTTTAAAAAATATAAATTCAGATCTGCAGTCAGTGGATTAAAGAAAATTATCATTCAACAAAGCAGGTTGGCATGACAATATAAATACCATCCATTGACATTCCCTTGTCCATTATTTTAGCAACCTCTTCAAACAATTCAACCGGATTCATCAGGCATGACCTGCCCTTTAATTTCCTGACAACAGATGTTAGGCTAACTGGTCTATAATTCCCGTGTTTCCCTCTGTCACCTTTCTTAAATAGCAGAGTGATGTGCAACTTTTCACTCAAAAGGAATGGTCACCGAATTGAGGGAACTTTAGAAGATTATAGTTCAGGCATCTGCAAAGTTCTCACCTACTTCTTTTAAAACCCTGGGATGAAAACCATCTGGTCCTGGTGATTTGTCACTCTTTAGTGCCATTATTTTCTTCATTACTGTTATATTGCTTATGTTAATTTTGGTGAATCTGTCCCTGATTTATTAATGGTATCCTTGGGATCTCCAGCATGCTGACCTCTTCCTCTAGTGTATATACTGACGCAAAGTAATTATTCAACAAGTCTGCCATTTCCTTATTTACATTGACAGCACCACCATCGCCAGTTAATAAGGAGCCCACTTTGCTCCTGACCATCGTCTTTTACCTAACACAATTGTAAGGATTTTCTGTGTTGATTTTGGTATCCCTTGCAAGTTTTTTCATCCTCTGTTTTTGTAGCTCTTACTATCTGCTTTGTCACTCTTTGATGCATTTTGTATTTCTCCCAGGATCTGTGCTATCTTTTGCATTTTTGTAAGCTTTCTCTTTCAATTTTATGTTGTCGCTTACCTTATTAGTTATCCATGATTTTTTTGACAAATAGAGCTGTTTCCCTTTAGGGCTATAAAATAACATTTTATCCATGAGAGATTCTGTTGTTTCTGTATTTCAGAATCCAGGACCAGGTTTCACAGCCTGTCAAGATAAATAAACTAGTCTTGACACCCTACCGTTAATCTCTCTGTCCCTTCCTGTCCCACTCTGCTTTTCTGTTTTACATGACTCTTCTATCTGCTTCACCCTATAAAGTTCTCCTAATTTGGAAATCTCTGCCCTATTGTTGGCTGCCCTGTCTTCAGACACATATTACAAGCAGGTGGAGAGGTTGCACAAACATTGACTATCATGGGTTAAACATTAAATTCATTTTTGAACATCTCCCACTGATCTTCTGTCATTTTATCCATTAACAGATTTTTCCAATTTACTGTGGACAGTCTCTGTCTCCCATTGCTGAAGACAACCTTCCACAACTCTGGAATCTTAGTAGCTGTTTCATGTTTCTCTCTTTGAAACATTACTTTGAACTCGATCATATTATGATCGTTATTAAGATAAATATTCACTCACGGTTAGGCTGGTAACTGAATCTGGCTCATTATTCACTCTTGTCTGCACGTCTGAGGTCAGTCTGAGGCAGGGATAGGCACTGACATGTTGCACCACGGACATTTGACAAAATTATTGACTCAGCCACAGACATGGGGCAATTAAGCTGTATATAAAGCCCATCTAATGCCAGAAAAACACATTTCTCACTATTAATAAAGTAGCTAAGCATACAAACATCAATGGAGAGCAGCGCAACTGTATTAGCTAGCTAGCAAGCAAAACAGTATGTAATGCCCATGCAAATTACTTTTGTTGACAGAATAGAACTAGCTACACCTCGTCATGGACCTTATCGGATGACCTCAGTGGATTCACACAGAACCACTACTGCAAATTCATCCAATAAACCAGAAACTCAAGGAGAGGATTGTTATTGTGGTTATTGAAGTGAGGCAGTAGAAAAATCAGCAATAGGAAGACGGACCATTTCTCACACTGCTGTTGTCACAAGACATTTTAACCCAGGATAGTCAATGTCACTGTGTGTCTCTCTCTCTGTCTCTCTCTCCCTCTATCCCTCTCTCTCTGTCGCTCCCCCTTTGTTCCTCTCTCTCTCTGTCCCTCTTTCTCTCTATACCTCTCTCTCTTTCTCTCAGTTCCCCTCTCTCTCTTTCTGTGTCCCTCTCTCTCTGTCCCACTCTCTGTCACGCTCTCTCTCTCTGTCCCTCCTCTCTCTTTCCCTCTCTCCCTCTCTGTCCCTGTGTGTGTGTGTGTCTCTCTCTCTGTCTCCCCCTCTCTCTCTGTCACTCTGTGCATGTGTCTTTCTCGCTGTATATCTCTGTCCCTCTCTGTCTCTCTCTCTCTCAGCACCCCCCTCTCTCTGTCCCTCACTCACTCTTTCCCTCTCTCCCTCTCTGTCTCTGTGTGTATTTGTCTCTCTCTGCCTGTCCCCCCTCTCTCTCTCTGTCACTCTGTGTGTGTGTCTCTCTCTCTGTATCTCTCTCTGTCCCTCTGTCTCTCTCTTTCTGTCCCTCTCTCTATCTGTCTCTCCCTCTCTCTCTTTTCCCCTCTCTCTCTCTTTCCCTCTCTGTGTCCTGCTCTTTCTCTCTCTGTCCCTCTGCCTCTCTTTCTGTCCCTTGCTCTCTCTCTCTCTCTGTCCCTCTCTCTCTCTGTCCCTCTCTCTCTGTCCCTCTCTCTCTCTATCCCCCTCTCTCTCTCGCTCTCTCTGTCCCTCCCTCTCTCTCTGTTCCCCTCTCTCTCTCTTTCCCTCTCTCTTGCTGTGTCTCGCTCTTTCTCTCTCTCTGCCCCTCTCTCTGTCTGTCCCTCTGCTCTCTTTCTGTCCCTCGCTCTCTCTCTCTCTGTCCCTCTCTCTTTCTTTATGTGCCCTTCTCTCTCTGTGTCCCTCTCTCCCGTCCCTCTTTCTCTGTCCCCTCTCTCTCTGTCCCTCTCTGTCTCCCGCTCTTTCCATCCCTCTCTCTCTGTCCCTCTCTCTCTCCTTCTTCTTTTCTGTGTCCCTTTCTTTCTCTGTCCCCCTCTCTCTCTGTCCCTCTGTCTCTCTCTGTGTCCCTCACCCTCTGTCTCTGCCTCTCTCTCTCTGTCTGTCTCTACCTCTCTCTCTCTATAACCCCCCTCCCCCCCCGCCCCAGTCCCTCCTCTCTTTCTCTCTCTGTCCCTCTGTCTCTCTCTCTGTCCCTCTGCCTCTCTTTCTGTCCCTTGCTCTCTCTCTCTCTCTCTGTCCCTCTCTCTCTCTGTCCCTCTCTCTCTGTCCCTCTCTCTCTCTATCCCCCTCTCTCTCTCGCTCTCTCTGTCCCTCCCTCTCTCTCTGTTCCCCTCTCTCTCTCTTTCCCTCTCTCTTGCTGTGTCTCGCTCTTTCTCTCTCTCTGCCCCTCTCTCTGTCTGTCCCTCTGCTCTCTTTCTGTCCCTCGCTCTCTCTCTCTCTGTCCCTCTCTCTTTCTTTATGTGCCCTTCTCTCTCTGTGTCCCTCTCTCCCGTCCCTCTTTCTCTGTCCCCTCTCTCTCTGTCCCTCTCTGTCTCCCGCTCTTTCCATCCCTCTCTCTCTGTCCCTCTCTCTCTCCTTCTTCTTTTCTGTGTCCCTTTCTTTCTCTGTCCCCCTCTCTCTCTGTCCCTCTGTCTCTCTCTGTGTCCCTCACCCTCTGTCTCTGCCTCTCTCTCTCTGTCTGTCTCTACCTCTCTCTCTCTATAACCCCCCTCCCCCCCCGCCCCAGTCCCTCCTCTCTTTCTCTCTCTGTCCCTCTGTCTCTCTCTCTGTCCCTCTCCCTCTGTCTCTGCCTCTCTCTCTCTGTCTGTCTCTACCTCTCTCTCTCTATACCCCACCCCCCCCCGCCCCAGTCCCTCCTCTCTTTCTCTCTCTGTCCCCGTCTCTCTCTGACAGCTGCTCAGCGTGGGAACTCTCAGTAGAGCAGTTTTGTGATTGGTCAGCTTTTAAAAAAAATCGCAGCTGTCACTTTCATAGCTGACTGGTGCTTGAGCAGAAGCAACACTTCCAATCCGGACAAGTTTAGGCTTTTCAGCGGGCTTTAAAAAAAAAATGTTTTTAAAGTGGACTGGTTTGGAAGAAGAAGTCAACGGAAATTTCTCATCCCTGAAATTACCAGTCACGGACACCAAAATCTTTTACCACAGACACTGGCGTCCATATAAGGACATGTTGCCGACCCCTGGTCTGTGGTCATGCCCCAGTCAAGGTTAAGGTGTGTGACATGTTCGCAGGACTCACACTGTATTGGGAGCATCTGGTCTTAAAATTCTATCATCTATGTTTTGGAATGCTCCAATCAATATTCTACTATTGCTCCACCTCCTGTATATCTAGGGTTCAGATGTTTGATGCAACACTCATGGTGCAGTTTTCATTTTAAAACAAATCCTCTTTGACTTCTTCTGAAAGTTACCTCCTCCTCTGATTGGCCGGCAGCTCTCAGCAGGCAGGAATTCCATCACCGGGGTCCTTGATCCTGCCCGCTCCTCTCGATTTGGTGTGTGTATGTATGCATGGAGGGTTTGTTTTGTGTGTGTTTATGAGTGTGTGTGTGTGTGCATGTGTGTGTGTCAGAGAGAGAGTGTGAGTGTGTGGAGGGTTGGTTTTGTGTATTTTTATGAGTGTATGTAGGGTCGGTTTTGTGTGTGTGTGTGTGTCAAGGGTTGGTTTTGTGTGTGTTTATGAGTGTGTGTGTGTGTGTGTGTGTGAGAGAGAGAGTGTGTGTGTGTGGAGGGTTGGTTTTGTGTGTGTCTGTGTCTGTGTGTGTGTGTGTGTGTGTGTGTGTGTCTGTGTGAGAGAGGGTGTGAGTGTGTGGAGGGTTGGTTTTGTGTGTGTCTGTGTCTGTGTGTGTGTGTCTGTGTGAGAGAGAGTGTGAGTGTGTGGAGGGTTGGTTTTGTGTGTGTGTGTGTCTGTGTCTGTGTGTGTGTGTCTGTGTGAGAGAGGGTGTGAGTGTGTGGAGGGTTGGTTTTGTGTGTGTCTGTGTCTGTGTGTGTGTGTCTGTGTGAGAGAGGGTGTGAGTGTGTGGAGGGTTGGTTTTGTGTGTGTCTGTGTCTGTGTGTGTGTGTCTGTGTGAGAGAGAGTGTGAGTGTGTGGAGGGTTGGTTTTGTGTGTGTGTGTGTGTGTGTCTGTGTGTGTGTGTCTGTGTGAGAGAGGGTGTGAGTGTGTGGAGGGTTGGTTTTGTGTGTGTCTGTGTGTGTGTGTGTGTGTCTGTGTGAGAGAGAGTGTGAGTGTGTGGAGGGTTGGTTTTGTGTATTTTTATGAGTGTGTGTCGGGTTGGTTTTGTGTGTGTGTGTGTGTCTAGGGTTGGTTTTGTGTGTGTGTGTGTGTCTAGGGTTGGTTGTGTGTGTGTGTGTGTGTGTGTGTCTAGGGTTGGTTGTGTGTGTGTGTGTGTGTGTGTGTGTGTCTAGGGTTGGTTGTGTGTGTGTTCATGAGTGTGTGGAGGGTTCCATTGTGTGAGTTTATGAATGTGTGGAGGGTTAGTTTTTTGTGTGTGTGCGTGTGGTATGGTGTGTGGAAGCTTACTAATGCTGGTATCAGTGGATACAGGAGCTCTTTTAAACTGTTCTGAATTAGGTCATGAACATTCATGGTTTTAATAAAAATAAAAGCGATCAGTAGAATTAAGTTCAAAGCTGCCATCGCCTTTTGCAATTTCTCCCCTTTAACTCTATTCTTCAAAAGGCAGCAATCCTGCATTGCCAGGAGAAAGATGTCCTTCTTGTCTGTTTTTCTCTCTACAGATGCTGTCTGACCTGCTGAGCATTTCCAGCGTTTTTTGCTTATTCTTCTTTTTGCCAGGTTGTCCTGTGACCATTAGTGAGCTATTCAACAACAGAGACCTTCATTGCCTGGTCCCTCCTAACCCATGGTTTATACAGTGGTCAGTGAGTGATGATCTTCCTGCCCTTAAATGTTAAACTGATCATGACTCCAGAATACCAATCTAATTCCCACCATTGGCAGCTGCCCATGCCCCACAGTCTGAAACTCTCTTCACCTCTGAGATCCTCCTTAAAAACCACCTGCTTGATCAAGATGTTAGTCATTGCTCAGTGGTAGCACTCTTGCTTCAGAATCAGAAAATGTGGGTTCAAGTTCCACCCCAGAGACCTAAGCACAAAATCAGGCTGACACTCTGGTGTGGCACTGTTGGTAGGTGCTGACTTTCAATGGAGGTATTAAACCAGAGCTCTGTCTCCCTTCTCAGGTGGATATAAAAGATCCCATAATACTATTCTGAGGAAGGCCTGGGGAGTTCTTCTTGGTGTTCTGGCCAATCTAAGTTAATGGCTCAACCAATGTCACTAAAACAATTTGTTTGGTCATTACTTGATTGTTGTTTGTGGGAGCTTGCTGTGCACAAATTGGCTGCCCTATTTCTCTATGTTACAACAATGAACAATTTTCTAAAGTAATTCGATGGCTATAAAATGCTTTGGGACATCCTGAGGTTGTGAAAGGTGCAATATAAATATCTCATTGGCTCGGAGTACTTTTGGGGGGGTGTATAATGTCCTTTGGAAGCTTTTCCCTGTTAATGGTGCTATATAAATGCAAGTTGTTGCTGTTCATCTTTAGCTACTTGGTTTTATTGGTGTGGTTCTATCAGCTGAGAAATGTCACATTCCACGGGGTATTTGACCAGCTGGATGTACACGACCCAGTGATGGAGCTGCACCTTCCACAGCAGCAAGCTTTGGTGTCACATCGAAAGCCATGAGTGCACAGTGGGCTGAGTGTGAGTAACTAGGGGCTACCTCAATTCTCATTGACTGCTGGTCTTTTACAAGGACAAGATGGTGAGAGTCCCTCTTTAAGCATAACAATTCTTCCAGAATTAAAAATCCTTGACTTTGCAGAGTAAAACACTGCTGAAAGTCTGTGAATAACTAACTGGGCAATTCTGCTTCTCAAACAGTAGCACTGTCTGTGGCTCCTACTCTGCCTCAGGATCCCAGTCGGTGAATTCTCTAAATAGTTGCTGCCCTAATGTGCGCTTTTAAGATTAAGGGTCATTGAATCTTTAATTGTATACTTCCTTTAGGCAGAGGCCTAACCCTCCATTTAAAAAAAAGGATAAGGAAGTTGCAATAATAAATCACTGCATCGAAAAAGCTACAGGGCAGATGTGATTGACAGCTCAGCATTCCCTCTGTATTTGGTTCTCATAACAGATTCATCTCAAACTGCAGTCCACACAGCGAGATCTGTGGGAAATCGCTCCCTCGCTCCAAGATGGGATCGTGCTCTGCTGCAACTTTTTAAAGAGCTAGAGGAGCACATTGAAACGACAGCAGCTGTTCCAAGGGTGGGGGGTGGGTGAGTGGGGGTGGGGGGGTTGTTCGGGGCTGGTGGGAAACAGTAAGAGGAGAAAAACATTTTTATCCAGTTCCCGTGCAACTGATGGGCCTTTGCAAAAAAACACACCTCCAGGTTGTGGAATCTTGATTCACAATGAGAGTGTGAAATGGGCTGTTTTGTTTGGCACTTGTAGGTAGCCAGGGAACCCTCCAGGGAGCTGGAATATAAAGCAAGACATCCAGTATGGCTCAGTATAAACAACAGAAACAGTCACACATTAACACAGGATAAAGAGGTTCAATTATGAGGATAGGTTGGACAGATTAGGTTCAAATTCGCTGGTGTGCAGAAAATTAAGGAATAATCTAATTGAGGTGTTTAAGGTGATCAAAAGGAATTGATTGGACAGATAGAGAGAAACTATTTCCTCTGACAAGTGAGTCCAGAACCTGGGGGCATAACCTTAAAATTCCAACTCAGTGTTGAGGGGTGATGTCAGGAAGCAGAAATGGTAGCGGAAATGGGGAACTCAAACAGCTGTTGAGAGGTTGGGGGTCTGGTGAATCAGACCCCCCATCCCCCCCCCCCCCCCCCAAAACACCATCCCCCCGCAACACCACCACCGAGGTCTGGTATTGTTCGCACTTACAAAAGAAAAAAATACATTGTTGGAATTAAAGCAGTCAGTCATCTGTCATCGGAAGCTTTGTTGATGCTCTCAAATGGTCTCTATTAGGCACTGAGCCACAGTATTGGAAAACACCCTGCTTCAGTGTCCTAGAGGTTTTCCTAATTGTTGGAATATTTGGTGAAAAATGTATTCATGGATCACTTTCTCCTTTCTGCAAAGTTAGGGCAGCTGCATTTGTACCTTTAAGGTTGAAAAAAAAATCCCCAACTTCCAAAATGGAATAGGTAGGGGATGGAGGGAGAGATTAGGAGGGGCAACCACAAGGGCTATTGAAAAGGTAGGCTTTGAGAGAGAAGAGGAGAGTTCCAGAGAGTAGGACCAAGGAGGCTGAGGATCTGCCGCCTATGCTGGGAGAAAGAGGACTGAGAGGTACTGAGAGGGGGAATCGGAGGAAGGGAAGGTATTACGCAAGTAGGATTGATTCCTGGGATAGAGTGGCTGTCCAATAAGGAAAGATTGTGTACAATGGGCCTATATTCTCTGGAGTTGAGAAGATTAAGAGGTGATCTCAATAAAATTCTTAAGACTCTTAAAATTCCCTCTGAAATGGCCACTCAGGACAATTAGGGATGGGCAATAAATGCTGGCCGAGCCAGCGACACCCACATCCCATGGACAAATTTTTAAAAACACATAAAATTCTTAGAGGACTTGATAGGGTGGATGTGAAGAGGCTGTTTTCCATGGCAGGAGTTCATCAGGGTAGTGTCCTAGGCACAACCATCTTCAGTAGCTTCCCTCCATCATCAGCTCAAAAGTGGGGATGTTCACTGATGATTGATTAGTGTTCATCACCATTTGCAGCAGTGAAGCAGTCCATGCTCGCACGCAGCAAGATCTGGACAACATTCAGGCTTCGGCTAATAAGTAGCAAGTAACATTCATGCGACACAAGTGGCAGAAAATAACCATCTCCAATGAGAGAAAACTCTAACCATCTCCCCTCAACATTCAACAGCATTACCATCCCTGATACCTGCACCATCAACATCCTGGGGCTAAAATTGACCAGAAACTTAACTTGACCAGCCATATGAATACTCTGACCCCATGAGCATTCAGAGGCTGGGAATTCTGTGGCGAGTAACTCACCTCCTGACTCCCCAAAGCCTGCCTACCATCTGCAAGGCACATTCAGGAGTGTGATGGAATACTCTCCACTTGCCTGAATGGGTGCAGCTCCAACAACACTCAACACCAGCCAGGACAAAGCAGCCCGCTTGATTGGCACCCCATCTACCACCTTCAACATCCACTCCCTCCACCAACGCAGCACAGTGGCAGCAGTGTGTACCATCTACAAGATGCACTGCAGCAACTCACCAAGGCTCCTTAGACAGCACCTTCCAAACCTGTGACCTCTACCAGCTAGAAGGGCAAGGGCAGCAAATACATGGGAACACCACCACCTGCAAGTTCCCCTCCAAGTCACACACCATCCTGACTTGGAACTATATCGCCGTTCCTTCACTGTCACTGGATCAAAATCCTGGAACTCCCTTCCTAACAGCACTGTGGGTGTCTCTACACCCCAAGGACTGCAGCAGTTCAAGAAGGCAGCTCACCACCACCTTCTCAAGGGCAATTAGGGATGGGCAATAAAAGTTAGCCAGCGATATCAACATCCCCTGAACAAATAGAAAACAGATCTCTGTTTTCTGTCGCTTAGCCAATTTTGCATCCATGCTGCAGTATCTCTTTAATCCAATGGGCCTCAATTTTGCTGACAGTCTGTTATGTGGTGTTTTATGAGTCCAGATATGCATCAACTGCATTATCCTAACCAAGCTTCTCCATTACTTCATCAAAGAATTTAATAAAGTTAGTCAAACATGATTTGACTTTAACAAATCCGTGCTGACATTTATTTATTAGCCCATACTTTTCCAAATGTCAATTAATTTTGGTTTACAGCTAGCCCGAATCTTATTAGCTGCACAAAGGGGGCTTAGGAGGCGGGAAGGTGGGGAATATCAGAAAATCTGACTTCAGAGAGGCCCTGACGCTTTCCCACCTCCGAGCGCTCTTGATGGAGGTGGGCTGATATTGGCACTGGACACTCACCCGGCAGCAGCGGGTAGATAATTATCAGCATTTAGGGACAGATTGATGAAGCTGCCAGATCTTCCCAACGATGAACATACTCTCCTGCTGAGGCCAAAGCCCAGCAGGTGCCCAGAGACAGTCTCCTGGTGGTAGGCCAGAGGCTGGCAAGACAGCGAGGCCTCCTTTAATTCCATTCCCACCCCAGAGACATGGGTGTCAGAGAGCCACACCTGCGGCAGAGAGGTTCCCCTCCACAATGATGGCCTGGCAGCTGTGGCCACAGTTTATTTTAAGCTTGTTTTGAAGCTTTCAGAGGACGACTCCATCTTAAGACGCCCTCGCCGTTTCCCACCTACAGCAGCAGTGCACACCTCTCCCAGTGCGGCTGCTGGCTGCCCAGAGCTTTGGGGGCTCCCATTGTTCCTCCTGCCTGCGCAGTTCATCCGCTGTTTTTAATTCAACGGGGATCTGAATACAGTAAGATCATGCAGGTGGGTGGACCTCAGAAACCATCAGGGTTGGGACCCAAAAGTGGTCCCAGCCCGCGTTTAAAAACGAAGGCGGTAAGATTTAGGCCCTTGTCTAAACGTTGTCTCCCACTGCCATTAGGCTAACTGGCATGTCATTACCAGGTTTATCCCTCTCCCCTTTTTTAAACAGGGATGTTAGCTTTGCAAACTTCCAGTCCTCTGGTTCCACTCCAATATCCATGGTGGATTGGAAGACAGTGCTCAGAGCCTCTGCAATTTCCATCCTTACTTCCCTCAGTAACCAAGGATGCACCCCATCCATACCAGGTGTCTTCTTCTACTTTGAGGACTGCCAACATTGAAAATACCTCCTCTTTATGTATTTTTATTCTATCCAATATCTCTACTGCCCTCTCCTTTACTGATACATTAGCAGCATTCTCTTCTCTAGTGAAGATAGATACAAAGTACTCGTTTAGTACCTCAGCGATACCCTCTGCCTCAACAAGATCATCTCCTTAATGAAAACAAAATACTGCAGATGCTGGAAATCTGAAATAAAAACCGAAAGTGCTGGAAGTACTCAGCAGATCAGGCAGCATCTGTGGAGAGAGAAGCAGAGTTAACGTTTCAAGTCTGTGACCAATTCTGACGAATGGTCACAGATCTGGAACATTAACTAAGATCATCTCCTTGTTGGTTCCTAATCGCCTCCACCTTTCTTCTGACCACACTTCGTGCAATGCTAAGCTGAGTTTAAACTCTGTCACCAGAAACTGCCATCACTTGATCCAATTTTCCAAGTGCAGAAATGTTTCAACGTAACAACTGTTAAAGGAGCCATTTGATATGGTTTTTGCATTTCATTATCTTGAAATTTGTTGAAAACAGGAGGTGATATTATTGTGTAGCATTTCTTTTTTTAGACTTATTTGTTTTTGTGTTTGTCTACTCTTACTCTTACGACGACCAGTTGCTGCAGTAGTTTGGCGCCAATGTCAAAACAATAACTCACAGCATCACTTGGCAGCTTTACGTGCAGCACCTGAGGCAGAACCTGCCTCTCAAAGATTGATCTTCACAGCCATCAGCAAAGGTGCACCAAAAGAAGACACTCCAGCTAAATAGATTGTTTACTGTGTGGTCATCATTTTTCATAGATGGAAGGATACCAACCCTACTCTTACTATCATCGTTATTCAAACCCCTGACAGGTGGCACTTTTCTTTCAATACAATGATTACAAAAGGATAGACAGAGGACCATTATTCACCCGATTGAATCATAGCCCAGGCCACATACACACCCACTATTTATTTAGAGATACAGCACGGAAACAGGCCCTTCGGCCCACCGAGTCTGTGCCGACCAACAACCATCCATTTATACTAACCCTACAGTAATCCCATATTCTCTTACCACCTACCTACACTAGGGGCAATTTACAATGGCCAATTTACCTATCACCTGCAGGTCTTTGGCTGTGGGAGGAAACCGGAGCGCCCGGCAAAAACCCACGCAGTCACAGGGAGAACTTGCAAGCTCCGCACAGGCAGTACCCAGAATTGAACTCGGGTCTCTGGAGCTGTGAGGCTGCGGTGCTAACCACTACGCCACCCCTCACTAGTCTCACAATTTCCTGGGAGAGGCAAAAGATCTGTGACCAAATTAAGGAAACTCTGTGAAATTCCTCTAGGAGAGATCCATGAAATGGAGGTAAGTCAGTAATCTCACATCTTGCCCCTTGTAATGAATGATGGCCTCCTCTGCCAACAACATATCCTTTTAAATAACAACTTGCATTTAAAAAGCACCTTTAATGTAATAAAATGTCCCAGGGCACTTCACAGGAGCAATATCAGGCCAAATTTGACACTGAGCCAAGTAAGGCAATATCAGGTCATATGGCAAAAAGCTCAAACAAAAAGGTAGGTTTTGAGGAGTGTCTTAAAAGAAAAAAGAGAGGTAGAGAAGCCGAGAGGTATAGGGAAGGTATTCCAGAGCTTAGGACCTTGGCAGCTGAAGGCAGGGCCGCCAATTGTGGAGTGATTAAAATTGGGAATGCTCAAGAGAGCAGAATTAGTGGAGTGCAGATATCTCAGAGGGTTGCTGGGCTGGAGGAGATTACAGAGCGAGGGACCATGGAGGGATTTAAAAACAAGGATGAGAATTTAAAAATTAAGGTGAGCACAGGGGCGATAGGTGAACAGGACTTGGTGCAATTAAGAACATGGGCAGCACAGTTTTGGATGACCTGAAGTTTATAGATGGTAGAATGTGGGAGACCAGCCAGGAGTGCGTTTGAATAGTCAAGTCTGGAGGTAACAGAGGTATGGATGAAGATTTAAGCAGCAAATGAGCTGAGGCGGGGAGGGGTTGGACGAAGTTATTGGGTAGTGATGGCATGAATATGTGATTGGAAACTCATCTCAGGGTCAAATATGACACCAAGTTTGCGAACAGTCTGGTTTAGTCTCAGACAGTTGCCATGAAGAGGGATGGAGTCAGTGGCTAGGGAAGGGAGTTTTGCTGGGGACCAAAAACAATGGCTTCGGTTTTCCCAATATTTAGTTGAAATAAATTTTTGCTCATCCAGCGCTGGATGTCAGACAGTTTAGAGACAGCAGAAGAGTCTAGAGAGGTGGTGGTGAAGTAGAGCTGGGTGTCATCAGTGTACATATGAAAAGTGATGCTGTGCTTTCAGATGATGTCACCGAAGGGCAGCATTTCGATGAGAAATAGGAGGGGGCCAAGGATAGATCCTTGGGGAACACCAGAGGTAATGGTGTGGAAGCAGGAAGAGAAGTTATTGCAGGTGATTCTTTGGCTACAACCAGATAAATAAGAATGGAACCAGGCAAGTGCGCTCCCCCACTCTTTCCCCATATCCCTTGTTTTTTTCCTTCAACTATTTATCCAACTCCCTTTTAAAAGTTACTATTGAATCTGTATCCTCCACCTTACCAGGCAGTGCATTCCAAATGTAAACTACCCATTGCATAAAAACATTTTTCCTTGGGTCGTATTTGGTTCTTTTGCCAATCACCTTAAATCGGTGCCATAATATAAATAGAAAAGGCTAGAAATACCCAGCAGGTCTGGCAGCATCTATGGAAAGAGCAACAGAGTTAACAGTTTAGGTCTGTGACTAGTTCTGATGAAAGGTCACTGACCTGAAACGTTAACTCTGCTTCTCTCTCCACAGATGCTGCCAGACCTGCTGAGTATTTCCAGCATTTTCTGTTTTTATTTCAAATTCCCAGCATCTGCAGTATTTTGCTTCTGTGCCTCCTTGTTATTGACCCTTCAGCCATTGGAAATAGTTTCTCTTTATTTACTCTATCAAAAGCTTTCATAACTTTAAACAACCCAATCAAAGCTTCCCTTAGCCTTTGCTCTAAAGAGTACAACCAATGTTCTTTAGTAGCACAGAACATGAGTATTGCTGAAATTAGAGACATGTTGTCGAAGCTTTTCATCTTGCACTCATCAGAACAATCACAAGAATAACAAATGTAAGGGAAAACATCAACTTATACTGCATGAGAATAGAGTGTTGATTGGTTGGCAAGTGAACTCTGATTGGTAGAGGCATTGCCATGGTGAATGCACCAGTTTATGGTGACTGACAGCTAACTGCCAAGCTTTGTTTGACATTTTAAACCATAAAGCATAAGCAGTCTGATTGGTCAAGGCATCGCCCTGAAGAATGAACCAGCGAATGGCAATGTTTGTACATCTTCTTTCTGTCTGCAAAGAACAGGGCCCTGTTTATTAATACATGTAGCTTCCAGTACGTGCAAATGTGCCATATTGCAAGCCCTAGCATCACACTGGCAGGTGAAGCTAGCTGTTTCACGCTGCTACAATGCCGTATCAACACACGTGGTGTTCGCCACTAACAGGATGCTGCCGTCAAGCTAAAAAGAAGTCCTGCCTATCACACAAATGAGTAATGTGCTATATGAATTTCAATGCTGTGATGTGATTCCGCGATTATTAAATAATCTACAGTGTGCTAAGAATTATGCTGACAACCAATTTAAGATTGTCAGTAGGGTTGAGCGTACTGGAAGCTACATATATTAATACACAAGACCCTGTTCTTTGCAGACAGAAAGAACATGTACACACATTGCGCCTGTTTCAGTGCAGTCCCCTTAAATTTTTTTGTGCAACCTGGAGCATGCTTTATTTGTCACAGAAGAAAACCTGTGCACCAGCACAGATTAGCAGGAACATTGAGAACAATCCCAGCTTCTTCAGTCTATCCACACAACTGAAGTCCTTCATCCCTGGAACCATTCTTGTAAACCTTTTCTGCACCCTCTCTGAAGCCTTCACATCATTCCTAAGGTGTGGTGCCCACAATTGAACACAATACTGCAGCTGGGATTGAACCAGTATTTTATAAAGGTTCAGCATAACTTTCTGCTTTTGTATACAAAGCTTCTATTTATAAAGACAAGGATCTGTCTGCATTGTTAACTGCTTTGCTAACCTGTCCTACCACCTTTAAAGGTATGTGACCCCCAGGTCTCTCTCTTGCATCTACTTTCAAATTATACCATTTAATTCACATTGCCTCTCCTATCCTATCAATGCCATCCTGAAGTTTATAACCATCCTCCTCAGGATCTACCATTTTGTCAAATTTTATATCATCTACAAACTTTATAATGTTGCTCCCTAAATCTGAGTCGAGGTTGTTTATAAACATTGCAAAGAGCAATGGACCCAAAACTGACCCTTGAGGAGCACCACTACAAACCCCCTCCCATTCTGAAAAACATCCATCCACCAACACCACCCTTTGCCTCCTGTCACTGAGCCAATTGTGTATCCATACTGTTACTTTCCGCTTAATTCCATGGGTTTCCATCTTCTTTACAAAATTCCTGTGTGGCACTTTGTCAAATACTTTCCAAAAGTCCACCATCTATTGCACTGTCTTGAATAACTTCTCTGCCACCTCATCAAAGATTTCACTCAAGTTTGTAAGACAATGATTTGCCTTTAACAAATCCGTGCTGGTTCTCCTCAATTAACCCAAGCCTTTTCAAATGAAAGTTTATTTTGTCTCTGATAATGGTTTCTAATAACTTCCCCACCACCACTGACTAGCCTGTAGTTTCCTGGTTTATCCCTTTCCCCTTTCTTCAGTAGTGGTATAACATTAGAAACGCTCCAGGTAATTAGGGATGGGCAATAAATGCTGGTCTTGCCAGTGATGCTCACATCCCATTAATGAATTTAAAAAAGAATACCCTGGAAATACTCCTGCATCCAATGAGGAGTGAAAGATTGTGACCAATGTCTCTGCTATTTCCATCTTTGCTTCTTTCAGCAACCTAGGATGCATTCCATCTGGATCAGGTGACTTACCAACTTTCAATAATACAAATATTTTTAGTATGTCTTCTTTATCTAGTCCTGTTCTGGCCATGGCTTCCCTCTCTTCCTTCAGTACAACCTTCACATCATCCATTCCCTTTGTGAAGACAGATGTAAAATACCCATTTAGTAATTTAGTCATGTCCTCCGCCTCTACATGAAGATTTCCCTTTGGGTCCTTAATAGGCCCAGCTTTTTCCCTAGCAAACTGCTTATGCTTTATGGGAGCTATATTTAATAGTGTCCAAAAACAGGCACAGGAAACATGATGTGGTTTTAACCCATGTCCTTGCTTCTGAGACAAGCATCACGCCAACTTTGTGCTGTCTGCCAATGAACATGATTGCAGTGTGCAGACAAACTCTCAGAAGGTAGTGGGACTAGATAGCTGTGGCCGTCCATGCCACGGGCCTGGTCGCAATGCTGCAAAACGTTCAATGCCACGTGTTCAAGGCCAGTGAATGTATCTTTAAATGCCATATCCCATCAGCTAGACCACTAATTTCAGACACTGCTCAATGCACCACACTCCCATCACTCACCTACTAACAATCTCTGGCAATCATAACTTAAACCTCACATTCGTAGCTTCACCTCACCCTCACATAATCAGCACTGCTGCAAGCTTCACACCCACATCTCACAGCTTACACACGCTACCAGCTATTCAACTGGGGCGGCACAGTGGCGCAGTGGTTAGCACCGCAGCCTCACAGCTCCAGTGACCCAGGTTCAATTCTGGGTACTGCCTGTGTGGAGTTTGCAAGTTCTCCCTGTGTCTGCGTGGGTTTCCTCCGGGTGCTCCGGTTTCCTCCCACATGCCAAAGACTTGTAGGTTGATAGGTTAATTGGCCATTATAAATTACCCCTAGTATAGGTAGGTGGTAGGGAAATATAGGGACAGGTGGGGCTGTGGTAGGAATATGGGATTAGTGTAGGATTAGGATAAATGGGTGGTTGATGGTCGGCACAGACTCGGTGGGCCGAAGGGCCTGTTTCAGTGCTGTATCTCTAAACTAAACTAAACTAAACTAAACAGAACAGCCACATCACCTGAACACCTAGCACCATACTCATTGGCACACTCCCTTCTCTCTTGCAGGACAAGGTGGCGCACAACTAGAGGCAGCAGCACCCAACCAGAAACAAGGCTGCGTGTTCTAATCTCCATGGAAAGACAGTGCCTCACCATCATTGGAGCAGCCATTGCTGAGGCTGTGCCCAGTGGCAGGGCTGAAATAGTATAAGATGAAGGTATCCTCAAACCAAATCCACCATCTCACATCTCACTTGTTCCTCATCACACAGTCTCTTCTGAATCCCAAGCAGCAGATGGTGTAAGCATGCACATCTTGTTTCCCTCCTCTCCGCTCACCACAACCCAACCTTTGTGCCTTTCTCCTTTCAGATACCCAAGAACAGCCACCTGTCGAGGCAGTGGTGGAAAAGCAGGAGAAAATGATGAAGAAACATTGTCACTCTCACAATCAGCACAGGTACCGTCACTGTATGTATTTTAGAGGATAGATTAGAGGCGGGACCTGTATGTGGTGAGACACAGGGTACAGGTGGCCTGTGGTCAAGGCAGGGGACAAGGGTAGTGCAGGTGCCAACTTGCCGGAGGGTGAAGCTACACAGGAGACCTGCTGCAGAGGACTCAGAGGAGTACTTTGATGAGGCAGGCTACAGTAAAAGCCTGACGGATATGCACAATGAAGTGTTTGGTGTATTGGCAGGCCTCCCAGAAAGTTCTGTGTAATGTCAAGGAGAATGGAGGAGTTTTTTTTATTCTTTCATGGGATGTGGGTGTCGCTGGCTAGGCTAACATTTGTTGCCCATCCCTAATTGCCCTCGAGAAGGTGGTGGTGAGCTGCCTTCTTGAACCGCTGCAGTCCATGTGGTGTAGGTACACCCACAGTGCTGTTAGGAAGGGAGTTCTAGGATTTTGACCCACCGACAGTGAAGGTACGGTGATATAGTTCCAGTTAGGATGGTGCGTGGCTTGGAGGTGAATTTACAGGTGGTGGTGTTCCCATGTGTTTGCTGCCCTTGTCCTTGTAGGTGGTAGAGGTTACATGTTTGGAAGGTGCTGTTGAAGTTCGGCAGCAACTTTGCACAGAGCTTGGAGCCAATGGTGGCCAAGTGCATTTACACAATTGTGAACCCAACCATAATGCAGTGTTTGATGGCTGATGACTCAGTTTCCATTGCAGCACAGTCTGCTTTCCCTCATGGAAGTTCAGCCTGTTGCCATGGCTGTGGATGCCAGTGCTCAAAGCGGCATGCAGGGCCTCACAACAATCCAACAATCTGTCCTCCAACACATTACAAGGATTACTGAGGCGCGGCCTGGGAAATGGCAATGGCCCAATGGACCATGGGCCTGTCGTCCTCTCAGAGGATGTCAGCAGTTATCCTCCCAACACTTGCTGTTGACTGTTCCTCCCAGACTGCTGTCACACATGACAAGATGGTGAAGTCTGAAACCAGGCTTACTAGGTCCAGAGCTGCTCGAGGTCATCCTGCAAGGTCATCTGCAGTCTCCCCCAGTGAAAATCAGCAGCTTTCCACCAACAATGCTGCAGCCACTGGGGTAGTGCCGTGTAGGAGCACGAGGACAGACAAAGACACACAAGACAGACAGAATGCATAAGGCTGATTAGTTGATATTTGTACACAATATGCAATGTTTTAATTTATAAATTAGGTTTAGAATGTTTATTTTGTGGTGGCTTTAATTTTGCATAATGGCCAAGAGGACAATAGTGATGGTCAGTATCAGAGGAAGGTAACTGTTAGTGAATGAGGTATTAAACATAGAACATATAGATCATAGAACATAGAACAGTACAGCACAGTACAGGCCCTGCGGCCCACGATGTTGTGCCGAACCTTTAACCTACTCTAAGATCAAACTAACTATCTACCCTTCATTCTACTATCATCCATGTACCTATCCAAGAGTCGCTTAAATGTCCCTAATGTATCTGCTTCTACTACCACCGCTGGCAGCGCATTCCACGCACCCACCACTCTCTGTGTAAAGAACCTACCTCTGACATCTCCCCGAAACCTTCCTCCAATCACCTTAAAATTATGCCCCCTGGTGATAGCACTTTCCACCCTGGGAAAAAGTCTCTGACTATCCACTCTATCTATGCCTCTCATCATCTTGTACCCCTCTATCAAGTCACCTCTCATCCTTCTTCGCTCTAATGAGAAAAGCCCTAGCTCCCTCAATCTTTCTTCGTAGGACATGCCCTCCAGTCCAGGCAGCATCCTGGTAAATCTCCTCTGCACCCTCTCTAAAGCTTCCACATCATAGATCCCTCAAACTTGCCACCCAAGTTGATAGGGTTGTTAAGAAGCCGTATGGTGTGTTGGCTTTCATTAACAGGGGGATTGAGTTTAAGAGCCACGAGGTTATGCTGCAGCTCTATAAAGCCCTGGTTAGACCACACTTGGAATATTGTGTTCAGTTCTGGTTGCCTCATTATAGGAAGGATGTGGAAGCTTTAGAGAGGGTGCAGAGGAGATTTACCAGGATGCTGCCTGGACTGGAGGGCATGTCTTACGAGGAAAGGTTGAGGGAGCTAGGGCTTTTCTCATTGGAGAGAAGAAGGATGAGAGGTGACTTGATAGAGGTGTACAAGATGATGAGAGGCATAGATAGAGTGGATAGTCAGAGACTTTTTCCCAGGGTGGAAAGGGCTATCACCAGGGGGCATAATTTTAAGGTGATTGCAGGAAGGTTTCGGGGAGATGTCAGAGGTAGGTTCTTTACACAGAGAGTGGTGGGTGCGTGGAATGCACTGCCGGCGGTGGTAGTAGAAGCAGATACATTAGGGACATTTACGCGACTCTTGGATAGGTACGTGGATGATAGTAGAATGAAGGGTATGTAGGTAGTTTGATCTTAGAGTAGGTTAAAGGTTCGGCACAACATCGTGGGCTGCAGCATAACCTCGCGGCTCTTAAACTCAATCCCCCTGTTCATGAAAGCCAACACACCATATGCCTTCTTAACAACCCGATCAACATGGGTGGCAACCTTGAGCGATCTATGGACATGGACCCCAAGATCCCGCTGTTCCTCCACACTACCAAGAATCCTGTCTTTAAGCCTGTATTCCGCATTCAAATTCGACCTTCCAAAATGAATCACTTCACACTTTTCCAGGTTGAACTCCATCTGCCACTTCTCAGCCCAGCTCTGCATCCTGTCAATGTCCCGTTGCAACCTACAACAGCCTTCCACACTATCCACAACTCCAGCAACCTTCGTGTCATCGGCAAACTTGCTAACCCAGCCTTCCACTTCCTCATCCAAGTCATTTATAAAAATCACAAAGAGCAGAGATCCCAGAACAGATCCCTGCGGAACACCACTGGTCACCGAGCTCCATGCTGAATACTTTCCATCTACTACCACCCTCTGTCTTCTATGGGCCAGCCAATTTTATATCCAGACAGCCAACTTTCCCTGTATCCCATGCCTCTTCACGTTCTGAATGAGCCTACCATGGGGAACATTATCAAACGCCTTGCTAAAATCTATATACACCACATCCACTGCTCTTCCTTCATCAATGTGTTTTGTCACATCTTCAAAGAATTCAATAAGGCTTTTAGATTTAGAGATACAGCACTGAAACTGGCCCTTCGGCCCACTGAGTTTGTGCCGACCATCAACCACCCATTTATATTAATCCTACACTAATTCCCTATTCCTACCACATCCCCACCTGTCCCTATATTTCCCTACCACCTACCTATACTAGGGGCAATTTATAATGGCCAATTTACCTATCAACATGCAAGTCTTTGGCATGTGGGAGGAAACCAGAGCACCCGGAGGAAACCCACACAGACACAGGGAGAACTTGCAAACTCCACACAGGCAGTACCCAGAATTGAACCCGGGTCGCTGGAGCTGTGAGGCTGCGGTGCTAACCACTGCGTCACTGTGCCACTTGTGAGGCATGACCTGCCCCTCACAAAGCCATGCTGAATGTCTCTAATCAAACCATGCTTTTCCAAATAATCATAAATCCTGTCTCTCAGAATCCTCTCCAATAATTTGCCCACTACCGAGGTAAGACTTACTGGTCTATAATTCCCATTTATTTGTATTGCAGTCGGATGAGTTGTTCATTGACAGCCAGGCCAGAACAGAGCTGTCCAGGTTGCCTGCTCCCTTTCTCTTCTGCTTCTTCCTCCTCCTTCTGCTCCTCCTCAGCTGCTCAACTGTATAGTTGGCGGCAAGGGCTGAGCATGATGGCGAGGTTGTGCATCATACAACAGACCACTATGAATTTCGACACCCACTCTGCCATAGAACTACAGGGCTCCTCCAGAGTGGTCTGGACAGCGGAAGCATTGATTCAGCCAATGGGCTACTCTATCATATTTCCTGTGGCAGCATGGCTTTCACTGTATGCATGTTGCCCATGTGTATGTGGGTTTCACACCAGAGTCAGTAGCCATTTCATCAGCAGACAGTCCTTGTCATCCAGTAGCCAGCCTTTGGTTTGCTGTGGTGGCTTAAATGCAGATGGTACAGTGACTGCTCCAGAATGAAGGCATCATGGCTGTTGCCAGGACAACAGGCATTGACCTGCATGATCAGCTGAGTATGGTCGCAAACCAGCTAGATGTTGAGGGAGTGAAATCCCTTTTGGTCTCGGTACATCTGAGTGCTGACATGTGGCACACACAAAGTGCCATATGGGCGTCAGTGGCACCCGGCACCATAGGGAAGTCTGAAATCCTTGTGAAGCAGTCTTCTGGCTCCACTTGCCACTCTCTGGCAAGAGGAATGAAATGTAGTTAGCTTTCTTTGAGTAGAGAGTATCATTGATCTCTTTTATGCAAAGTGGGTGGCAAACTGTGAGATATTGCAAATATTTTCAGCTTCAGCCTGATGCTACAGTGACCTTCACAGCCACTGGCAATGCCAACCTCGCCCAGCTCTGCAGCCACAGCAGGTGGCAGATTTCAGTGAGGGCAGCCTACTGAGCTGCCGACATCTCACACATTGTTCCACAGTGAGACAGTGGTAGAATAGCTCGCTGAACACCCTGGATATGGTCTCCTGCTGACAGCCCTTCACCCCCTCCTCCCTCCTCGCCCTGTCTCCTCTGCTCATTCTCCCAGACAGGCTGCATTCCAAAGGGAATGCTGACCACTGCATCCGTGTCTGGGAGCAGTTTCTGCAGAAAGTCTTGAAGTCAGGACCAAGTCCTTCCCTCACCACTCCATGCAAACTTCAATAGCTTTAAAGAACTTTAGGAAAGCACCTGAGACTTGTACAATTGTAGCTACATAGAAATCAACAATCAACTAACCTGTAAGTAGTTGATGATCCCTTTAAACAGCACTGATGGGAGGTCCTTCCTGCTGCTGAACACAGGTTCAGCTGTGTGTAATTAAGAGACAATGTTAGCTGGAATGTTGAGCTCCGAAATGGCAGTGTTGACATCAAATCAGCATTGCAAACTGATTGACATCATGATCTGCCGATACTGCATGCTTCTGGCAGACAGTCACTGTGCTAATGTCGTCATCAATATGGTATCCGCCGCAACTCACACCAGATATATGTGCATGCACCACAGATGCCATTTTGAACTGCTAAGACCACTTGTAACACCTAAATAATAAGCGCTATGCATCCACATTTTGTGCCACAATGTTTATAAAATGTTTTAGGAATCGATTTAATGGTACCTCCCAATCGATTCTGTGTAATCTCTCTTTGCCTCAAGTATTAACTTTTTCAATTCCCTCCTGTACTTTCCATAATCTTCCTGGTTATTAACTCAATTGTTATAAGCCTCCTTTTTCTAGAATTATAGGATCTATATGGTTACAGCAAAGAAGGCCGCCATTTGGCCTGTCGTATCTGTGCCTGCTCTCTATAAGAACTACTCATCTAATCCCACTCCCCCAGCTTTTCCCTGTAGCCCTGCAGTTTTTTTGATTCAAATAATTATCCAATTCTCTTTTGAAGGCCTTGATTGAATCTGCCTTCACCACACTCCAAGGCAGTGCATTCCAGATCCTAACCACTCATTGTGTAAAAAAAGATTTTCCTCATGTCACTGTTGCTTCTTTTGCCAATCACCTTAAATCTGTGTCCTCTGGTTCTCAATCCTTCCACCAATGGGTACAGTTTCTCTCTATCTACTATGCCCAGACCCTTCATGATTTTGAACACCTCTATCAAATTTCGTCTCAATCTTCTCTTCTCCAAGAGAACAGCCCCAGCTTCTCCAATCTATCCACATAACTGAAGTTCCTCATCCTTGGAACCATTCTCGTGAATCTTTTCTACACCCTCTCTAAAACCTTCACATCCTTCCTAAAGCTTGGCGCCAGAATTGAACACTTCCGGTTGAAGGCGGTTGCAAATGTTTCAGCCTTATCTTTTGCACTGACGTGCTGGTCTCCCCCATCATTGCGGATGGGGATGTCTGTGGAGCCTCATCCTGCGGTTAGTTGCTCCATCTCGGCCTCCTTCTGAGGATCCAGCATCACAGATGTCAGTTTTCAGCCAATTCAATTCACTCCACATGATATCGAGAAACTGCTGAAAGCACTGGATATGGCAAAGGCTGTGGGCCCTTACAACATCCCGGCAACAGTACTGAAGAATTCTGCTCCAGAACTAGCCGCACCCCTAGCCAAGCTGTTCAAGTACAGCAACAACGTGAGCATCTACACAACAATGTAGAAATTTTCCCAGGTAGATCCTGTCCACAAAAAGTAGGACAAATCTAATCCGGCCAATTACTGCCCATCAATCTATTCTCAATCATCAGCAAACTGATGGTGGTGTCATTGACAGTGCTATCAGGTGCCACTTACTCAGCAATAACCTGCTCACCAGTGTTCAGTTTGGGTTCGGCAAGGGCGACATGATTCCAGACCTCATTACAGCCTTCGTCCAAATATGGACAAAAGAGCTGAATTCCAGAGTCATAGAATTATACAGCACAGAAACAGGCCTTTCAGCCCATCGTGTTCATGCCGGCCATCAAGCCTATCTATTCTAATCTCATTTTCCAGCACTTGGCCCATAGCCTTGTATGCGATGGTGTTTCAAGTGCTCATCTAAATACTTCTTAAATGTTGTGAGGGTTCCTGCATCTACCATCCCTTCAGACAGTGTGTTCCAGATTCCAACCACCCTCTGGGTGAAAAAAGTTTTCCTCAAATCCCCTCTAAACCTCCTGCCCCTTACCTTAAATCTATGCCCCCTGGTTATTGATCCCTCAGCTAAGGGAAAAAGTTTCTTCCTATCTACCCTGTCAATGCCCCTCATAATTTTGTATACCTCAGTCAGATCCCTCCTCAGCCTTCTCTGCTCTAAAGAAAGCAACCCCAGCCTATCCAGTTTCTCTTCATAGCTGAAACGCTCCAGCCCAGGCAACATCCTGGTGAATCTCCTCTGCACCCTCTCCAGTGCAATCACATCCTTCCGATAGTGTGGTGCCCAGAACTGTACACAGTACTCCAGCTGCGGCCTAACTAGCATTTTATACAGTTCCATCATAACCTCCCTGCTCTTATATTCTATGCCCTGGCTAATAAAGGCAAGTATCCCATGTGCCTTCCTAACCACCTTATCTACCTGTGCTGCTGCCTTCAGTGATCGATGGACAAGTACACCGAGGTCCCTCTGACCCTCTGTACTTCCTAGGGTCCTACCATCCACTGTATATTCCCTTGCCTTGTTAGTCCTCCCAAAATGCATCACCTCAAACTTCTCAGGATTAAATTCCATTTGCCACTGCTCTGTCCATCTTAGCAGCCCGTCTATATTGTCCTGTAATCTGAGGCTTTCCTCCTCACTATTTACAGCACCACCAATTTTCGTGTCATCAGCGAACTTACTGATTATACCTCCTATATTCATGTCTAAATCATTAATGTACGCTGAAAAGAGCAAGGGTCCCAGCACCGATCCCTGTGGTACACCACTGGTCACAGGCTTCCAATCGCAAAAACAATCCTTGACCATCACCCTCTGCCTCCTGCCACTAAGCCAATTTTGGATTCAATTTGCCAAATTGCCCTGGATCCCATGGGCTTTTACCTTCTTGACCAATCTCCCATGCAGGACCTTATCAAAAGCCTTACTGAAGTCCATGTAGACTATATCAACTGCTTTACCCTCATCTACACATCTAGTCACCGTCTCGAAAAATTCAATCAAGTTTGTTAGACATGATCGCCCCCTGACAAAGCTATGCTGACTATCCTTGATTAATCCCTGCCTCTCCAAGTGGAGATTAATCCCGTCCCTCAGAATGTTTTCCAATAGTTTCCCTACCACTGATCTTAGACTCACTGGCCTGTAATTACCTGGTTTATCCCTGCTACCTTTCTTGAATAATAGTACAACATTCGCTGTCCTCCAGTCCTCTGGTACCTCTCCTGTGGCCAGAAGGGATTTGAAAATTTGTGTCAGAGCCCCTACTATCTCCTCCCTTGCCTCACATAACAGCCTGGGATACATCTCATCTGGGCCTGGGGAATTATCCACTTTTAAGCCCGCTAAAACAGTTAATACTTCCTCCCTTTCAATGTTAATTTGGTCGAGTACATCACAATCCTCCTCCCTGATCTCTACACCTACATCGTCCTTCTCCATAGTGAAAACAGATGAAAAGTAATCATTTAAAACCTCACCTACGTCCTGCGGTTCCACACACTGATTGCCACTTCAGTCCCTAATGGGCCCTACACTTCCCCTGGTTATCCTCTTACCCTTAATATACTTACAAAATGCCTTGGTATTTCCCTTTATCTTGCCCACCAGTGTTTTTTCATGTTTGCTCTTCGCTCTCCTAATTACTTTTTTAAGTACCCCCTACACTCTCTATACTCCTCTAGGACCTCTGTTGTTTTCAGCCCCCCTGAATCTGCCTCCTTATTTTTCCTTATCCAATCCTTTATATCCCTTGATATCCAGGGTTCCCTGCACTTGTTGGTCCTACCCTTCACCTTTACAGGAACATATTGGCCCTGAACTCTCACCATTTCCTTTTTGAATGATCCCACTGGTCTGACGTAGACTTTCCTACAAGTAGCTGCTCCCAGTTCACTTTGGCCAGATCCTGTTTTATCATATTGAAATCGGCCTTCCCCCAATTCAGTACCTTTATTTCCGGTCCATCTTTGTCCTTTTCCATAACTACCTTAAATCTGACAGAGTTATGGTCACTATCCCCAAAATGCTCCCCCACTGACACTTCTACCACTTGTTCAGCCTCATTCCCTAGGATTAGGTCAAGTACCGCCCCTTCTCTTGTAGGACATTCTACGTACTGGCTCAAAAAGCTCTCCTGCATGCATTTTAAGAATTCCGCCCTCTTTAAGCCTTTTGCACTGAGACTATCCCAGTTAATATTGGGGAAGTTGAAATCCCCTACTATTGTTACCCTATTATTTTTACACCTCTCTGAGATTTGCCGACATATCTGCTCCTCTATCTCTCTCTGACTGTTTGGAGGTCTGTAGTACATTCCCAGCCAAGTGATTGCCCCCTTTTCGTTTTTAGATTCTACCCATATGGCCTCATTTGAGGAACCGTCTAAGATATTATCTCTCCTTACTGCAGTAATTGACTCCTTGATCAACAGTGCAATGCCACCTCCTGTTTTGCACCACACCGCTACCCCTCCACCGTCACGCCAGAGGTGAGGTGAAAGTGACTGCCCTTGACATCAAGGCAGAATTTGACTGAATGTGGCATCAAGGAGCCCTGGAAAAGCTGCAGTCAATGGGAATCGGGGGGAAAACTCTCCATCAGTTGCATTAATACCTAGCAAAAGGGAAGATGATTGTGGTTGTTGGAGGCAAAACATCTGAGCCCCAGGACATCACTGCAGGAGTTCCTGAAGGAAGTTTCCTATAGCCAACCATCTTCAGCTGCTTCATCAGTGACCTTCCCTCCGACGTATGGTCAGACGTGGGGATGCTCACTAATGATTGCACAATGTTCAGCACTATATATGACTCCTCAGATACTGAAGCATTCCATGTCCATATCCACAAGACCTGGAAACCATTCAGTCTTGGGATGATAAGTAGCTGGTAACATTCATGCCACACAAGTGCCAAGTAATGACCATCTCCAACATGAGAGAATCTAACCATCTCCCCTTGACATTCAACGGCATTACCATCACTGAATCCCCCACTATCAACATCCTAGGGGCTACCATTGACCAGAAACTGAACTGGAATAGCCATATAAATACTCTGGCTACAAGAGCAGGTCAGAGGCTAGGAATCCTGCAGCGGGTAACTCACCTCCTGACTCCCCAAAGCCTGTCCACCATCTACAAGGCACAAGTCAGGAGTGTGATGGAATACTCTCCACTTGACAGGATGAGTGCAGCTCCAACAACACTCAAGAAACTCAAAACCTCCAGTATAAACAACCCGCATGATTGGCACCCCATCCACCAACTTAAACATTCACTTCCCCGACCAATGGTGCACAGTGTCTGCAGTGTGTACCATATATAACATGCACTGCAGCAGCTTTCCAAGGCTCCTTCGACAACACCTTCCAAACCCGTGACCTCTACCACCTAGAAGGCCAAGGGCAGCAGACGCATGGGAACACCACCACCTTCAAGTTCTCCCTCAAGTCACACACTATCCTGACTTGGAACTATATCACTGTTCCTTCACTGTCGCTGGGTCAAAATCCTGGAACTCCCTTCCTAACAGCATTGTGGGTATACCTACCTCACATGGACTGCAGCGGTTCAAGAAGGCAGCTCATCACCACCTTTTCAAGGGCAATTAGGGATGGGCAATAAATGCTGGCCTTGCCAGCAATGCTCATATCCCATGAAAATAATCAAACAAAATGGACACAATACACCATTGAGGTTGAGGCCGAACCAGGGTTTTATAAAGGCTTATCATAACTTCCTTGCTTTTGTACTCAATGCCTATAGTAATAAAGCCTAGGATCCAGTCTGCTTTATTAGCCACTTTCTCAACCTGCCCTGCCTTCTTCAATCAATTAGAACCCCATTTAGAATTGCACCCTTTATTTCATAATACCCCTTCTCGTTCTTCCTAAAAAAATGAATCACTTCACATTTCTCTTCATTAACTTTTATCTGCCATTTATCTGCCCATTCCACCAGCCTGTCTATGTTCTCTTGAAATTTATCACTATCCTCCTCACTATTCACAATACCTCCAAGTTTTGTGTCATCTACAAATTTTGAAAATGTGCCCTGTACACCCAAGTCCAGGTCAATAATATATATCAAGAAAAGCTGTGGTCCTAATACAAGCCCCTGAGGAACCCCACCATATATATACCTTCCTCCAGTCTGAAAAACAACCATTTACCACTACTCTCTGTTTCCTGTCATTCAGCCAACTTTGTATCCATGCTGCTACTGTCCCTTTTATTCCATGGGCTTTAACTTTGTTGACAAGCCTGTTCTGTGGCACTTTATCAAATGGCTTTTGGAAGTCCATATACACCAGATCAACTGCATTACCACCATCAACCCACTCTTACCTCAACAAAAATCTCAAGCAAGTTAGTTAAACACAATTTGCCCTTAAATCCATGCTGGCTTTCTTTAATTAATCCACATTTGTCCAAGTGACTGTTAATTTTTTCTCAAAGTATTGTTTCTAAATGCTTTGCCACCACTGGGGTTAAACTGACTGGCCTGGAGTTGCTGGGCTTATCCTTACACCCTTTTTTGAACAAAGATGTAACATTTGGAGAAGAGAAGACTGAGAGGAGATTTGCTGGAGGTATTCAAAATTATGAGGGGTCTGGACAGAGAGAAACTGTTTCTACTCATGAAAGGATCAAGAATGAGAGGGCACAGATTTAAGGCAATTGGCAAAAGAAGCAATGGCAACAAAAGGGAAAAACTTTTTCATGCAGCAAAGGGTAGGATCTGGAATGCACTGTCAGAGAGTGCAGTGGAGGCAGGTTCAATCGAAGCATTCAAAAGGGAATTAGATAGTTACCTGAAAAGGAAGAATGCACAGGGTTATGGAGAGAAGGCCGGGGAATGGCACTAAGTAAATTGCTCACTCAGAGAACTGGTGCAGACACGATGGGCTGAATGGCCTCCTTCTGTGATTCTTTGATTTGCAATTCTCCAGTCCTCTGGCAGCACCCCTGTATCTAAGGAGGTTTGGAAGATTATGGCCAGTGCCTCTGCAATTTTCATCCTTACTTCCCTCAGTATCCTTGGATGCATCTCATCCGGTCATGGTAACTTATCAACTTTAAGCACAGCCAGCCTATCCAATACCTCCTCTTTATCAATTTTTAGCCCATCCAGTATCTCAACTGCCTCGTCTTTCACTATGACTTCGGCAACATCTTCTTCCTTCAGAGAGAGTCAGCATGGATTTGTAAAGGGTAGGTCATGCCTGATGAATTTGATTGAACTTTCTGAAGAGGTAACTAAAGTAATGGACAGGGAATGTCTATTGACATTACTTATATAGACTTCCAAAAGGCAATTGATAAAGTTCCTCATAAGAGACTGTTAACTAAAGTTGAAGCTCATGGAATTAAAGCAAATTACTGACCTGGTTAGGAAATTGGTTGAGTGGAAGGAGACAGAGAGTAGGGATAATGGGCAGTGATTCTAATTGACAGGATGTGGCTCGTGGTATCCTACAAAGATCTGTATTGGGGACTCCACTATTCATCATATTTATTAATGACTTAAATGATGGGCTAGAAAGCCACATATGCAATTTTGACAAGAACACAAAGGTAGACAGCATTTTAACCAAGTATGTTCACAAGCCACTCTTGGCCTTGTTTGAACTTTGTCTCTGGTAATGCAACCACGACATAATCCCACAGAGCAATTTGTGCCCGAGGTGGACTAATCTTATTAGTTAAACCACAGACATTAATGAAGATACAATTTAAATACCTCCTTCGTCGCATCTGTATTTTCCTCAATCTGGTCCCTGCAATTTTTGGGCTATTTCTCATTTTCCTGCTCTTTCTATCTCTCAGTCCTCTGATCTCATTGCTACTCCTTTATGTATTTTCTGGTTTCCCTCCCTCTGCTAAATTAGTTGAAACCCTCCCACACAGTACTAGTTAATCTCTCAGGGAGAGCACTGGTCCTAGCTCTGTTCAGGCGCAACCTATCTATCCTGCACAGGTGCCTCTTCCTCAAAGCTCCCAACACCCCATGAATCTCAAACCTTCCCTCCTTCACCATTTCTCCAGCCATGCATTTACCCATGCTCGTTCCTGTTCATACGTTTACTCGCACTGAGTAACTCTGAGATTATACCTTTGAGGTCCTGTTTTTTCATTTTTTTCCTAGCTCCTGAAACTCTGCCAGAAGAACCTCAATACTTTTTCTACTGATGTCATTGGTTTCAACATGGACTATTTCCCTACCCCTTGCAGAATGTCCTGTACCCACTGGGTGGTATCCTTTACCCTGACACCAGGGAGGCAACATACCATTCCGGAGCAATGTACACGTTAAGGAAACACCTGCCTATGCCCCAAACTATCGAATCCCCTATGACCACTGCTCTTTCTTTCTCCCCGATGTGCAGTCAAATCTCACATGGTGCCGGAGGTTTGATTTTTACTGCATTCCTCCAAGGAGTCATCACCTTCCCTTGTACTCAAAACTAAAAACATGTTAGCGATGCCGACTGCTTGGGGAATCTCTGCACTGGCAAGTCTTTCTCCTACCCTGTCTGATGGTCAACCAGTCACTCACATCCTGCACCTTCTGTGGCACTAGGATGACCGCCTCCTGGAACGTACATACCAGGAAGCTCCTCAGACTCCTGGATGGAGTTGAGTGAATCCAGCCGTTCCTAAAGCTCTGAAACTTGGAGCTTGAGATTGAGCAGCTGGCGGCACGTCCTGCACACATGTAGGCTAGATCTAGTGGAGCCAGCGGGGCTCCCGGCACCAGGCCGTAAATGCCGTGGGAACCCTGCCTCGACCAGTCGGAGCGCCCCCGCCCCTACCTCACTGGTTACACACCTGTGAGAGGGCAGAGACTGGTTACACACCTGTGAGAGGACAGGGACTGGTTACACACCTGTGAGAGGGCAGAGACTGGTTACACACCTGTGAGAGGACAGGGACTAGTTACACACCTGTGAGAGGACAGGGACTGGTTACCCACCTGTGAGAGGGCAGGGACTGGTTACACACCTGTGAGAGGGCAGAGACTGGTTACACACCTGTGAGAGGACAGGGACTGGTTGCCCACCTGTGAGAGGACAGGGACTGGTGACACACCTGTGAGAGGACAGAGACTGGTTACACACCTGTGAGAGGACAGGGACTGGTTACACACCTGTGAGAGGGCAGAGACTGGTTACACACCTGTGAGAGGACAGGGACTGGTTACACACCTGTGAGAGGACAGAGACTGGTTGCCCACCTGTGAGAGGACAGGGACTGGTTGCCCACCTGTGAGAGGACAGGGACTGGTTACACATCTTTGAGAGGACTGGGACTGGTTACCCACCTGTGAGAGGACAGAGACTGGTTACACACCTGTGAGAGGACAGGGACTGGTTACACACCTGTGAGAGGACAGGGACTGGTTACACACAGGGATAGTCAGCGACATGTTGCACCATTGACATTTGACAAAATTCTTGACTCAGCTACGACGTGTATAAAGTGTACAGCCAATCTAATGCCATCAAAACACAGTCAAATCTAAAATACATTTCTCCCTATTGATAAAGTAGCTCAGCACGCAAACATCAATGCAGAGCAGCACAAATGTATTAGTTAGCTAGCAAGCAAAACTGTAAGCAATGCTAATGCAAATTACCTTTGTGGAGAGAATCGAGCTAGCTAAAGCATGTCACGGGGTGGTAGATGGATCTTATTGGATGACCCCTGTGGATTCACACTGTGTCAGGAGTGCAAATTCTTCCAATAAACAATGAAACTCAAGGAGAGGATTGTTATTGTGGTTATTGAGATGAGGCAACAGAAAAATCAGCAATAAAATGGTGGACCATTTCTCACAATGATATTGGTATAAGACAATTTAACCCTTGATGGTCTCTGTTTGTGCAACTTCCCTGCCTACTTGTAACATGTGTCTAAAGACATGGCTGCCAATAACAGGGCATTGATCTCCAAATCAGGAGAATGTTACAGGTAAAGCAGATAGTACTTCAGAAATGTCATGTAAAACAGAAAAGCAGAGTGGGACAGGAAGGGACAGAGAAATTAACGGTAGGTGGCCAAGACTAGTTTATTCATCTTGACAGGCTGTTAAACTAGGTCCTGGATTCTAAAATACAGAAACAACAGAATTGCTCATGGATAAAATGCCGTTTTCTCACCAAAGTTCATGACAAAATTAGATGAACACAATTACAAATATGTGCCCTTCAGTTCCTCTAATAAAGCAATTCTCTTATTAAAGTTATCTGGTACATTGTATTTACTAACTATTGTATATTGGTCAGCAGCATCCTGTTTTGCCAAAATCACTCAGCTGCATTACACCATACTCTTGTATTCACGAGGAACTTACAGTGTTGACCTCTGGAGGTTGTTTGGATTTTCCTGCCTTTTTTCCCCTCAATACAAGTTCTGGAACAATGTGATTACAAATGGATAGCAGCAGAATTCAGACATATATACAGAAGTAAACGTCCAGCAGCTTTCAACATGTCACTGAGCTTGTGTCACAAATGAAAGTAAAGTGCGCCAGAATATAGAAACGGAGGCATTCCCTAAGTGACTTTTGCCATTTTAAAATGAGTTTGCGTAACACAAGCCTTTAAACTTGTATTTTAAAATAACCTCGCTGCTCGGTTATTTTAAAATGCAAGATTAAAGGCTTGAAGCAGGGGTGTCTAACCATTTTGCATGGGTGCCACATTACAATTTTTGTCTTACAGAGGGGGCTGATGAGACAATTTCAGAAAGAGAAACACATTAAAAATGTATCTGATGATTTATCAAAACAACAACAAATGTGTATTTTTGCCAAGAAGCTTTAATTGAGAAGACAAATTTATTGACCTTCTTTCTCGTCACTATGTTGGACACTGATTTAATGAGTTACCTGGCATTATTTTTGCTTGCACAAGTAGTCAATGTTTGCCCGCTCATTTGTAGCAATGTGGAGTATTCTGGATAGATGTTGATATGTCAGAAGTGATCTTGGTCACTCTCTCTCCCTGTATCTGTCTCACTGTCTCTCTCCCTCCCTCCCTCTCTGTGTCCACCCTCTCTGTGTTCCCCCCTTTGTGTTGTCCCCCTCTCTGGATTCTCCCCCATCTCTGTGTTGCCCCCTCTCTGTGTTGCCCCCCCACTTTGTGTCATCCCCCTCTCTGTGTCGCCCCCCTCTCTGTGTCGTCCTCCCTCTCTGTGTCGTCCCTCTTCTCTGTGTCCCCCTCTCTCTGTCTCTATCCCCCACTCTCTCTCTGTCCCCCCACTCTCTCTCTCTCTGTCCTTTCTCCCGGTCCCCCGCCCTCTCTCTCTGACGGAGGCAAGCGAGGAAGAAGTGTAATGGAAGAGCTTCATGTTTAGCTAGTTTTTTAAAAAAAAAATCCCAACAGTCAGCTTCACATATGACAGGTGCTGACAGCAGAATTGGGGTGTCTGAACTTCAGACAGCTTCATGGTTTTCCAGCGACATTTTTCAAAAAATCAGAACCCACCAGAAAACCACAAAGCTGTCTGAAGTGCGGAAACTGCTGTTCTGTTCTCAGCTCCTGTCAGCTGTGAAACTGGCAGTTGCAATTTTTTTTTAAAGCTGGTCTGGTTGAAAAAAAGAAGGCAATGGGAAATTTCTCATCCCTGAAATTACCAGTCACCGACCTCAAATTTTTTTTTACCACAGGTACTGGTGTCCGTGTACGGACACGTTGCCGACCCTTGGTTACACACTTGTGAGAGGGAGTTCCGATGAAAGGTCATCAACCTGAAATGTTATCTCTGTTTCTCTCTCCACAGATGCTGCATGATCTGCTGAGTGTTTCCAGCACTTTCTGCTTCAATTTCAGATTTCCAGCATCCACAGTATTTTGCTTTGATTTATGTGAGAGGGCAGGGACTGGTTACACACCTGCAAGAGGGTAGGGACTGGTTACACACCTGTGAGACGGCTGCAGTCCAGTATACAATGCTGCATGCCAAGACAATCTGGCCAGGCCAGTTCAGCACCCACTCCTCTCTGGAAGCCTCAGGGTAAGCAGTGATCGCTTGCAGCATTACTTCGCCTAAGGACCTTTTCATCACCTTTTCTACCTATAAATGAAAGAAATGACAATCAATACAATTATTATTTATCTAGATTTTATTAACACATGATTAGAAATGACAAGACTTCAAAAAATTAACATAAAATTCCCTCCCAATCCTATCTGAGTGAGATTATCACTTTTTTGTTCCAATAGTCTCCTGGCATAGCATAACACAAGTATTTTCATAAAACTCTCATGACAACCTTCATATATACATTTAAATAAAACAATATTGCTTTTGAAATGTAGGTATTGAAATTTTCATTGCAAATGTCACAAAAATGTCTTTGATTCTCTCTGTGTCTGAATGAAGGATATGAGAGAGAAAGAAAGACAGAAAGAGATCGAGAGAGACAGAGAAAGAGAGAGAAAGTGAGACAGAGAGAGACACAAAGGCTGGAGTTTTCTCCACCTTAAAGACTTTCACATGTCAAGATCATTTCCGGGTCCAAACCTGCTCATGTCAGTAGTGCGCCCTTCGGTGCAATCTTATGGGAGGTGGACAATTAATATGCTCATCCACGTCTGCCATCCAATTTGGGACAGCGGGCAGACACTAGACACGGGAGGGCCTATCAAAACAGTTGAAGCAAAGAGCAGCCGGCAGCCCCACTGAGAATGGCTTGTACTGCTCAGGAATACAGAGAAGTAGGCAGCACAAAATGGAGGGGCGATACCGATGGGGGAACGGCAGCCACATCCTGGCACCCAGCACAAACTGTTCAAACCGACTGCAGGAGAAACACCTCCAATGAAAGCATTTGCCAGCGGATGTGCCATGAAGAATGATTTGGTTCCTGTATAGTACCCTCAGCATATGTTTATCATATCACTCTGACCTCCTACACTATTCTCACCTCCTGTGAGATGAGCTGCAGACACACCAGGGGCCCTGTGAGGTGCCAAAATACAGGATAATTGAACTTTTAATGACTCGGGCGGCTAACCATTGCCAATGGGATCTCACATCCAGGAAAAGCGTTCAGAGGGGGTAACACATCGAGCAGCCGGTCCAATGTGTTTCTTTCCAATATTCCCTGCACCCCCACCTCGAAAGCCACCTCCACGAGGCTGGGAAAATTCCAGCCAAAGAGAGAGAGAGTCAGAGAGAGGCAAAGAGAGCGAGAGAGAGAGAGAATGGAAAAGAGAATGAGAATAATGACAGTCCTAAAGGACTTCAAGGCTGCAGCATATATCAAAGGCTTTCGATGATAACTAATTGTATCAGTTTGTGCACTTACAGCACATGTTGTACTGAGATAGTCTTTATCCTGGTGTTAAAAGGTGCAGAATAACATTGTGCATGCTAAGCTGTTCCTGAAAGGATGAGATAAGTAAGGTTACCTACACTGGATGGACTCACATTGACTTGTTGCCACTGCCTGGGATATAACTGCAGCAAATACAAAGATTCCTTTCAAAGAACAATCCTGGTCAGCCTCTAGGTGACAGAACTGCTGGCTGTCCACTCAATAGGACATACAACGGCAGTAGACAAGATAAGTCACACTGTGCCTACATCCCACTTTATCACAACAAGCAGCCAATAAAAACACAATGACAGTGTTGAATGAAAGACTATTTGGAACAGTTTGCAAAGGCATTAGATGACTGAAGTTTTATCAAAGCCTTGTCAACACACTCCATTCTATGTTTTACCCGTTGGCAAGTCATTGGTCAAGCCAGCTATCATTTCCACAATGTGTATGTTCCACTTTCTGTCCAAGACTGGGTTGCATAGTAGTGTTTTTCTGAGCTCGCGTTAAGGCACCTTATTGAATGGGATAGAGGGAGTCTGTCCAGTCTTGATAGATTGACTTACTGATAAAATAAACCTTTCTTACTCATAATCAATGTTATCAACCGTGCTGATCTACAGCACTGCTGTATTGTTCTGTCCTCTGCCAGTATATTATTCACTGTGTCAGAATAAATCGTGGTAGTACCACATTCAGAAAAAAGTGAGAGCCATTTTAATATGATTAATCATAACAAGATTGCAAAACTGTGGTTGCTTCAGGGACTGAGCCATCGGCACTTCATTCTTAGTTATTAATTATTAAAAATGTTAAATTATCATTTGATAAATTCTAAGAAGCTCTAATTTCTCAAAGATGTGTATCTGACCGATTTCAGTTTTTTGAATAAATGTTGATTGTTCCAAACTGCAACAGAGAGATTGGAGAGATTATTAGCATGAAGTGGAACATTGCTTGATTGATTTTTTTTATTCTTTCATGGGATGTGAGTGTCGTTGGCCATGCCAGCATTTATTGTTCATCCCTAATTGCCCTTGAGAAGGTGGTGGTGAGCTGCCTTCTTGAACCGCTGCAGTCCATGTGGTGTAGGAGTTGCTGCAGTGCATCTTGCCGATCAAGCGTGCTGCTTTGTCCTGGATAGTGTCGAGCTTCTTGAGTGTTGTTGGAGCTGCACCCATCCAGGTAAGTGCAGAGTATTCCATCACACTTGTCACTTGTAGACAGCAGACAGGTTTTGGGGAGTCAGGTGATGAGTTGCTCGCTGCAGAACTCCCAGCCTCTGACCTGCTTTTGTATCCACAGTATTTATATGGCTGGTCCAGTGTGGTTTCTGGTCAACGGTAAACCCCAGGTTGTTGATAGTGGGGGATTCAGCGATGGTAATGCCATTGAATGTCAAGGGGAGATGGTTAGATTCTTTCTTGTTGGAAATGGTCATTGCCTGGCACTTGTGTGGCGCGAATGTTACTTGCCACTTATCAGCCCAAGTCTGAATGTTGTCCAGGACTTGCTGCGTGCAAGCATGGACTACTTCAGTATATGAGAAATCATGAATGGAAATGAACACCGTGCAAACATCAGTGAACATCCTCACTTCTGACATTATGTTGGAGGGAAGGTCATTGATGAAGCAGCTGAAGATGATTGGACCTAGGACACTACCCTGAGGAACTCCTGCAGTGATGTCCTGGCCTTCACCAACCACATCTGTCTTCCTTTATGTTATGCATGACTCCAGCCAGTGGAGTGTCTTCTCGTTGATTCCCATTGACTATGAGCAAATTATTGCAGAGTAAGTGCCGCTTGATAGCAGTGTCGATGACCCCTTCCATCACTTTACTGATGATTGAGAGTAGACTGATGGGGCAGTAATTGACCGGATTGGATTTTCCCTGGTTTTTGTGTACAGGAAATACCTGGGCAATTTTCCACATTGCTGGGTAGATGCCAGTGTTGTAGCTGGACTGGAACAGCTTGGCTAAGGACTCAGCTTGTTCTGAGCACAGGTCTTCAGTACTACAACCGGGATGTTGTCAGGGCCCATAGCCTTTGCAGTATCCAGTGCCTTCAGCCATTTCTTGATATCATGTGGAGTGAACTGAATGAGCTGATGACTGGTATCTGTGATGCTGGGGACCTCAGGAGGAGGCCGAGATGGATCATCAACTTGGCACTTCTGGCTGAAAATGACTTTTTAAAATTATTCTTTGCATGGGATGTTAGCGTCGCTGGTAAGGCCAGCATTTATTGCCCATCCCTAATTGCCTTTGAGAAGGTGGTGGTGAGCTGCCTTCTCGAACTGCTGGAGCCCACCCACAGTGCTGTTAGGAAGGGAGTTCCAGGATTTTTACTCAGCGACAGTAAAGGAATGGCGATATATTTCCAAGTCAGGATGGAATGTGCCTTGGAGAGGAACTTGCAGATGGTGGTGTTCCCACGTGTCTGCTGTTCTTGTCGTTCATGGTGAATGAGGTTGCAGATGTGGAAGATGCTGTCAAAGGAGGTGTGGTGAATTGCTGCACTGCATCTTGTACACAAAAGATTGTAAATATTTCAGCTTTGTCTTTTGCATTGACGTGCAGGGCTCTACCATCAGTGAGGATGGGGATGTTTGTGGAACGTCCTCCTCCAGATACTTACTTAATTATCCACTACCTTTCACCACTGATGTGGCAACTCACCTGAAATTGAGCCTCAATTCAACAATGGAGGTGAGCTTCTGGTGCCTGTCCTGTCTCCAGAGGCAGCTTCCTGACATCAGGGATTGACTTTGGGCCTGCTGCCTCTCCAGTGGTGATCCGCAGGTAATCCCTGGCTGGGGTGGGGGAGGTGGGGATACATTCCCTCATGACTTTGGTGGCCTCCAGCTGTCCTTTTATGGATCACTGTCTAGGCCACTGGAGAACTGGTAAAAATGGCTAGAGAATGTATGGAGCTGGCTCTCCATCTGGGTTGTCACTAATTGTGCAGCAGGGTTCTGAAACTGGTTCTTTGCATATTTAAGTTGGGCCTTCACCAGAAATGCCTTTTAAAAGAGTGAAGATTAATATGATAGCAGGGGGAAAACCCTCTGCTGGCTGGCGTCATACCTAGCGCAAAGGAAGATGATTGTGGTTGTTGGAGGTCAATCATCTGAGCTCCAGGACATCACTGCAGGAGTTCCTCAGGGTTGTGTCCTAGGCCCAACCATCTTCAGCTGCTTCATCAATGACCTTCCTTCAATCATAAGGTCAGAAGTGGGGATGTTCGCTGATGATTGCACAATGTTCAACACCATTCGTGACTCCTCAGATACTGAAGTAGTCCGTGTAGAAATGCAGCAAGACCTGGACAATATCCAGGCTTGGGCTGATAAGTGGCAAGTAACATTCACGCCACACAAGTGCCAGGCAATGACCATCTCCAACAAGAGAGAATCTAACCATCTCCCCTTGACATTCAATGGCATTACAATTGCTGAATCCCCCACTATCAACATCCTAGGGGCTACCATTGACCAGAAATTGAACTGGAGTAGCCATATGAATACCATGGCAACAAGAGCAGATCAGAGGCTAGGAATCCTGAGGCGAGTAACTCACCTCCTGTCTCCCCAAAGCCTGTCCACCATCTACAAGGCACAAGTCAGGAGTGTGATGGAACACTCTCCACTTGTCTGGATGGGTGCAGCTCCAACAACACTCAAGAAGCTCGACACCATCCAGGACAAAGCAGCCCGCTTGATTGGCACCCCATCCACAAACATTCACTCCCTCCGCCACCTTCCAAACCCGTGACTTTTACCAACTAGAAGGACAAGGGCAGCAAATGCATGGGAACATCATCACCTGCACGTTCCCCTCCAAGTCACACACCATCCTGACTTGGAACTATATTGCTGTTCCTTCACTGTCACTGGGTCAAAATCCTGGAACTCCCTTCCTAACAGCACTGCAGCAGTTCAAGAAGGCAGCTCACCACCACCTTCTCAAGGGTAATTAGGGATGGGCAATAAATGCTGGCCTGGCCAGCGACGCCCACGTCCCATGAATGAATAAAAAAAAAGGAGCTCACAGCCAGAAATGGGTAATGCCTGAAAAATGGACAAAAATCATATCATTCTCCTCATAAAATCTCAGCCAGCCAGAGAAACTGTTAACTTTCATTTGCTCCCTAATGATTAATTTTAAACACAGTATGTTTGTCGCTTAGTTAAAAGAAAATGGAACCACTCTAATTCGAAGTGTGTTGTTTCAGGACTGTGATTCACAGGAAGCTGAACAAATGTCACATTTGCATTTACAATAAAACTCTGAATGTCTGAGTCTCCTTGTTTGCTAAAGAGTTTACCGCAAGTTGGATTTTTATTACTGGAAGAATGATTCAGCACTAAAGACCAGCTCAACTCAGTCTGTGACTGGAATGAATGGTGACAAGGGGGATGAATAATCATTGCTGAGATTGTGGTTAACAGTAGTTCTCAGCTCTGGAATGTTTCCAAACACTGGCTTTAAAACCCATTGTCATGAATAGTTACAGATGGTGTTAAAAGCTGTTGTTGAATACACAAACACAATAAAAACAATCAAGTGGTTTGCAAGTCCTAATTAAAGTAATTTGTTTCCCCAGCAATAACACCCTTAGTCCTTGTATCTCCGTTGTGTTAAAATCAGAATCCATCACACCATCTTCTACCCCCAGGAGTTGTGGAATTTGTCCCTCCCTTAGTCTTCTGTTTCAGCCAGGGTAGGCTTGGCTCCATGGCAGTGCTTTGACGTCTAGGATAATAGATCAAGCCAGACTTGAGCACCACACTCCCTGGGTAGAGGTGTTGGAGGCTCTACTGATAAACCAAGACCCCCTCTGCCTCCTCAGGTGGATGGCAAAGATTACTATAACACAGGCACTATATCACTATATATGGCGGGCAGCCATAAAGACAGGGCTAAAATGTGGCGAGTCGAAGAGACTTAGCAGTTGGCAGGAAAAAAGACAGAGGCGCAAGGGGAGAGCCAACTGTGCAACAGCCCCGACAAACAAATTTCTCTGCAGCACCTGTGGAAGAGCCTGTCACTCTAGAATTGGCCTTTATAGCTACTCCAGGTGCTGCTTCACAAACCACTAACCACCTCCAGGCGCGTATCCATTGTCTCTCAAGATAAGGAGGCCCAAAGAAGAAGAAGATATCAAATAAGAGCAAGGGAATTGGCCTGGAAAACAGTTACCCCCTCAGCCAGTGCTTTACTGCTGTTTTGTGGGAGCTTGCTGTGCACAAACTGACTGTCTATGTTATAACGGTTATTATGACCGAAGTCGGAGGAGTGCACTGTTTTTCAGTCCCACTTCTCCACAGGTATATTTACATATATTTACATTTTCCCACTTACCGATACACACCAACCAGGTTTCTTTAATAAACCACAAAATTATCAGTTTATTATAAAACAAGAATTAACCAGTAATGAAGTAAAACATACACACATAGATTGAAATATTAAAGCCCCTTATTTATCTTAGCCCCTCACACACACACACATACACACACCGGTTAACCGGAAAAATAACAGGGATTTTTGTTTATAGTGCTGTTACAAAGAAAACAGAAATAAACACTTAGACGGAATACTTGCTCGTAGTTGAAGGAAAACAAAAAAAGATATGGAACCATGTCCTTGGTTTTGGACTGGCGTTCCAAATGGGTATAGACAGATGTCACTGGGATCTTCTTAGAACAGTTCTTTCCAGGCGATGTTGAAGATCAGTTTGGGTAGGTTTTCCAAGAAATTCAGCTACAGAGGCTTCAGATAGGTCTTACGGCAGAAATGCAGCAACAAGGGTTTCAGTTTCCACACATTCGATATGCAGGGTATCTTCAAATCAGGAGGAAATAGGAATCTGACACACTGGAAATGCAGAGGTTTTTTTCCAGAAAGAGAGAGATGAGCTGGGTCTTCTTTGGTAGGCAAAAAAGAACTGTCTGTTGTATTAATTCAAATTGAAACTAAAATCATTCCAGAAGTAAAGCCTCCTCACCTCTATAAATTTTGACCTGTCACTTCTTTGCAAACATCTCCCCAAGTCAAAACAACCCCAGCTGGCTGATTATCCATAGACAGGTGCCTTCCAGTAAGACTTGTTTACAAGTAAAGTCCAGGAACCTTCTGGTGACTTCTTTTTTTAAAAAAACACACAAAGTTCGGCATCTCTTCAAGATTGCAGATGAATCAGTGTCCATAATTCAACTATAAGTCTTTAAAACATATTTCACAAAAAAAATTAGAAACTCTCTCATAACACAGTGGTCACACTTCAACAGGAATTCATTGGCTGGCAATTGAATGTTGTGGGGATGTGAAGGGTGCTAAATAAATGCAAATCTTGTTTCTCCTCCTACTTTCAACAAGCTTATAAAATCAAAGATTAGTATTGCTTAATCACAATATCCTGATTAACCTTTTTGACCTCGTTGAGGTCATGCAGTGTAGATCATGACCTTTCACCCCATTTTCTCATTTAACAAAATTATTTTATCATGTGCAATTTGTTGGTTTAATGTTTGTTTAATTGCATGACTTAGGTGATTAACGTTGATTGAATCTTTAGCAGATTTATGCCCAGTGCTCTTCCTTTTAATATTAGTAGACACTTACTCATGAACTTTTGAGCATTGCTGAAAAAAAGAGACATGCTGTCGAAGCTTTTCATCTTGCACTCATCAGGACAGATGCAAGAATGCCAAATTTCAAAGGGAGCAACAAATTATACTACATGAAAAAAAGGTGCTGATTGGTTGGCAAGTCAACTCTGATTGGTCGAGGTGTTGCCATGAAAAATACACTAGAAAAATATTGTCCTCCACGCTTTTGTTTAACTTGAATAAGGTGCAACAGCTGGACAAGTTCCTTTGCCTGCAGAGGACAGGTCCCTGCGTGTGAATATATGTAGCTTCTAGCAAGTGTAAGAGAGCCACATTGCCAGCCTGACTGATAATCTTAACTTGGTTGTTAGTGTAAATGTGTTCTCTAATACTGTCTACCGCAAACCTATCTTCACTGGTCAATATACGTGTTGGGTTTCCTATAGTTCCACGTGCTATAAGATTGGCTTTATTGGCAACCCCCTAAATTGGGCCCAAGTCATTCGCTCACTGTGCAAGCTTGATGCTGAAACATGGTGCTTCAAAGCAATCCAGTGGGATAATGGCTACCAATCAGATCACTGCTCACTATGTATTGTGCATATGCACGACTGGGCCTAAAGCTGCCACTTTTGGACCTGAAAAGTGCCCAGTCCACCTCCAATTACCCTGGAAGGGTAAAGTATCTCAAAACTTTGAGCAACAGGTGAAGCTAGCTGTTTCACACTGTTACTATGCAGTAGCAACACAAGTGGTATTTTCCACTAACAGGATGCTGCCGTTAAGCCAAAAAGATGTTCTACGTACTACACAAATCAGTAATGTTGCATATGAATTTCAGTGCCAGTGCGATGCCAAATACGTAGGCTGAACATCCCAACGACTGGCAGATCATATCAAACAGCACATCCCTTCGGCTGTTCGCAATACGTAAAGAGTACTGACCCTATAAGGTAGACAAAGAAAAGCTGTCCCATTTGCTGATGGTACAAAGACCAGGGGACGCAGATTTAAGTTTTTGGGCAAGAGATACAAGGAAATATGAGGAAGAACTTTTTTATGCAGTGAGTGGCAATGACTTGGAACTCGCTGCCTACGAGGGTGATGGAAGTGGAGACAATGAATGATTTTAAAAGGAAATTGGATGGACGTTTGAGGGAAATAAACCTGCAGGGCTATGGGGTATATTGGGGAAATGGGACTGACTGGATTGCTCTCCATGGACTCAGTGGGTCAAATGGCCTCCTGCTGTGCCAGAATGATTCTATGGCCTGGATTCTGCAGTGAGTGGTGGAGGAGCAGCATTTGCCACTGACTGCACAGAGAAGATCAAACTTACCTGGTTTGTTGGCTGCAACGAGAACTTCCTCTTCTTGCTACAGCATGGCCTAGTGTCAGGAGAAACAGCGAGTCTTCCAGTGTGGCGCATCGCAAAGCCACACCCCCGAGTGACATCACAAGCTGAAGACACGCCCCTTGAGGTTAATTTTCAGCTCAAAGACAAGTGATTGTTTTATTATGATATTAAGTATGATAAAACAGTTATGACACTTTTAAAACTTACAAACTTTTAAATACTTTTAAATTCATAGACAGAGGGAGAAGGGCAGAGAGACTGATAGATGGAGGGAGTCAGATACAGAGACAGAAAGGGAGACAGAAACTGAGAGAGAGGAGAGACTCTGAAACAGATACAGAGAGGGGAGAGACTGAGAGAAGGAGACAGAGAAACCGAGGCAGAGACACAGGCACCAGACCCAAAGAGAGAAACTCAATGAGGGAGTGAATGGAGACACATGGAGCCAGACACACAGAGAGAGAGAGAGAGAGAGAGAGAGACTTAAACATGAGACACACAGGCAGAGAAAGAAACCTGTAGTATACGGATCTGAAAGGGTTAATGTTTGAGACAGTGAGAGTAAGCCTTCTCACTGTGGTGGTGATGATGTAATAGTCACATGGGTATTTGACTTGGAAGAAGCTGGAAACATCATGAGAGGTGTTAGCTCGACAGGCTTAATGAGAGTATAAATAGTTATATATATAAAATAAATGAGTTGTTATTTAACCTTACAAAGACTCCGAGACATCTGTAAACAATGCTTGAACTACGCAACAATGATACATAACAAAACCCTGGACACACAGAGGCAGAGAAAGAGATCGACCCAGACCCAGACCCAGACCCAGACCCAGACCCAGAGAGATTGAGACAAAGGGACAGACTGAAACCCAGAGAGACCTGAGGCACTGAGATGGAGAGACCCACAGACAGAGAGAGACAAGGTAGAACCACCCCCCCACCCCACCCCCCACCAGTCTATCCAGTCTCCCGTCTGCTTCAGGCCTTCACTCAGGCTCTGGGAGCCTCCTCCCTCACGTCGACCAGTATCTTACAGCCCCTTTAAACATATTTGCAGCTGTACGCTGCACAAAATTTGCCTGGATCGAGTCTGACTATAGACTTGGATGGGGAGCAGCTGTAAGCTGTACAAAACCAGGAGGCCCATGGTGCAGCAGCCACCAGCAGTACACTAGCAGCTACAAGCAGGCGTGTGAGGATCTCATTGTTCAACTCTTCCAATGAGCGATATATTTGGGCACAAATATTTTCCATTTTACACATTTACAATTGGAGAGCAGCTATTTGTTTAACCTGCTTTACTTTGTAAACTGCTAATGATTTTTTTTGTACACAAGAATAAAACACTGCAAGACACAGCAAAAGGGAAATAGCTTTATTAATGATTTCAATGTTTGTGATATCTGGGATACAATTTCAGTGGTGACTCTCGTACTCTCCCACCATTAGCAGAAACCCCTGAGAAAGAATAGCTGTTATTATTTCTCCTGGGTTGTGCCAAACTCCCACTAATGTTATGGCAGGCGAAGGGAAACCCTTCTCAGAAATTCCAATTCCATAACCCCGTTTAAACTGATAGCATGTTTGGGGTGGGCAGGAGACCCCCTGTACAGAGCTGACTGGGAATCTCAGGTCATGTTAACTTCTCTTCCCCCACTCCCCCACCCCCGGCTCCTCTTCACCTCCTTCCACCCTCTGGCTCCTCTTCCCCCACCCCCCGGCTCCTCGTCCCTCCACCCCCCCGGCTCCTCTTCACCTCCCTCCACCCCCCCGGCTCCTCTTCACCTCCCTCCACCCCCCGGCTCCTCTTCACCTCCTTCCACCCTCTGGCTCCTCTTCCCCCACCCCCCGGCTCCTCGTCCCTCCACCCCCCCGGCTCCTCTTCACCTCCCTCCACCCCCCCGGCTCCTCTTCACCTCCCTCCACCCCCCCGGCTCCTCTTCACCTCCCTCCACCCCCCGGCTCCTCTTCACTTCCCTCCACCCCCCAGCTCCTCTTCACCTCCCTCCACCCCCTGGCTCCTCTTCCCCCACCACCCCCCCCCCGGCTCCTCTTCACTTCCCTCCACCCCCCCGGCTCCTCTTCACCTCCCTCCACCCCCCGGCTCCTCTTCACCTCCCTCCACCCCCCGGCTCCTCTTCACCTCCCTCCACCCCCCGGCTCCTCTTCACCTCCCTCCACCCCCCAGCTCCTCTTCACGTCCCTCCACCCCCCCCGGCTCCTCTTCACCTCCCTCCACCCCCCCGGCTCCTCTTCACCTCCCTCCACCCCCCCGGCTCCTCTTCACCTCCCTCCACCCCACCCCCCCCGGCTCCGCTTCACCTCCCTCCACCCCACCCCCCCCGGCTCCTCTTCACCTCCCTCCACCCCCCAGCTCCTCTTCACATCCCTCCACCCCCCCAGCTCCTCTTCACCTCCCTCCACCCCCCCGGCTCCTCTTCACCTCCACTCCACCCCCCCGGCTCCTCCACCTCCCTCCACCCCCCGGCTCCTCTTCACCTCCCACCACCACCCCGGCTCCTCCACCTCCCTCCACCCCCCGGCGCCTCTTCACTTCCCTCCACCCCCCGGCTCCTCTTCACCTCCCTCCACCCCCTGGCTCCTCTTCACCCAACCCCCCAGCTCCTCTTCACCCACCCCCCTCCACCCGGCTCCTCTTCACTTCCCTCCACCCCCCGGCTCCTCTTCACCTCCCTCCACGCCCTGGCTCCTCTTCCCCAACCCCCCCGGCTCCTCTTCACTTCCCTCCACCCCCCGGCTCCTCTTCACCTCCATCCACGCCCTGTCTCCTCTTCCCCCACCCCCCCGGCTCCTCTTCACCTCCCTCCACCCCCTGGCTCCTCTTCACCCAACCCCCCGGCTCCTCTTCCCCCACCCCCCCGGCTCCTCTTCATTTCCCTCCACCCCCCGGCTCCCCTTCACCTCCCTCCACGACCTGGCTCCTCTTCACCCAACCCCACCCCGGCTCCTCTTCACTTCCCTCCACCCCCCCGGCTCCTCTTCACCTCCCTCCACCCCCCTGACTCCTCTTCACTTCCCTCCACCCCCCGGCTCCTCTTCACCCACCTCCCCACCCCCCCCAACCCCGGCTCCTGTTCACCCACCCCCCCCGCCTCCTCTTTACCCACACACCCCACCCCCCCCACCCCGGCTCCTCCTCCTCCACCCCCCCCGGCTCCTCCTCACCGAGCCCCCCGGCTCCTCTTCACTTCCCTTCACCCCCCACAGCTCCTCTTCACCTCCCTCCACCCCCAGCTCCTCTTCACCCACCCACCCCCCCGGCTCCTCTTCACCTCCCTCCAACCCCAGCTCCTCTTCACCCACCCACCCCCGCCGGCTCCTCCACTTCCCTCCACCCCCTGGCTCCTCTTCACCTCGCTCCACCCCGTGGCTTCTCTTCCCCCAGCCCCCCCGGCTCCTCTTCACCTCCCTCCACCCCCCGGCTCCTCCACCTCCCTCCACCCCCTGGCTCCTCTTCACCTCGCTCCACCCCGTGGCTTCTCTTCCCCCACCCCCCCCGGCTCCTCTTCACTTCCCTCCACCCCCCCGGCTCCTCTTCATCCCCCTCCACCCCCCAGCTCCTCTTCACGTCCCTCCACCCCCCCGGCTCCTCTTCACCTCCCTCCACCCCCCAGCTCCTCTTCACGTCGCTCCACCCCCCCCGGCTCCTCTTCACCTCCCTCCACCCCCCCAGCTCCTCTTCATGTCCCTCCACCCCCCGGCTCCTCTTCACCTCCCTCCACCCCCCAGCTCCTCTTCACGTCCCTCCACCCCCCCGGCTCCTCCACCTCCCTCCACCCCCCCGGCTCCTCTTCACCTCCCTCCACCCCCCAGCTCCTCTTCACATCCCTGCACCCCCCCGGCTCCTCTTCACCTCCCTCCACCCCCCGGCTCCTCTTCACCTCCCTCCACACCCCCCCCCCCCGGCTCCTCTTCACCTCCCTCCACCCCCCCCCACCGGCTCCTCTTCACCTCCCTCCACCACCCTCCCCCCCCCCGGCTCCTCTTCACCTCCCTCCACCCCCCCGGCTCCTCCACCTCCCTCCACCCCCTGGCGCCTCTTCACTTCCCTCCTCCCCCCGGCTCCTCTTCACCTCCCTCCACCCCCTGGCTCCTCTTCACCCAACCCCCCGGCTCCTCTTCACCCACCCCCCTCCACCCGGCTCCTCTTCACTTCCCTCCACCCCCCGGCTCCTCTTCACCTCCCTCCACGCCCTGGCTCCTCTTCCCCAACCCCCCCGGCTCCTCTTCACTTCCCTCCACCCCCCGGCTCCTCTTCACCTCCATCCACGCCCTGTCTCCTCTTCCCCCACCCCCCTGGCTCCTCTTCACCTCCCTCCACCCCCTGGCTCCTCTTCACCCAACCCCCCGGCTCCTCTTCCCCCACCCCCCCGGCTCCTCTTCACTTCCCTCCACCCCCCGGCTCCCCTTCACCTCCCTCCACGACCTGGCTCCTCTTCACCCAACCCCACCCCGGCTCCTCTTCACTTCCCTCCACCCCCCCCCCCCGGCTCCTCTTCACCTCCCTCCACCCCCCCGGCTCCTCTTCACTTCCCTCCACCCCCTGGCTCCTCTTCACCCACCCCCCGCCCGGCTCCTCTTCACCCACCACCCCCCCCCCCCCGGCTCCTGTTCACCCACCCCCCCGCCTCCTCTTCACCCACACACCCCACCCCCCCCACCCCGGCTCCTCCTCCCCCACCTGCCCTGCTCCTCTTCACCTCCCTCCACCCCCCCACCCCCCTGGCTCCTCCTCACCGACCCCCCCGGCTCCTCTTTACTTCCCTCCACCCCCCACAGCTCCTCTTCACCTCCCTCCACCCCCAGCTCCTCTTCACCCACCCACCCCCGCCGGCTCCTCTTCACTTCCCTCCACCCCCTGGCTCCTCTTCACCTCGCTCCACCCCCTTGCTTCTCTTCACCACCACCCCCCCCACCCCCCACCGGCTCCTCTTCACTTCCCTCTACCCCCCGGCTCCTCTTCACCCTCCACCCCCTGGCTCCTCTTCACCTCCCTCCACCCCCAGCTCCTCTTCACCTCCCTCCACCCCCTGGCTCCTCTTCACCTCCCTCCACCACCAGCTCCTCTTCACCTCCCTCCACCCCCAGCTCCTCTTCAACCCCACTGCCAGGTCTTCTTCTACTCAGCTCCTCTGGCTCCTCAGTCCTGTGAATGTCGGTTCCAGCAGTTGACAGGAGGTGAAAAACACAGTGAAACTGTCTAGATTATTACTCTTTGTTTAAAGACACTGGGTTATTTTATTTTCTCTGTCTGTAGTTAGTTGGAGTTTGCTCATATTAACAGATCTCCAAATAAGAGGGTCAACACTCCTCCCCACCCCCTCTCCCTTTTAAAATCACACTCCGAGACCATGCTATGCCTGCAATTATCAGCTCTAATTCCTTGCACATAAATATCTGTGCAATTTGTGGGCAAAGAACCAAAATTCTCCCACTACTGGTCACTGCCACTTTAAGGATCAGAACAGTAAGACCATCAGAGTGCGCTCCTCTGGAACTTCCGGAGGTTGCAGTGCCATTGCAGCCCTCAATGGTGGCCTGGGCTTATGTCACTATAACTCTATATAGCAGGGTTGTCCAACATATGGCCTGCGGGCCAAGAGCCGGACCACCAAATGTTTCCATCAAACCTGAGGATGTAAACTGTTCCTGGGGCCATTCCTCATCCTCCCCTTGACTGGAGATGAGAATTTTCCCTTTTTCAGACAGGGTTTTAAACTATTGCACTGTCACTTTCAGAGCTGACAGCTGCTGACATCAGGAACAGCTGTTTCCCAACAGACTCAGGGTTTTGGGCAGCATAGTGGCGCAGTGGTTAGCCTCACAGCTCCAGTGACCCGGGTTCAGTTCTGGGTACTGCCTGTGCGGAGTTTGCAACTTCTCGCCGTAATTGCATGGGTTTCCGCCGGGTGCTCCGGTTTCCTCCCACAGCCAAAGACTTGCAGGTTGATAGGTAAATTTGCTATTATAAATTGCCCCGAGTGTAGGTAGGAGAATTGAGGGAAGGTGGGGATGTAAGGGAATATGGGATTAATGTAGGTTTAGTATAAATGGGTGGTTGTTGGTTGGCACAGACTCAGTGGGCTGAAGGGCCTGTTTCAGTGCTGTATCTCTTTCTCTCTCTCTTTTCTGGCGGGTTCTGACTTTTTTTTTAAAAGCCTGAAAAGGTTGGACAACCCTGCTCATATAGAGTACCCAGTCTTTATAGAATCTGCCTCAATTTTTCTCCATTGGTTTCAATGGAATGAAAAACAAGCGGACAATTGACACCATGACTTTACTGCCTGGGGTGGATTTAATTACCCCCGACCATCTCATTAGGAGTCACTGACCAGGGCGTAAGGGTAATTACCCCCCCCCCACCGTGAGGTCACTGTCCATTGGCTGATGTTAATTACCTCTCCGTGGATTCTTGCGCAAGTTTGATCAAGTTAATTGAGATTTTTTTTTAAAGTGACAGCTTGTTTCCTGCAAATACTGCAGATGTTTAGCGTACAGACTCTCAAAAGACTTTTGATGTGCTTTATGTGAGGCTTGTTCCGCGATTATAAGAACGTCAGTCTGCAAAGAATGACTTAATGCAAACAAAGAACTAAGGTTAACAAGTACTGTTTAAACTGAAGAAGGGTTTGGATGGTGTGTCCCAGGTGGTCAGTGCTCCATCCATCTTTGTCCTTGGATTTGGAATTGGGTTTCAGGATTTCAATATTCAAATTTTCTAACAACACAAAAGTAAGGAGTTTGACAAAGAGCAAGGATGAGGGAGAAAGACAGAGAGGGGTTCGTGGAAAGGACAAAGAACTGCCAGATACATGTCGATGTGGAGAAACTCACAGAATGCACATTGGAAGGAAGAACAAGAATTGGAAACATACATGCAATAGAGCACTGAAGGGTGCTCATGAAAAGAGAGACCTAAAAGGGTTCAAATACAGAATTCCTCGGAAATGTGAGTATAGGTAGATAAAGCCGTAAAAAGGCCAGCTGCATCCTGGGTTTTATAAATAGGACTATTGAGTACAAGAGTAAAGTAATAATGATAAATTATACAAAATACTGGTTAGGCCAGATTGTCAGGAACATAGGAACATGAGGAGGCCCTCCAGCCTGTGCTGTCATTCAATTAGATCAGCCTTTTACCTGCCTTGGTTGCATTAACCTTAACCTTGCCTACAAAAATCGATCAATCTTAGTTCTGAAATTTTCAATTGACTCCCAACAGCCTCAACAGCTTTTTGGGAGAGAGAGTTCCAGAATTCCATTACTCTTTGTGTGAAGAGGTGCTTTGTGACATAATCCCTGATTGGCCTCACTCTAATTTTATGCTGCCTGACTGAACTCCCTAGCAGAGAAAATAGTTTCACTCTACCTACCCTATCAATTCCAGTAATAATCTTAAATAATTCAATCTGATCACCCCTTAATCTTCCATACCCGAGGGAATTACAAGCCTCATCCATGTAACCTGCCCTCATAATGTAACATTTTTAGCCCCGGTATCATTCTGGTGAATCTGCACTGCTTTCCCTCACGGCCAATATATCCTTGCTGAGGTGTGGTGCCCAGTGCTGAATGCTGTACTCCAGATGGTACCTGACCAGAGCTCTGTACAGCTGTAACAGAACTTCACCCCTTTTGTATTCCGGTCCTCTTCAAATAAAGGCCAATATTCCATTAGTCTTTTTCATTAGTTTGTGTGCAGGGCAGTGGGATTAGTTTGGGATTGATACAGGACTATGGGGAGAGAGTGGGGCAGTGGGATTAGTTTGGGATTGAGACAGGACTATGGGGAGAGAGTGGGGCAGTGGGATTGATTTGGGATTGATACAGGGCTATGGGGAGAGAGTGGGGCAGTGGGATGAGTTTGGAATTGATACAGGGCTATGGGGAGAGAGCGGGGCAGTGGAATTAGTTTGGGATTGATACTGGACTATGGGGAGAGAGCGGGGCAGTGGGATTAGTTTGGAATTGATACAGGGCTCTGGGAAGAGAGCGGGGCAGTGGGATTAGTTTGGAATTGATACAGGGCTCTGGGGAGAGAGCAGGGCAGTGGAATTAGTTTGGAATTCATACAGGGCTCTGGGTGGAGAGCAGGGCAGTGGGATTAGTTTGGGATTTATACAGGACTATGGGGAGAGAGTGGGGCAGTGTGATTAGTTTGGGTTTGATACAGGACTATGGGGAGAGACCGGGTCAGTGGAATTAGTTTGAGATTGATACAGGACTATGGAGAGAGAGTGGGGCAGTGGGATTAGTTTGGGATTTATACAGGACTATGGGGAGAGAGTGGGGCAGTGTGATTAGTTTGGGTTTGATACAGGACTATGGGGAGAGAGTGGGGCAGTGGAATTAGTTTGAGATTGATACAGGACTATGGGGAGAGACCGGGTCAGTGGAATTAGTTTCGGATTGATACAGGACTATGGGGAGAGACCGGGTCAGTGGAATTAGTTTGAGATTGATACAGGACTATGGGGAGAGACCGGGTCAGTGGAATTAGTTTGGGATTGATACAGGACTATGGGGAGAGACCGGGTCAGTGGAATTAGTTTGAGATTGATACAGGGCTATGGGGAGAGAGTGTGGCAGTGGGATTAGTTTGGGATTGATACAGGACTATGGGGAGAGAGTAGGGCAGTGGGATTAGTTTGGAATTGATAGAGGGCTATGGGGAGAGAGCAGGGCAGTGGGATTAGTTTGGGATTGATACAGGACTATGGGGAATGAGTGGGGCAGTGGAATTAGTTTGAGATTGATACAGGACAATGGGGAGAGAGTGGGGCAGTGGAATTAGTTTGGGATTGATACAGGACTATGGGGAGAGAGCGGGGCAGTGGAATTAGTTTGGGATTGATACAGGACTATGGGGAGAGAGCGGGGCAGTGGGATTAGTTTGGGATTGATACAGGACTATGGGGAATGAGCGGGCAGTGGGATTAGTTTGGGATTGATACAGGATTATGGGGAGAGAGCGGGCAGTGGAATTAGTTTGGGATTGATACAGGACTATGGGGAGAGAGCGGGGCAGTGGAATTAGTTTGGGATTGATGCAAGGCTATGGGGAGAGAGCGGGGCAGTGGAATTAGTTTGGGATTGATACAGGATTATGGGGAGAGAGCGGGCAGTGGGATTAGTTTGGGATTGATACAGGACTATGGGGAGAGAGCGGGGCAGTGGGATTCGTTTGGGATTGATACAGGACTATGGGGAGAGAGTGGGACAGTGGGATTAGTTTGGGATTGATACAGGGCTATGGGGAGAGAGTGGGACAGTGGGATTAGTTTGGGATTGATACAGGGCTATGGGGAGAGAGTGGGGCAGTGGAATTAGTTTGGGATTGATACAGGATTATGGGGAGAGAGCGGGGCAGTGGAATTAGTTTGGGATTGATACAGGATTATGGGGAGAGAGCGGGGCAGTGAGATTAGTTTGGGATTGATACAGGACTATGGGGAGAGAGTGGGGCAGTGAGATTAGTTTGGGATTGATACAGGACTATGGGGAGAGAGTGGGGCAGTGGAATTAGTTTGAGATTGATACAGGACTATGGGGAGAGAGCGGGGCAGTGGGATTCGTTTGGGATTGATACAGGACTATGGGGAGAGAGCGGGGCAGTGGGATTCGTTTGGGATTGATACAGGACTATGGGGAGAGAGCGGGGCAGTGGAATTAGTTTGGGATTGATACAGGACTATGGGGAGAGAGCGGGGCAGTGGGATTAGTTTGAGATTGATACAGGACTATGGAGAGAGAGTGGGGCAGTGAGATTAGTTTGGGATTGATACAGGACTATGGGGAGAGAGTGGGGCAGTGAGATTAGTTTGGGATTGATACAGGACTATGGGGAGAGAGTGGGGCAGTGGAATTAGTTTGAGATTGATACAGGACTATGGGGAGAGAGCGGGGCAGTGGGATTCGTTTGGGATTGATACAGGACTATGGGGAGAGAGTGGGGCAGTGGAATTAGTTTGGGATTGATACAGGACTATGGGGAGAGAGCGGGGCAGTGGGATTCGTTTGGGATTGATACAGGACTATGGGGAGAGAGCGGGGCAGTGGGATTAGTTTGGGATTGATACAGGACTATGGGGAGAGAGCGGGGCAGTGGGATTCGTTTGGGATTGATACAGGACTATGGGGAGAGAGCGGGGCAGTAGGATTAGTTTGGGATTGATACAGGACTATGGGGAGAGAGCGGGGCAGTGGAATTAGTTTGGGATTGATACAGGACTATGGGGAGAGAGCGGGGCAGTGGGATTAGTTTGAGATTGATACAGGACTATGGGGAGAGAGAGGGGCAGTGGAATTCGTTTGGGATTGATACAGGACTATGGGGAGAGAGTGGGGCAGTGGAATTAGTTTGGGATTGATACAGGACTATGGGGAGAGAGTGGGGCAGTGGAATTAGTTTGAGATTGATACAGGACTATGGGGAGAGAGCGGGTCAGTGGAATTAGTTTGAGATTGATACAGGGCTATGGGGAGAGAGTGGGGCAGTGGGATTAGTTTGAGATTGATACAGGACTATGGGGAGAGAGTGGGGCAGTGAGATTAGTTTGGGATTGATACAGGACTATGGGGAGAGAGTGGGGCAGTGAGATTAGTTTGGGATTGATACAGGACAATGGGGAGAGAGTGGGGCAGTGGAATTAGTTTGGGATTGATACAGGACTATGGGGAGAGAGTGGGGCAGTGGAATTAGTTTGAGATTGATACAGGACTATGGGGAGAGAGTGGGGCAGTGGAATTAGTTTGGGTTTGATACAGGACTATGGGGAGAGAGCGGGGCAGTGGGATTAGTTTGAGATTGATACAGGACTATGGGGAGAGAGTGGGGCAGTGGAATTAGTTTGGGATTGATACAAGGCTATGGGGAGAGAGCGGGGCAGTGGAATTAGTTTGGGATTGATGCAGGACTATGGGGAGAGAGTGGGGCAGTGGAATTAGTTTGGGATTGATACAAGGCTATGGGGAGAGAGCGGGGCAGTGGAACTAGTTTGGGATTGATACAGGACAATGGGGAGAGAGTGGGGCAGTGGAATTAGTTTGGGATTGATACAGGACTATGGGGAGAGAGTGGGGCAGTGGAATTAGTTTGGGATTGATGCAGGACTATGGGGAGAGAGTGGGGCAGTGGAATTAGTTTGGGATTGATACAAGGCTATGGGGAGAGAGCGGGGCAGTGGAACTAGTTTGGGATTGATACAGGACAATGGGGAGAGAGTGGGGCAGTGGAATTAGTTTGGGATTGATACAGGACTATGGGGAGAGAGTGGGGCAGTGGAATTAGTTTGAGATTGATACAGGACTATGGGGAGAGAGTGGGGCAGTGGAATTAGTTTGGGTTTGATACAGGACTATGGGGAGAGAGCGGGGCAGTGGGATTAGTTTGAGATTGATACAGGACTATGGGGAGAGAGTGGGGCAGTGGAATTAGTTTGGGATTGATACAAGGCTATGGGGAGAGAGCGGGGCAGTGGAATTAGTTTGGGATTGATGCAGGACTATGGGGAGAGAGTGGGGCAGTGGAATTAGTTTGGGATTGATACAAGGCTATGGGGAGAGAGCGGGGCAGTGGAACTAGTTTGGGATTGATACAGGACTATGGGGAGGGAGTGGGGCAGTAGGATTAGTTTGAGATTGATACAGGACTATGGGGAGAGAGCGGGGCAGTGGGATTAGTTTGAGATTGATACAGGACTATGGGGAGAGAGTGGGGCAGTGGAATTAGTTTGGGATTGATGCAAGGCTATGGGGAGAGAGCGGGGCAGTGGAATTAGTTTGGGATTGATACAGGACTATGGGGAGAGAGCGGGGCAGTGGAATTAGTTTGAGATTGATACAGGGCTATGGGGAGAGAGTGTGGCAGTGGGATTAGTTTGGGATTGATACAGGACTATGGGGAGAGAGTAGGGCAGTGGGATTAGTTTGGGATTGATACAGGACTATGGGGAGAGAGCAGGGCAGTGGGATTAGTTTGGAATTGATAGAGGGCTATGGGGAGAGAGCAGGGCAGTGGGATTAGTTTGGGATTGATACAGGACTATGGGGAATGAGTGGGGCAGTGGAATTAGTTTGAGATTGATACAGGACAATGGGGAGAGAGTGGGGCAGTGGAAATAGTTTGGGATTGATACAGGACTATGGGGAGAGAGCGGGGCAGTGGAATTAGTTTGGGATTGATACAGGACTATGGGGAGAGAGCGGGGCAGTGGGATTAGTTTGGGATTGATACAGGACTATGGGGAATGAGCGGGCAGTGGGATTAGTTTGGGATTGATACAGGATTATGGGGAGAGAGCGGACAGTGGAATTAGTTTGGGATTGATACAGGACTATGGGGAGAGAGCGGGGCAGTGGAATTAGTTTGGGATTGATGCAAGGCTATGGGGAGAGAGCGGGGCAGTGGAATTAGTTTGGGATTGATACAGGATTATGGGGAGAGAGCGGGCAGTGGGATTAGTTTGAGATTGATACAGGACTATGGGGAGAGAGCGGGGCAGTGGGATTCGTTTGGGATTGATACAGGACTATGGGGAGAGAGTGGGACAGTGGGATTAGTTTGGGATTGATACAGGGCTATGGGGAGAGAGTGGGACAGTGGGATTAGTTTGGGATTGATACAGGGCTATGGGGAGAGAGTGGGGCAGTGGAATTAGTTTGGGATTGATACAGGATTATGGGGAGAGAGCGGGGCAGTGGAATTAGTTTGGGATTGATACAGGATTATGGGGAGAGAGCGGGGCAGTGAGATTAGTTTGGGATTGATACAGGACTATGGGGAGAGAGTGGGGCAGTGAGATTAGTTTGGGATTGATACAGGACTATGGGGAGAGAGTGGGGCAGTGGAATTAGTTTGAGATTGATACAGGACTATGGGGAGAGAGCGGGGCAGTGGGATTCGTTTGGGATTGATACAGGACTATGGGGAGAGAGCGGGGCAGTGGGATTCGTTTGGGATTGATACAGGACTATGGGGAGAGAGCGGGGCAGTGGAATTAGTTTGGGATTGATACAGGACTATGGGGAGAGAGCGGGGCAGTGGGATTAGTTTGAGATTGATACAGGACTATGGGGAGAGAGTGGGGCAGTGAGATTAGTTTGGGATTGATACAGGACTATGGCAAGAGAGTGGGGCAGTGAGATTAGTTTGGGATTGATACAGGACTATGGGGAGAGAGTGGGGCAGTGGAATTAGTTTGAGATTGATACAGGACTATGGGGAGAGAGCGGGGCAGTGGGATTCGTTTGGGATTGATACAGGACTATGGGGAGAGAGTGGGGCAGTGGAATTAGTTTGGGATTGATACAGGACTATGGGGAGAGAGCGGGGCAGTGGGATTCGTTTGGGATTGATACAGGACTATGGGGAGAGAGCGGGGCAGTGGGATTAGTTTGGGATTGATACAGGACTATGGGGAGAGAGCGGGGCAGTGGGATTCGTTTGGGATTGATACAGGACTATGGGGAGAGAGCGGGGCAGTAGGATTAGTTTGGGATTGATACAGGACTATGGGGAGAGAGCGGGGCAGTGGAATTAGTTTGGGATTGATACAGGACTATGGGGAGAGAGCGGGGCAGTGGGATTAGTTTGAGATTGATACAGGACTATGGGGAGAGAGAGGGGCAGTGGAATTCGTTTGGGATTGATACAGGACTATGGGGAGAGAGTGGGGCAGTGGAATTAGTTTGGGATTGATACAGGACTATGGGGAGAGAGTGGGGCAGTGGAATTAGTTTGAGATTGATACAGGACTATGGGGAGAGAGCGGGTCAGTGGAATTAGTTTGAGATTGATACAGGGCTATGGGGAGAGAGTGGGGCAGTGAGATTAGTTTGGGATTGATACAGGACTATGGGGAGAGAGTGGGGCAGTGAGATTAGTTTGGGATTGATACAGGACAATGGGGAGAGAGTGGGGCAGTGGAATTAGTTTGGGATTGATACAGGACTATGGGGAGAGAGTGGGGCAGTGGAATTAGTTTGAGATTGATACAGGACTATGGGGAGAGAGTGGGGCAGTGGAATTAGTTTGGGTTTGATACAGGACTATGGGGAGAGAGCGGGGCAGTGGGATTAGTTTGAGATTGATACAGGACTATGGGGAGAGAGTGGGGCAGTGGAATTAGTTTGGGATTGATACAAGGCTATGGGGAGAGAGCGGGGCAGTGGAATTAGTTTGGGATTGATGCAGGACTATGGGGAGAGAGTGGGGCAGTGGAATTAGTTTGGGATTGATACAAGGCTATGGGGAGAGAGCGGGGCAGTGGAACTAGTTTGGGATTGATACAGGACAATGGGGAGAGAGTGGGGCAGTGGAATTAGTTTGGGATTGATACAGGACTATGGGGAGAGAGTGGGGCAGTGGAATTAGTTTGAGATTGATACAGGACTATGGGGAGAGAGTGGGGCAGTGGAATTAGTTTGGGTTTGATACAGGACTATGGGGAGAGAGCGGGGCAGTGGGATTAGTTTGAGATTGATACAGGACTATGGGGAGAGAGTGGGGCAGTGGAATTAGTTTGGGATTGATACAAGGCTATGGGGAGAGAGCGGGGCAGTGGAATTAGTTTGGGATTGATGCAGGACTATGGGGAGAGAGTGGGGCAGTGGAATTAGTTTGGGATTGATACAAGGCTATGGGGAGAGAGCGGGGCAGTGGAACTAGTTTGGGATTGATACAGGACTATGGGGAGGGAGTGGGGCAGTAGGATTAGTTTGAGATTGATACAGGACTATGGGGAGAGAGCGGGGCAGTGGGATTAGTTTGAGATTGATACAGGACTATGGGGAGAGAGTTGGGCAGTGGAATTAGTTTGGGATTGATGCAAGGCTATGGGGAGAGAGCGGGGCAGTGGAATTAGTTTGGGATTGATACAGGACTATGGGGAGAGAGCGGGGCAGTGGAATTAGTTTGAGATTGATACAGGGCTATGGGGAGAGAGTGGGGCAGTGGAATTAGTTTGGGATTGATACAGGACTATGGGGAGAGAGTGGGGCAGTGGAATTAGTTTGAGATTGATACAGGACTATGGGGAGAGAGCGGGGCAGTGGGATTAGTTTGGGATTGATACAGGACTATGGGGAGAGAGTGGGGCAGTGGAATTAGTTTGAGATTGATACAGGACTATGGGGAGAGAGTGGGGCAGTGGGATTAGTTTGAGATTGATACAGGACTATGGCGAGACGGCAGGATTAGTTTTGGAGTGCTCTCGTAAACTGTTGAGACACAATTGCGCTCACTGGCCACTTTTGGTGCAATGGCAGATTTACAGAGTTACAGATGGTGTGTTATATCAAAACAGCAGAAATTTCCTTGGGTTCCCGGGAACATGACAATTACTTGTATTTATTTGTGTCTTATTGTAGTGACACACTAATGAGCTTGATGAATAAAAGATGAATGGAAGTTTTGTTCGAAAGCAAGTTGCCCACATCTTTCAGGCTAGTATTTTCCTTGCAACATGACTTATTCCTTATCTCAGTGCAGAACATTGGTTCTGATATCATTGATGGTTACAATTTAGGCCTTTGTTGCAGTGGTGAAACAGTACTAGTCAAATGATAGAAAATCAATTTCAATATATTACTGAGAAGAGGAAAAGTAGAACTTTTGATTTGTGAAGATTTGCCTTGCTCTTCCTGTGTCTCTCTTCCAGCTCATCCTCTTCAGCTCCTGTTCCTATTGATTACCTTTGTTCCGATGTTCTCATTTCCTATCATAACTGAATTCTCAGCATTGATTAAACTAATTGCGGTTTCACATGTAAGTCGTATTACATTGAGCAAAGGGATCAGAATAATCACACAGGCCAGTGACCAAATTAGGGAAATGTTGTTCCCTTCTGCAGATGATTTGCAGGCTGTTGACCAAGCTACTAATGCAACTCATTTTGTTAAGGTACCTGTACTAAGATGGATGAGCTTTTAGGTGAAATGATCCCATCATTGCGATTTGAGTCTCTGTAAAATGAATGGAAATGAAATTGAAGCACCCAATCCCAGATTATAAATCCTTGCTAATCCTTCAGTGAATCTCAGAGTTGCCTCTTCAGGTTTCTACTTCCTGGATCAATAACCTGCTGACATTCTGCACTTCACACTCACTGCATTCGCTACATTCAAGACTGCAACACCTTCAATATTTGGCCAATTCCAAATCCTTTTATTGTTTGCATCGCTTCCCTCCCTAACCCCTGTCACAACATGCCTGTGGTACACCTTATTACACCCCACCCCTTATTACACTCCACCCCTTATACACCCCACCCCTTATCCTCTCTGCTCCTTATACACCCTGTTGTGTGATGGCCTTGAAGAGTAATATAACTTTCAGATCTTAGTATGCTAATGAGCCAGGTGCCAGGATGCAGTTATGTGAGTAAAAGATAAAGCACACAAAAAAACAAAAAATAGCACAGATCCTGGTGAATGGGAGAGTAAAGCCTAACAAAACAGAGTAAGAGCTACAAAAAGGGAGCATGGAAAGAAAGTTACAAGGGTTATCAAGATCAATCCAATTTTTTACAATTATATCAGGAAACAGAGGGTAGTTATGACCAATGCAGGCCCAGTGAAAACTGCTAGCAGTAACATTGTTGAAGAATTACTTTGTATCAGTAGTTACAGTAGAGGAAGAGGTTAGAAATCCCAAGGAACTTAATATTGAATCAGGGACAAGGACTCACCAAAATTAACAGAAGCAAATTAACAATAATGAAGAAAATAATGGCACCAAAGAGTGCCAAATTCCCAGATAGTTTTCATCCCAAGGTTTTAAAGGAAGTAGGCGTGAGAGCATTGCTGATGGCCTAACTATAATCTTCCCAAGTCCTCCTGATTCAGGATCATTTCTTTAGATTGGAAAATTGCACATGTCACTCGCTATTTAAGAAAGGTGACAGAAGGAAACCAGGGAATGAGAGACCAATTGGTCTAACATCTGGGCTGGAATTTTACACCCCCCCAGGAGTGGAGTGGAGGCAGGGGTTGAGGGGGTGCCATTCCCATTGCCTTCCCTGCAATTTTATGAGAGGTGTCAGCAGTGAGAAATGGCCCACCTGCCCCAGGCCAATTAAGGTCTTTAAGTGGCCAATTAACTGGCACTAAGGGCCTCCTCCCACTGACACTGATATATTACCAGTGGTGTATGTGCAACTCAGGTCCCCCAGTAAAACCTGGCAGCCTCCTTGCAGGCTGGGTTGGCCCCCTCCTGATCGGGCATCCTGTGCTCCAAGAAGGGTGCCCCACAGCACAAGCCGCCCCCACTGCACTACATTTCCCCCCCCAACCAACCCCCTTTGCCTTGCCAGTGCCCGGCCAATTGTCCCCAGTGAGGCCCCACAGACTTACCTTAGTTCCAGGGCCGGCGTCTCTCTTGCTCTACTGGCTGGGCACAGTCCCAGCAGCGCCACTGGGAGCAGTGAGTCCGCTGATTGGCCAGCAGCTCTTAGAGGTGGGACTTCCTGCCTCAGAGGGGCAGAAATCCCACCCGAGGCCAGTTAAGGGCCTGGGTCATGTAAAATCATACAGTGGCTCCCAGGCCTGGCAGGCGGGCTTGCCCCTGACTTTTTGGCCAGTGGGCGGGGCCTCTTGCCCAATGTAAAATTCTGGCCCTGTTGTCATGAAATTACTGGATTTTCTGATTCAGGATAGGAACAACTTGAAAATGTTCAGCTGATCAGAGAGAGAATTTGTAAAGGGTAGGTCATGCTTGATGAATCCGATTGAATTTTTTGAAGAGGTAACTAAAGTAGTGGACAGGGGAATGGGGAAAAAAATTTCATCCATGTCTATGGATGTTGTTTATATGGACTTCCAGAAGAGATTCGATAAATTTCCTCATAAAAGAGTGTTAGCTAAAGTTGAAGCTCATGGAATTGAAAGCAAATTATTGACCTGGTTCAGAGATTGGTTGAACAGCAGGAGACAGAGAGTAAGGATAAAACTCTAAATGGTTGGATGTGACTAATGGCGTCCCACACAGATGTGTGTTGGAACTTCAACTATTCACAACTTAGATGATGGGATAGACCTAGGTTAAGTTCTGGATACTGCCTGTGCAGAGTTTGCAAGTTCCCCCTGTGACTGTGTGGGTTTCTGCTGGGTGTTCTGGTTTCCTCCCACATGCTAAAGACTTGTGAGTTGTTAGGTAAATTGGCCATTGTAAATTGCCCCTAGTGTAGATAGGTGGTAGGAGAATTGAGGGAAGGTGGGGATGTGAGAGGGAAATGGGATTAATGTAGGATTAGTATAAATGGGTGCTTGATGGTTGGCACAGACTCAGTGGGCTGAAGGGCCTGTTTCAGTGCTGTATCTCTTATTGAAACACTATACAAAAGGGTAGAAGAAGTATGGAACTCTCTTCTACAAATAGCACTTGATGCTGGATCAATTGTTAACTGAAGGGATATGGAGCAAAGATGGAGTTAGGCTGCAGATCAGCCTTGATCTCATTGAATAGAGGAAAAGGGGTTAAGTGGCCTGCTTATGTTCCATTGTAGTCTCGACTGCATCTTTTTTAATGGGTCCACATTCCCACTTACCACTCTCTTTTAATTTATTTATAAAAACCTTTTTCCATATTCCCTTTCTGCACATCTTATTATAGAGTCATAGAGTCATATTACTTGGTTTTTGCAGCACTGCCAGTTGACTGGATTTCCACTGTTTCTTGTATCTCTTGAAGCCTTTGTTTTCAGCTTGTAGATCCTGATCCAAGGCTTATACGGTGCTCATCACTGGCTCCTCATTTACTTACTCTCTTCATCCTCCAGTTATTCCAAGACATTCATTAGGCATGACAGACCTTCCACAAACGCAATGCATCTTGAATTAATAGCCTTTGCACTTGCTGGAAGCTCTCTAATTGCTTCCTTTATGCAACTGGCTCGAACATATTTTACCACAATAAAAGTCAAACTAATGAGCCATAGAAATAATCAGAAGTTACGACACAGAAACAGACCATTCAGCCCAACTAGTCCATGTCGCTATTTACTCTCCATGGAAGTAACTCGTTCCAATCACATTTACTCCCCCACAGCCCTTCAACTCCTTTCCTTCATCTACGTAACCAATCTAATCCCCAATGCGTAAACAGTTTTTGCCTCAGCCACTAACCCTGTAAGTAAATTCCACAGCCTCAGAGGTTGTCTGGGTGAAGAGGTTTCTCCTGACCTCTGTTCTAAATCTTTTATATTTAACTTTCCACCCCCCCCCCCCCCGCTTTATAAAATCATAGAATGATGCAGCACAGAGTGAGGCCAATGGCCCATTATGCTCTTTGAAAGGGGTTTGGAATTATTCCCATTCCTTTGCACTTTCTTCGTAGCCTTGTGATTGTTTTTCTTCCACTTCAAATACTTATCCAATTCCCTTTTGAAGGTTCTTATTGAATCTGCTTCCACCACTTTTTCAGGTAGTGCATTCCAGGCCATGACAACTCACTGAAAGTTTAAAATAAAATTCTCATCTTTCCTCTGCTTCTTTTGACAATTTTCTTAAATCTGTCCCCTCTGGTTACTGAGCTTTCTCCCACCACAGCTTTTCCCTCTCTACTTTGATTAAAACCTTCATGATTTTGAACACCTCTTTCAAATCTCCTCTTAACCTTCTCTACTGTAAATAGTGGAATACGCCAAGGATCAGTGTTGGGTCTCAGATATTTACAATCTATATGAATGACTTAGATGAAGAGACCAAGAGTAATGTATCTAATATAAAAACAAGAAATGCTGGAAATACTCAGCAGGTCTGGCAGCATCTGTGGAGAGAGAAGCAGAGTTAACGTTTCAGGTCAGTGACCCCTCAGGCAGTTCTGATGTATTTCCAGCATTTCTTGTTTTTATTTCAGGTTTCCAGCATCTGCAGTATTTTGCTCTCATTATAGTAATGTATCTAAGTTTGCTGACAATACAAAGCTAGGTGGGAATATAAACTGTGAGGAGGACACAAAGAGGCTGCAAAGAGATATAGATAGGTTAAGTGAGTGGGAAACAAGCTGGCAGATGGAGTATAATGTAAGGACGTGTGAGGTTATTCACCTTGGTAATAAGAGTAGAAAAACAGAATATTTTTTAAAGGCATGAAACTTTTAAATGCTGATTTTCAGAGGGACTTGGGTGTACTCGTACAAGGAAAGTTAGCATGCAGTTACAATTGGAAAGGCAAATGGCATTTTGGCCTTTATTGCAAGGGGATTGGAGTATAAGAATAAGGAAGTCTTGTAGCAATTGTACATGGCTTTGGTGAGAACACACCTGGAGTACTATGCAATTTCAGTCTCCATATTTAAGGATGGATCTACTTGCCTTGGAGGCGGTACAACAAACGTTCATGAGATTGGTCCCTGGGATGAGTGGGTTGTCCTATGATGAGACGCCGAGTAAATTGGGATAACTCTCTGGAGTTTAGAAGAATGAGAGGTGATCTCATTGAAACATAAAAGATACTGAAGGAGCTTCGCAGGGAAGACACTGAGAGGTTGTTTCCCCTGGCTGGGGAATCTAAAACATGGGGGCACAGTCTCAGGATAAGGGGCCGATCATTTAGGACTGAGATGAGGAGAAATGTTTTCACTCAGAGGGTTGTGAATCTTTGGAATTCTCTACCCAGAGGGTTGTAAATGCTCCATCATTGAGTATATTCAAGAATGAGATCGATACATTTTTGATCGCTCAAGGAATCAAAGGATAGGGGGAGTGGGCAGGAAAGTGGAGTTGAGATAACGGGTCAGTCATGATCATACTGAATGGCAGAGTAGGCTTGAGGGGCTGAATGGTCTACTCCTGCTCCAAGTTCTTATGTTCTTCTGTAAGAACAACAATCCCAGCTTCTCCAATCTCTCCACAAATCAAAATCCTTCATCCTTGGTACCATTCCAGTAAATCTCTTCTGAATCCTCTCAAAGCTGGAACATCCGTCCTAAAGTGTTGTTTCCAGAATTGAACATAATATTCCAGCTGGGGTATTTATAAAGAATTAACATAACTGCGATACTTTTGTACTCTATGCCTCTATTTACAAAGTTGGAGAACTCACATGCTTTCTCAATTGCCAATCAACTTGTCCTGCCACTTTCAAAGACTTTCGTACGTTTACACCCAGGTCTCTCAGTTCCTTTGCTCCTTTTAAAATGTGACCACTAAGTTCATATTACCTCCCCTTTAGATCCCTCAATTACAAGAAAGACTGCTTCTCTCTGCTCTAACCCATCCTATCATCTCGTCCCATAATTTACATTGTTCTAATGAAAGAAGACACAAAATTTAAAGCTTTTCTTTGTATTTCCTTTCTAAATCCTCAATATCCTTCCTATACTGTTGAGCAGAATTCTGCAGACAGAACTCAAACATAGGTCTTATTTAGAATTTACATAGACGCATCATTCGCTCTTGCGAAGCCATGGTAGCACGGTTCTGTGCTTTTAAACAACTGGGATTGCCTGTGTGATATGTCTGAGATTGATTTTTCTGCATCGTTGTAAAATCTAATTTAACCAATAATCAAAAGAGGTAATCAATCACATTTATAAACGCGTGAACTGCCCATGGCAGGGCTGGTGAAAAGAAACATAGCTTGGACAAGCAATGCCAGTGGAGACTGTTCCCCCAGACACTGAACAACAATGACAGAGAAGGTGGAGCCTGTTCCCCCAGACACTGATCAACAATGACAGAGAAGGTGGAGCCTGTTCCCCAGTCACTGAGCAACAATGATGGAGAAGGTGGAGCCTGTTCCCCAGTCACTGAGCAACAATAATGGAGAAGGTGGAGCCTGTTCACCCAGACACTGAGCAACAATGATGCAGAAGGTGGAGCCTGTTCCCCAGTCACTGAGCAACAATAATGGAGAAGGTGGAGCCTGTTCCCCCAGAAACAGGGCAACAATGAAGGAGAAGGTGGAGCCTGTTCCCCAGACACTGAGCAACAATAATGGAGAAGGTGGAGCCTGTTCCCCAGACACTGAGTAACAATGATGGAGTAGGTGGAGCCTGTTCCCCAGACACTGAGCAACAATAATGGAGAAGGTGGAGCCTGTTCCCCCAGAAACTGGGCAACAATGATGGAGAAGGTGGAGCCTGTTCCCCCAGACTCTGAGCAACAATGATGGAGAAGGTGGAGCCTGTTCCCCCAAACACTGGGCAACAATGAAGGAGAAGGTGGAGCCTGTTCCCCAGACACTGAGCAACAATTATGGAGAAGGTGGAGCCTATTCCCCCAGAAACTGGGAAACAACGATGGAGAAGGTGGAGCCTGTTCCCCAGTCACTGAGCAACAATGATGGAGAAGGTGGAGCCTGTTCCCCAAACACTGGGCAACAATGAAGGAGAAGGTGGAGCCTGTTCCCCAGACAGTGAGCAACAATAATGGAGAAGGTGGAGCCTCTTCCCCCAGAAACTGGGCAACAATGATGGAGAAGGTGGAGCCTGTTCCCCAGATACTGAGCAACAATAATGGAGACGGTGGAGCCTGTTCCCCCAGAAACTGGGCAACAATGATGGAGAAGGTGGAGCCTGTTCCCCAGACACTGAACAACAATTGTGGAGAAGGTGGAGCCTGTTCCCCAGACACTGAACAACAATAATGGAGAAGGTGGAGCCTGTTCCCCAGACACTGAGCAACAATGAAGGAGAAGGTGGAGCCTGTTCCCCAGACACTGAACAACAATTGTGGAGAAGGTGGAGCCTGTTCCCCAGACACTGAACAACAATAATGGAGAAGGTGGAGCCTGTTCCCCAGACACTGAGCAACAATGAAGGAGAAGGTGGAGCCTGTTCCCCAGACACTGGGCAACAATGAAGGAGAAGGTGGAGCCTGTTCCCCAGACACTGAGCAACAATGAAGGAGAAGGTGGAGCCTGTTCCCCAGACACTGGGCAACAATGAAGGAGAAAGTGGAGCTTGTTCCCCAGACACTGAACAACAATTGTGGAGAAGATGGAGCCTGTTCCCCCAGACACTGAGCAACAATGAAGGAGAAGGTGGAGCCTGTTCCCCCAGACACTGAGCAACAATGAAGGAGAAGGTGGAGCCTGTTCCCCAGACACTGAGCAACAATGAAGGAGAAGGTGGAGCCTGTTCCCCAGACACTGGGCAACAATGAAGGAGAAGGTGGAGCCTGTTCCCCAGACACTGAGTAACAATGATGGAGAAGGTGGAGCCTGTTCCCCAGACACTGAGCAACAATGATGGAGAAGGTGGAGCCTGTTTCCCAGACACTGAGCAACAATGATGGAGAAGGTGGAGCCTGTTCCCCAGACACTGAGCAACAATGAAGGAGAAGGTGGAGCCTGTTCCCCAGACACTGAGCAACAATGATGGAGAAGGTGGAGCCTGTTTCCCAGACACTGAGCAACAATGATGGAGAAGGTGGAGCCTGTTCCCCAGACACTGAGCAACAATGATGGAGAAGGTGGAGCCTGTTCCCCAGACACTGAGCAACAATGATGGAGAAGGTGGAGCCTCTTCCCCAGACACTGAGCAACAATGATGGAGTAGGTGGAGCCTGTTCCCCAGACACTGAGCAACAATGATGGAGAAGGTGGAGCCTGTTGCCCCAGACACTGAGCAACAATGATGGAGAAGGTGGAGCCTGTTCCCCAGACACTGAGTAACAATGATGGAGAAGGTGGAGCCTGTTCTCCCAGGGACTGTGCAACAAAGTTGGAGAAGGTGGAGCCTGTTCCCCAGTCACTGAGCAACAATGAAACCATAGTGACTGTGAAAGGAGCTGATGCAGGGAATCCCAGTCTGCAATGAATTACTGAATGGATTGTTTGGACATTCTCTTGTGTCATGTGGAATCCATTTATTATCGTATATAAATATGGGGCAGTATATGCAAAGCAGAAACCTGGAAAACTGACTCATTATTCTTGCAAATTGATTGTTTATTTTTGGGCGGTTGTGTAACAACTGTTCAGTAAATGGAGTTGATTGTTTAGTTTTCAAAGTGGTGATTGGCTGAAATCCAAATTCAGATAGCAATAACTGCAGAACCAACCAATCACCTTTACTTGGCAGATAGGTGTGATTGTGATTGCTTCCTCGTTTATCAACAAGGCTACTGTTAGGTGCCTTCCATGGAAACTAGGACAGAATCACAGAATACAATGCCCAAAACGCTTGTGAGATCACTCAGCACTGGTGGGTATGGGAGGAGGAGTGTCTGAAGGCCTGGTGAGTAGGGAGAGGCAGAGGGGGTCCCCAGCCTGAACAGGAGGTTCCTGGGTTTGACAGCACTTGGAGAGAGTATCTTACTTGAACTCCTCCCAACCCTATAACCTCTGCCAAGTAGGAAGAGAATGTCATGCAATTATCATTACCTTCAGGTAATATGCTTGCCTGACTTGGAACTATATCGCTGTTTCTTCGCTGTTAGTGGGTCAAAATCCTGGAACTCCCTCTCTAACAGCACTGTGGGTGCACCTACACCACATTGGACTGCAGTAGTTAAAGGCAGTAGTTCACCACTGTTACGGAGGTGCTTCCATTTTTAAATTTTATTTTGAGGAATTGTGTTAAAACTGAAAGGACTCCATGGATTTTTATTTTTACCAAGTTCACTGACAGGACAAGATGTTGTTTGAAAACCACCTGTGCTGGAGGCCACCTGTGAGTTCGGCTCAGAAAACAGCAGAACCCTTGGTGACCTGGAAAAATTATATTTACAGAGAAGCCACAGGTTAAGGTTTGTGGAGATCAGGAGGGTGACTCACTGTTTGGGATTGGAACATTGTTTTCAGTTTTAGTTGTGTTTGAAGATCACCCAGCTCACCTCCTTCTCTATCTTTTTGAAGAACTCCTGCCAAGATCCAGTGTGGGAGAAAAATCCCTGGTGCCGCAGAGCTCCTGAGGAGCTGGAAAAAAAATCCTGTGATTCAGGTATGTGCTGGCGGAAAAACCTTGATGTCACATTTCTGCGAGAAAGCCAACTAGAATAATTCTCAACATCTCCAGAACAGACTGTTTTTTAGATGAACACAGTGACTGAGGTGGTGCAGTGGTTAGCACCGCAGCCTCACAGCTCCAGCGACAGGGGTTCGGTTCTGGGCGCTGCCTCTGCGGAGTTTGCAAGTTTTCCCTGTGACCGCGTGGGTTTTTTGCCGGGTGCTCCGGTTTCCTCCCACTGCCAAAGACTTGCAGGTTGATAGGTAAATTGGCCATTATAAATTGCCCCTTGTGTAGGTAGGTGGTAGGGGAATTGGGGGACGGTGCGGATGTGGTAGGAAATATATGATTAATGTAGGATTAGTATAAATGGGTGGTTGATGGTTGGCATGGACTTGGTGGGACGAAGGGCCTGTTTTGGTGCTGTATCTCTCTAGGACCTGTCTCCGTATATCTGGATTCGAGACCAAAAAAGGGACAACTGACTTCCTTCTTTCTTTTATCATCAAGAATTAGCAAGTATTTGGCCAGGGTATTTTTTTTTTGTCTTTTTCTTTTGTAACAGAATTCTGCAGAGTGAATTTCTGTATTTTTTCCAGTGTCGGTGGGGAATTTTTAAAAAGGGAACGTTCATATTTTAATCAGTGTGTTAATGCTTTGCGTCATAACTGGTTAAATCTTGTTTTATAATAAACTGATAATTTTGTTGTTTATTAAAGAAACCTGGTTGGTGTATTTTATTCTGGGATTAAAAAATAGAGTATATGATTGGCTGTATCGGTAACTGGGTAAACATTGAAATAGATGTTGTGACCTTTGGAGAAGTGGAACTAGAAAAACAGTGCACTCCTCCCACCTCGGTTGTAACACCACCAACTTCTCAAGGGCAATTAGGGATGGGGAACAAATACTGGCCTTGCCAGCGAAGCCCAGACCCTGAGAATAAATAGAAAGATACATTCCAACATTAAAGTATCTCAGTCGCAATATGTTAAAGCAACCCCAAGTTTAAGTATTCATTATTAGATAATTATCCATTACAATATTCACCTAATTATCTAATAATGACTTTGTTTTCAACAGTGATTCCATTGTAGCTTAGGATGACCAAACCAGATGTAATGAAAGTAATTCTTATTTTACTATTCTATTAGTCTAATAAATTGGCAACTGAGCTTTGTAATCAGATAATCAAGGTGTGGACACCATGCACAAACAGTGCATCAAACCTCAGAATAATAGGATATTACAAATTCTAAAGAAAATACCACAGCCATCGTACAGAACCTACAGATAGAGGAGATCTGGGAGACAGTGAAGAACACCATGTTTACATGGGTCCCCCCCCATTTTCTGTACCTCCTTTCATTCCCATTACAACTCTGATTTTTAAAGACTAAATCAGTTCTCGGGTTGCGGGCACAGCTGACAAGACCAGGATTTATTGCCCATCCCTAGATTCCCTGAGAAAGTGGTGGTGAGCTGCCTTCTTGTGTATCTTGTTAGGTCATTTCGGAGGGCAGTTAAGGTTTAACCAAGTTGATGTGGGACTAAATTCACATAATAGGGAAGACCAGATAATGATGGTGGGTTTTCTTCCCTAAAGGACACCAGATCCCTTCTGATAACTGAAAGCCTCATTAGTATTTATGAATAATCAAGCCCACTAAAGAGAATTATTTAGAGAGCATTATTCGACTAGGTATGAAAATCAAAGGAAGCGTCTAGAGATGTCCTTATCTTGCTCTTTGCACATTCCTGCAACATGATCCCTGCTCTCCAGCAATGTGGCAGTGAGGGCCCTGAACAGTGGAGCAGTGTGAGGCCTGGTCAGCTCGCACTGCTTCGAGTGGAACTCCAGTTTGGTAACTGACCTGGCTCAGACTGTGCATGGGGGTTATCCTGGGCATTGTACAACAACTGTACAAACACAGTTATGGAATGCACGTCAGCAGTTGGTGAATTATTACAGTCAGGTGTATTTCTGAATCTCACTACTTTCAGGTACTCAATGCATTTTCTTCTGAGAGGATGGAACTAGCATTCCTGACCTACAAGGTTCCCAACAAAGACCCATATATAACTGATCCCATGTGCACACAATATTTTGAGTCTTCTGAACTGACAATGCTACATGGATACCCTTAGCTTCAGTAGTTTAGGATTTTACGTGTAACCAGGTTGCAAATTCCTTTATTAAAAGTAAGTCACATTGTACCAAAACTGAAGTTAATCATTCACTGGCTTCCATTGCTTAGTTATCATGGATTCCAGTAGTTTTTTACACTGTGTCTAGTGAGATAAATATTTCATTCATGTTATGACAGCGATAGCATCTGCCCAAATATTTGCTGAACATCTTCGACAAACAACCAGTTGTCATGAAACATGGTCAATAAGCAGAGCGGAGAGATCAGTTTATACAGAAAGCTTTATTTGAATAAATTTCAATTAAAAGAAGAAAAAACAGACACAGGACCAAAGCACCCCCATGCTAACCAGGACTGGTCACACTGACTGAACACTGCATATTTGGACTCAGCTACACCTGTGTGACTCAAACTCTGACATAACAAGAGTGCTCTCAGCAGTTACTGAGGCAGAACCTTACTGATATTCATCACTTCACTGGAAGATGTAGAAACAGGTGCTGGGTATCATTAATGTGCACTGTGTTCTGACTCATGATGTATGGACCCAGTTCCTTTATAACATAATAAATTAATTTGAGATTAAATATATGCACTTTTTAAGCAGGATCACAATTTAAGTAATAATGTGTTATTAAACAAGAGCAAACCAACATGTTAAATCAACTCTGATTATTCTAACCAAAATAAGGCTTAGCACTAAAAAGACGAACTGTTTTGAAAAAAGAATAATAATTAACTGGAGAGCAAATGCTTCAGTAAGAGTGTGAACTACATAGATTGCTAGATAAGAATAGAGACTTGTTCCATTCAACACTATTTTCTGAAATCTATAGATTTCTCACATTGCAAACTGTTTGTCCAATCCTTGTTTATTATAAATGAACAACAAGTGATGAATTAAACACATCACTGGGATTGGATATAGGCAGGATGACAATAGATGATGGGAAGCCTGCTCATATATATATAGCAGGGTTTGAAATACTCCCTGTGAAGCTCCCCAGAGATCTGTCACTGAGCATTTCATGGCTTTCATCCCTATGTGTGACATTATCCCAATCACATAGGAATAAAAAGCCATAAAGCACAGCAGTGAATCTATCTTCATTACTGGTGACATTGATTGTTCTCTTTACATGGTTTCATTTCCTCTTCAAAAGTAAATGGTCATTTCATGCTACATTACATAACATTTCAAACTGCATAAAACAATATTACTACTGCAAAAGACAGCTCAGAAATAAGAATAGCACCACTTAATGAAGCCTCAGTAGTTCCACAACTCATCACTGGTTTTACAGATCCAGTGTGCTCATCATTTGCCAACAGTTAGATAGTATTAATGTAACAGTTTGATGGTATTGGATTAGTAGCCCCAAGGACAGGATTTCCTAATCTCACCATAGAAAATTGTGAAATTGAACTCAATAAATGAGAGCTGTCACCAGACCACTGATTGTTGGAAACATCCAAGAGAAAAGATTTGAAAAATAATGTTCTCTAAGGAAAGAATCACCAAAGTCCAGTAAGTACAAGTGTGCAATACAACAAATATTTATCAATGCTACAGAGTGTTCAGGTTCAGTTACTTACTTTGGGGGCTGGATGGTTGAAGGCATGGCCATGAATGGTGGGGCAGGGGGGCAAATGCAGAGACTAGAGTTGGAGGAACACAGCACTCTCTGAGGTTTTGTTCCTCCAACTCAGTAATTTGTCCTGAGTATTGACAAATAATTAAACAACCTGAATTCTATTTGTGATTACTCTGATAGTTATTTATCTTCCTATATTTACATTGCATTTTGAAGGCCTGGGTGGTAAAGTGCTGGGATATTAAATGTGCACACTAAATTGAACTCATTGACCTACAAACACCTTCATTGTTAATATACTTCTCAACACACATGCTGACTGTTGGTTCAGTATGATGGTGTTCTTAATATATTTGTATTGTAACAGCAGTGTGTTGCTCTAACATGTGGACTATCACTTGGCACTGAGAGCAAGTCTCAGGCATTGCATTGTTGGAAAACAAGAGAGCTCAACCATTGTGAGAGTGTTTGAAGGTATAAGAATGCCTGGTGGAACTGTGTGACTTGCAGTTAATGACTCCCTGCTCTACCTCACCATTACCTCCCTTAATCCCTCAACTGTATCAACACACTGCTTGCCTGGCATCTAATCCTGGATGAGCAGAAGTGTTCTCCGATTCAACTTTAGGAAGACCAAAGCTATTGTCCCCACCACAAACTCTATTCTCTAGCCACTGACTCCATCCACTCCCTGCCTGAGGCTGAATCAGACTGTTTGCAAACATGACGCCTTATTTAAAATAAAAACAAGAAATGCTGGAAATATTCAGCAGGTCTGGCAGCATCTGTGGAGAGAGAAGCAGAGTTAACGTTTCAGGTCATTGACCCTTCATCAGAACTGGCAAATACTAGAAATGTAAAAGATTTTATGTAAGTAAAGCGGGGGATGGAGCAAGAGATAACAAAAGAGGTGTTGATAGGACAAGGTCACAGAGAATAACTGACCAGATCATGGAACAAAGGCAAATGGTATGTTAATGGTGTGCTGAAAGACAAAGTGTTAGTACAGAGAAGGTGTGAATTGACTGTAAAGCACAAAGCACTCCAAGCACAAACATTAAAAGACATTAAAAAAAAACAGAAAGTGGGTTGGCACAGTAGAAACAAACGAAACAAACTAAAATAAAATAACCAAATAAAATAGAAAAAAAATAAAGAAAAAAATAACTAAACATAAAAAGATGGGGGGGGACAGACATGCTCTGAAATTATTGAACTCAATGTTCAGTCTGGTAGGCTGTAGTGTGCCTAATCGGTAAATGAGATACTGTTCCTTGAGCTTGCGTTGATGTTCACTGGAATACTGCAGCAATCCCAGGACAGAGATATGAGCATGAGGGCCAGCAACCAGAAGCTCGAGGGTCATGCTTACGGACTGAGTGGAGGTGTTCCGCAAAGCAGTCACCCATGTAGAGGAGACCACATTGTGAGCAGTGAATACAGTATACGACATTGAAAGAAGTCCAAGTCAATAGATGCTTCACCTGAAAGGAGTGTTTGGGGCCTTGGATAGTGAGGAGACAGGAGGTAAATGGGCAGGTATTACACCTCCTGCGATTGCTGGGAAAGGTGCTGTGGGAAAGGGACGCGGTGGTGGGGGTCATGGAGGAGTGGACGAGGGTATCGCGGAGGGAATGATCCCTTTGGAATGCTGACAGGGGAAGATGTGCTTGGTAGTGGCATCACGCTGGAGGTGGTGGAAGTGGCAGAGGATGATCCTTTGGATATGGAGGCTGATGGGGTGGAAAGTGAAGACATGGGGAACCCTTTCGCGGTTCTGGGAGGGAGCGGAGGGGGTGAGGGTTGAGGTGCGGGAAATGGGCCAGACACAGTTGAGGACCCTGTCAACCACAGTGGGGGGGAATCCTCGGTTGAGAAAAAGGAAGACATATCAGAAGCGCTGTTATGGGAGGTAGCATCATCAGAGCAGATGCGTCGGAGACGGAGAAACTGGGAGAATGGAATGGAGTCCTTACAGGAGGCAGGGTGTGAAGAAGTGTAGTCAAGGTCACTGTGGGAGTTGGTGGGCTTATAATGGATATTAATAGAGAGCCTATCCCCAGAGATGGAGACAAAGAAGTCAACGAAGGGAAGGGAAGTATCAGTTTTGGACCATGTGAAGGTGAGAGAAGGGTGGAAATTAAAAGCAAAGTTGATAATGTTTTCTAGTTCTGGGCGGGAGCAGGAAACGGGACCTATACAGTCATCAATGTACTGGAAAAAGAGTTGGGGGAGGGGGCCTGAGTAGGACTGGAACAAAGAATGTTCGACATATCCCACAAAAAGACAGGCATAACTAGGATCCATGCGGGTACCCATAGCAACACCTTTTACTTGAAGGAAGTGAGTGAAGTCGAAGGAGAAGTGAGAAGTTCAATGTGAGAACAAGTTCAGCCAGGCAGAGGAGGGTGGTTGTTGATGGGGACTGGTTGGGCCTCTGTTCAAGGAAGAAGCGGAGAGCCCTCAAACCATCCTGGTGGGGGATGGAGGTGTAGAGAGATTGGGCGTCCATAGTGAAGAGGAGGCAGTTAGGGCCAGGAAACTGGAAATTGTCAAAATGACATAGGGTGTCAGAAGAGTCACGGATGTAGGTGCGAAGAGACTGGACCAGCGGAGAAAAGATAGAGTCTAGATAGGAAGAAATAAGTTCAGTGGGGCAGGAACAAGCTGACACAATGGGTCTGCCGGGACAGTCCTGTTTGTGGATTTTGGGAAGAAGGTAGAAGCGGGCTGTCCGGGTTTGTGGGACTATGAGGTTGGAAGCTGTAGGGGGAAGATCTCCAGAGGAGATGAGGGCAGTGACAGTCCTGTGGACAGTAGCTTGTTGTTCGGTGCCTTATTTAAACCTTAGTTACTGATCCCGTATCCTCCCCGTCACCAAGACTGCCAACTTCCACCTCTGTGATATTATCCATCTCCCTCCCAGCCTCAGTCCATCTGCTGCTGAAAACCTCATCTAAGAACATAAGAAATAGCAGGAGTAGACCATTCGAGCTCTCGAGCCAGCTCTGCCATTCAATACGATCATCTTCTACCTCAACTCCACGTTCCTGCCCATGCCCCATATGCCTTGATTCCCTAAGAGACTAAAAATCTGTCTATCCCAGCCTTCAGTGTATTCAACAATGGAGCATCCACAACCCTCTGGGGTAGAGATTTCCAAAGATTTACAACCCTTTGAGTGAAGAAATTTCTCCTCATCTCAGTCCTAAATGATCGGCCCCTTATCCTGAGACTGTGCCGCAGTGTTCTAGATTCCCCAGCTGGGGGAAAAAAACTTCTCAGTGTCTACCCTGTGAAGCCCCTTCAGAATATTGTATGTTTCAATGAGATCACCTCTCATTCTTCTAAACTCCAGAGAGTATAGGCCCAATTTACTCAGCACTACAATGTAAGCCAACCCTCTCATCACAGAAACCAATCTAGTGAGTGTTCGCTGCACCGCCTGCAAGGCAGGTATATCCTTCCTTAGATATGGAGACCGAAACTACACACAGTACTCCAGGTGTGGTCTCACAGTTATACAATTGTAGTAAGATATCTTTATTCCTGTACTCCAATCCCCTTGCAATAAAGACCAACATGCCATTTGCTTTCCTAATTGCTTGCTGCACCTGCATGCTAACTTTCTGTGTTCCTTGTAAGAGTACACCCACGTCTCTCTGAACATCAACATTTAAACGTTTCACAGCTTTTTAAAAATATTCTCCTTTTCTATTCCTACTACCAAAGTGAATAACTTCACATTTTCCCACAGTGTATGCTTTTCTGAGCTACAAACTTAATTATTCCAATGCTCTCCTGGCTGACCTCCAATCTTCCACTTTCTCTAAACTTAAGCTCATTCAAAACTTGGCTGCCCATACTCTAACTTGTACCAAGTACCATTCACATGAGCCCTGTGCTTACTGACCTACATTGGCACCTGGTCCAGCAACACCTCGTTTTTAAAATTTTTCATCCTTGTTTTTAAATCCCTCCATAGCCTCAACCCTCCCTATCTCTGTAATCGCCTCCAGCCCTGCAACACTCCAAGGACTCTGCTGTCCTCAAAATATGGTCTCTTGTACAGTCCTCCGTTCCTTTACACCACCATTGGTGGTTGTGCCTTCAGCTGCCTAGGCCCTAAGCTCAGGAATTCCCTCCCTACACCTCTCAGTCTCTACCTCTCACTCCTCCCTTAAGACTTTCCTTGAAATATACAAAGCTATTGGTCATCTGTCCTAATCTCTTTTTATGTGGTTTGGTGCCAATTGGGACCTGGGGTTAGTTTGGGATGGGAGTAGGATCTATAACCGACAAGAGTGCCAATTGGAGAAGGTGAAAATTAACCCCACTGCTTCTTAAACATTACTCAGACTTTTCTAAATTATGTCAAGTGATTCATTACATAGAAAGTACAGTACAGAAACAGGCCATTCAGCCCAACTGGTCCATGCAGTATTTCTGCTCCATCTGACCCCTCTCCCACTCCTATTTTATCACACCCTATCAGCATATCCTTCTATTCCTTTCTCCTTCATGTCTAACTTCTCTTTAAATCCATCTATGCTATTCTCCTCAACCACCCCATGTGGTAGTGAGTTCCACATTCTCACCACTTTCTGCGTAAAGAAGTTTCTCCTGAATTCCCCATTGGATTTATTAGTCACTCTTACGTTTACGGCCCTGAATTTTGATCCTCCTACAAGTGGAAACAATTTTTCTGTGTCTAATTCCACTTACCTGCCAGATTCAATCATTTGTTTCTCTCCCCTGAACAATACAGACTTACCATTCCTAAGCAGCAAAGTTGCTAGTGAGTGAAGTAGTGTAGCGCCAATGGACTTGGTTTTAGCCAGTCGTGCTTTGCCGGCTCGTTTCACACCTGGATCAAATTACATTTCCATGAACTTTAATGGTCAAGACAATTGGTCAGGGCTTAAAACAGGCTGGCGATTGGCTATCACCTGTTTTGTGCTACTGGCTAAATCCAAGTTCACCCCATTGACCTGACATGGCTGATGAGCCACTCCTAGCCTTAGATTGTAAAGTGGATACTATAAGTGGAATGTTCAGGTACAGATACTTTTCTCAGCTACCAACGCTTCTCATACACTCTCCACTTACCTTCCAGATTATTAGTTACCATTCTCCTCCCTGTTGCACCTCTGGACATAGGACAGACAGTATGGACAACCAGCAAAGGACAGAGAGAGGAAGTTACAGAGGGTAGAGGCAACTATAGAACATAGGAACATAGGATCAGGAGTAGGCCATTCAGCCCATCGAGCATGCCCTGCCATTCGTTTAGTTTAGAGATACAGCACTGAAACAGGCCCTTCGGCCCACCGAGTCTGTGCCGATCATCAACCACCCATTTATACTAATCCTACACTAATCCCACATTCCTACCACATCCCCACCTGTCCCTATATTTCCCTAGCACCTACCTATACTAGGGGCAATTTATAATGGCCAATTAACCTATCAACCTGCAGGTCTTTGGCATGTGGGAGGAAACCGGAGCACCCGGAGGAAACCCACGCAGACACAGGGAGAACTTGCAAACTCCACACAGGCAGTACTCAGAATTGAACCCGGGTCGCTGGAGCTGTGAGGCTGCGGTGCTAACCACTGCGCCACTGTGCCGCCCATTCAATACGATCATGGCTGATCTTCCACTTCAATGCCTTTTTCCCACACTATCCTCATATCCCCTTATGTCATTTGTATTTAGAAATCTAGAAACAGAAAACAGACGATAGCTGTAAAACATCACCGAACCTTAGTGAGCCCTGTGTGATTGTGCTGGGCTCTCTCACACATTGACACGGTACCTTCAGCCACTGCACAGCAAGGACAATATTTGAACGGTAAAAAAAATTAAGAGTGGCCTCAAATTTAACTGAACATTATCCTTGACAATATTCAATTACTACACACAAATATTATCCGCCTACATAAAATGTAGCTGAGTTATATTAAGCTCATTTGGAGACATTCATAAAACAGATGGGGTTGGATATGGGCTAAATTGGGAGTCGTTTCAACTCAGTTTTGATCTGAGTCCTTTTAACCCACATCACATCACCAAAAGGTAAGCACAGCAGCAATCATATTTTAAATACATGAGGGGGAAGAATAGTTTAATGTGGGGTTTCCTGGAAGATTAGTCATGATATTGAATATTTAATCACAATGAGGGAAAGAGCCAGTGAAACATGAGGAGGAATGTGTTGTGTTCGTGGGCTGGGGGGTGAGACAAGGATGTGATATAAGATTTTCCAGCTGAGCAAAGGAGAGAAAAAGTAGCCAATTCACCTCATAAAGCCACGTCTCCACGAGGCCCTTGGCTCTGGCTGGAATGATGCGAAGAACAAGCTCCACTCTCTCGCCTTCTGCTGACTCAATGTGGGTGATTTCTTTCTCCTCATTAAAGGTGAGCTGTGCAATTCCTTCAAAGCATTTCTTCAGATGAGGCTGGACTCGAAGTGGGTCCTTTGTCTCCGAGAGAATTTCTAGCAGCTCATCATTAGAAAGGAAGAAAAACCTGAAACAAGGGGGAGAAAGTGGAAGCACCAGTATAACTCATTAAAAAAAAAACAAGCACCAAGCTGTTTGATAAAACAAACGTACAAAAGTAAGAGTATTGTTTCTCATTTACCGAGGGAAGAAGAGTCTTTTCTTTTCTAAATATTCGTTGAGTCCTCTCTGAATGTCATCCAACAGTGACTCTGCTTCCCTCAGCTTATCCAGTATCTGTGGCTGTGAGATAACTTGCATGGCACTGGCCCCCTTCACTGATTCTTTCATTATCAGCCTCCTGGAGTGTCAGACAGAATAGACTGAATGAAGTAACTATACCTTGCACAACAGGCTTCACAACTTTAATTGAAAACCCACTGTTACAAAACAACAGCGTGAATTTTTACTCTAGTTTTAAGCCACCACCACTGTGTTAATACGTCAGACTTGTCTGGTACAAAAGCACAGCTGTCCTTATTCACTGAAATTATAGGTAAATGGAATGTGAAAAGCAGCAATTGTTCTCAATGTGAATGATTTTTATCCTGAGACAGCTATTCGAAACTTTCCATTACAAGCTGGACAGAAGAAAGTGTTTTTAAATATAATTTTGTTAATTCACTCAGAGCAGGATTCCATTATTGAGTTCAATAATTTCAGCTTATTTCAAGGTAATAAAATGCTACTGTCTGCCAAACCACAATTGAGAAATAATTACCAATTTACACACAAAGAAACCCAGAGGTGCTAACAGAAAGCCCTAGCAATGTAGAGCAGAGATGTGAGACTCGGTATTCAACTTGGGGCCTGGGTTTGAAAGCGGCGTTGTGCATTGGTTAACCATTGTAGAAACTGCCCAATCTTTAATCACCTAATGGACATCCTGAGGTTGTGCAAAGTGCTATATAAATGCAAGTCTTTCTTTTCTTTCAGATGTGGCTCAGTGTGATGCACAGCTGAACTGATTGTCAGTGACTTCTTCAGGTCTCATGTATTAAACTGTTCTTGCATTGATGGTTCTCTGCTACAGGTTAAATGAAAACTAGAGCATAGGGATCACAATGACTAAGACTGTGCAATTCTCCATAAACCAGCACAAAATGAATTAGAAACACTTTGCTCTTTCTATCAAAAAAATGAAAACAGTCACACTTCCTGATTATAAAAACATGCCAAGAATACTAAAGCCAAAGGATTTATTTTCTAAAATACCTATATATTAAAACTGCTTCAATGCTGAAACCTTTTCAAAAAGCATTTCTTATAATATAAATCACATCTTGCTTCATGTCACACAGAGCTTTCTGTTTCATGCCTGTAGACCACTTGCTATTTATCAAACCCATGTGGTTTTCAATGTATTCACATATCCAGTGTCACACCACCATCAATAGATGGACTGGTGCTATTTCTGAAGTAGTCTTTCCAGCAACATATGAGTGAGCAGTCTACCAGTGCTCAGGTGTATGACACTTACTGCTTGCCATATTCTGCTGCAGTATCACTAGCTTATTTTTCCCATTGACTAATACAAGCAGGTATTAATATTTGATTTTGTATTTTATCCACAGGGTGTTCATGAGTCATGTAACATCTGATTCCAAAACAAGGCCCATGAATAGAGCATTTAATTCCTAATTAGGAGAGGCACAGGTCTGAAAGGGTCATCTTTAATTGTATTGTTGAATTGTCACACGGGATCAGAGGTGAGCTGGCAAGATGGATACAGAACTGGCTCAGTCACAGAAGACAGAGGGTAACAGTGGATGGGTGTTTTTCTGAATAGAGGGATGTGACTAGTGGTGTTCCGCAGGGATAAGTGCTGGGACCTTTGCTGTTTGTAGTATACATAAATGATTTGGAGGAAAATGTAGCTGGTCTGATTAGTAAGTTTGCGGACGACACAAAGGTTGGTGGAGTTGCGGATAATGATGAGGATTGTCAGAGGATACAGCAGGATATAGATCGGTTGGAGACTTGGGTGGAGAAATGGCAGATGGAATTTAATCCGGACAAATGTGAGGTAATGCATTTTGGAAGGTCTAATGCAGGTGGGAAGTATACAGTAAATGGCAGAACCCTTAGGAGTATTGACAGGCAGAGAGATCTGGGTGTACAGGTCCACAGGTCACTGAAAGTGGCAATGCAGGTGGATAAGGTAGTCAAGAAGGCAGTTGGCATGCTTGCCTTCATCGGTCGGGGCATAGAGTAGAAAAATTGGCAAGTCATGTTGCAGCTGTACAGAACCTTAGTTAGGCCACACTTAGAATATTGCGTGCAATTCTGTTCGCCACACTACCAGAAGGACGTGGAGGCTTTGGAGAGGGTACAGAGGAGGTTTACCAGGATGTTGCCTGGTCTGGAGGGCATTAGCTATGAGGAGAGGTTGGAAAAACTCGGATTGTTTTCACTGGAACGACGGAGGTGGAGGGGCGACATGATAGAGGTTTACAAAGTTATGAGTGGCATGGACAGAGTGGATAGTCAGAAGCTTTTTCCCAGGGTGGAAGAGTCAGTTAATAGGGGACATAGGTTTAAGGTGCGAGGGGCAAAGTTTAGAGGGGATGTGCGAGGCAAGATTTTTACACAGAGGGTGGTGAGTGCCTGGAACTTGCTGCCAGGGGAGGTGGTGGAAGCAGATACGATAGCGACGTTTAAGAGACATCTTGACAAACATATGAATAGGAAGGGAATAGAGGGATCTGGGCCCCGGAAGTGCAGAAGGTGTTAGTTTTGGCAGGCATCAAGATCGGCGCAGGCTTGGAGGGCCGAATGGCCTTTTCCTGTGCTGTACTGTTCTTTGTTCTTTTTTGTTCTTTGTCATATGGCAACGAACAGCTTTTCAATATTTGTAATAGACTATATTATATTGAAAGGACCTTAAATGTGAAAATGAGTAACAGAAGGACCATAGAAATATCTCAACTGTAATATGAAAAACACAGAAATAAGCCATTTGTCTGACTCACTCGGAAATCAAAGCCCATTGTCCTACACTGATCTCCAAACAGTTCAGTGATTTAATAGATTGCAGACCCTACAGGATTCAGTTAACTTGATTCAGCAATTGTTAATACACTTTCCTTTTAATATATATCTATATATATACTGTCCCTTAAATATCCTGGACAATATAACGTTCAAAACACTTTTTGTAGAAAATCCGAGGATAATCTATGCTTTGATGAATGACAAGCAAAAATTTTAACACACTCTGCACAGATTGGGAAGATTGTGTGATATTTCATGTTTTGATGAACATGAAATTTATGTTGTAGCCAGCTGAAGTCTGCTCCTTCCACAGCTGGTTTTATAAAATCACACATCACATTCACTTAAATAGCAAATGAGTCAATCAATGAACCAGCAACTGACAAAACATTTATCAGATTCATCAGGGCCTTTATTTCACTCTCTCAAACAGCAGCATTTAAGCTGCACAACTGGCTTTCCAACTGGCTGGCTGTTCATGAATCCGGCTTATTCTATTGCTTTGGATATCAATGCGAATGGAATCCAGTTGTGAGTATAGTGGCTCACTCTGTAACGCCAGTGAAAAATTCAGCCCAGGCTATTTAAATAATTGAGTATTAATTGCTGATTCCTTAAAGAAAGAAAGACCTGCATTTATATGGCACTTTCACAACCTCATGACATTCCAAAGCATTTTACAGCCAATGAAATACTTTTGAAGTGTAGTCACTGTTGTAATGCAGGAAATATGCAGCCAATTTTCACGCAGCAAGCTCCCACGAACAGCTATGTGATAAATCACCAAATAATCTGTCTTAGTGATGTTGGTTGAGGGATAAATATTGTCCAAAGCCCCAGGGAAAACTCCCCTTCTCTTCTTTGAATAGTGCCGTGGGATCTTTTACATCCACCTGACGGGGCAGCTGGGCCCTCAGTTTAACATCTAATCCTTGGTACACACTGTGCAGTAGAGAGTGTACTGCATGACGATTACCAGTTGTGAAAATGTTGAATATTAGAAATTCATATTTATTTGATGCTAACACAGTTAGGAGTTGTACCGAGCTTTACTCAATATACATTGACAACCCTTGAGTGAGAAACCAGTCTCTGGGTCTTTAAAGGACAACATCTGACTGTACCTTCTGTTATGTGTTTGTGTGATAAAGAAACAGTTTTTGCATCAATGAAATAACAATCATGATGTGTCAAACCTACTTAGCTTGTAGGTGAGAATAATAAATTAATTAACTGGATCATTTTTAAAACCCTTGCTAGGTTTCCTAGCACAGTGTATTTGTAATTAAAAGGGATTCTCAATGTTATAGTTTTACTTTAATCTCCCACTCTCTTGCTTTATACCAGGCTCATATTTCAACACGGGAGCTCCAGATTGCTAATTGCATCCCTAAACCTTGAGGACAATAGTGTCTTTCAACTCAGAAAGCCTGTTGGACTTTGAGCTCGACTGACTGAAGGAGCCTGATCCACTCGGTGAGTTAAAAAAGCAAAGTCAATCTACATACACATCATTCTAAGAGTAATAGGAAAACACTGGGCTGTAAGAGAAATGCAAACACTTCAACTGTAACATAAACTGAGCTGATTCCATTTCATCGCTCTTATCGCGACTGAAATCCTTTCTGCTGGCAGAATTTAATTTTAATCAGGCACTGTCAAGTATGTTAAGAAAACAATGATAAAAGGTTAGCAAACATTTTCACATGTGTAGTGAACAGCTATCAGTCCATTTGCCACTCAGATATAGGAAAAAACAATGATTTTCATTGATATTCTAGATCAACGTCAATCATTGTAGAATCACATGAAATATCACATCCATCTCCATATCAGCAGCTCGATTATACTACAATGGAAAATGATCACATCTCTTCCCCTCCCTCCAACAGTAGAAATGATCCATTCAAATTTGCTTTTTTTTTTAACAAAAGGAGTGCTTTACCAGTTCGTGTCCACCACTTCAAACATCTTTCCTTGCACTGGGATCTGATTGTGGATATCCTCGGAACTAAATATCGGCTCCAGGTACAGCCAAGCCATTTGAACACGGAGCCAAGATTCCAGGATATTATGCATCAGCCACTGTGAAAAGAGAGTGCACAGGGTGATGTCCAAAATGTTACTACAAATAAGAATGCAACAACAAAAAAGACTGATTACGTCTCAGAAATGGGGACAGCTCCACAGACACCTGGTCTGCTCATTCTGTCCCACAAGCTTCTGTGAGGCGAGCTCTCATATTGCACAACGAGACCTGACATTCCTTCTTCTGTTCTAGTTGATGAAGCACAGTGAAGTAGGAGCCAAGCCCGTTCCTTGGTCGGTCTCACATGGTTGATTTGCTCACTTACTGAGTGACTGTGCCTATTTAGTTTCGCCTCTCATGGTGAAAACTAAAGCAGCTTCAATTTAACAGTTCGCATGTCGTGCTGTTCCCACAAGACCAGTGTTACAGCCCAAGTTTAAGAAGTTACATCAACTGAAAGCTGCTGAAGCATGAACGGCAATAGATAACAAAAACTGAGGCGTGGGATGCAACAAAAATCCAGACACTAATTAAATTCAACAAGAGCCTCCCTAAAACCAACTTACCAGCTTAGACTCCCATGCTGATATTTCCTTTTCGAAGGGTACAATAAATGGAGAACCTTTCATGGTGGTAGTTTTTACAATGTGATCTTCAAGTAAAACCTGAGAGAAATAGATTAGATTCAAGGATTATAGTCCTGAATGCATGCCAAGAATGAGATAAAATGAAGAGATAACTTAGAGCTTGTACAGAGCTAAATTTGCAGCTAGCAATAGGCAGTGATTGAACCTTATTGCTGTTTACCGCAGAGAGCACAGAGAAATTGTGTCATTTATAAAGTAAAGAACCTCCTGCCACACAGAATCCTGTCTAATAGTTTCGCCATTGTTACTTTCACAATTTAAATTTTCACATCTTCTCGTCAATAAGATCACGGAATCTTGGTAAATGCTGTGATTTAAATCCCACAGCTTTTAAATAACCTTCAGACTACAATCTACTCTTTTTCCCACACAATGTAGATTATTTACTGGAAGCATCAGGCCATGTAAAGCTCACTTCAAGTCAGACAGTTTAAACCTTTCTTTTTCTCTACATAAAGCCTGATTTGCTACCTTGGAATAACACAATTCTATCAGGTATCGGCAACAAAGAACTCATTGTGGTTTATGCTGTAAAGTAGAACTACAAAGAAAGAATTCATTGAAGATTTCTTGCCTCAAAATTTTGGATTATATTAGCTTGTTTTTTTTTTCAATTTTTGTTACAAAGGCTGTTACTCCAATATTCAGATAATTAAATTAACTTGAAATGGAATCTAATTAACTGCACCAGGTGCAGCTCCGGTTATATTTTATGTCCGTTTCATATGAGTTTTTTATATTCCATTTTTATTAATAAGAAAATCAGATATTTAATCATGGGAACAGCTGACTGTAAATACTACCACGCACACTGCAGCAAGCAAAAGATCAAATGAGCCTCTGTCTTTGGACTTCTTATGATCTCTATTCTCGGCACGTCTTATTATTGAAGATTAGGTTCAAATCCAGTTACATTTTCAAGCCTGTAGATTTTTAAAGAGCACCACTTTAACTCTGTCCTACAGCACCACATTCTGCCCCGTACTTTGTAAAATCCCACTCTGAGTCCAGCAAAAAAGGAAATCGAATCACAATTTCTTCCTTACCATCAAGGTTCCTTACCCACTTCCTTTCAAAAGGAAATCTGATAGGCATTCTCACAAAGTATCGGATCTAAGCTCTTGCCCCATTAAAACATCTTTGATATACACCACCTGAATGTCATCCACCGCTGTTAAAATATTGACGCCAGTGTCTTTGTAACCGACAAACGTAAAATTAACTTCTTCCCAGTCTTTCTCCATCTTGCTGAGGGCTTTCTCCAGTGCGTATTCTTTACTAGCTTGGGAACTAATGTGGCCTAAATCTTCCAAGTACTTCTCGAGGCCCAGGTGCAAGACGTCCATCAAGGATGTGCTTTCGTGTGGAGTGATACTGAATCCCACCTGCGATAAAGTGAAGGAAGCTCCTTACAAAGTCTCTCCAAACAATACACATTGAGTTTTAAAATTTAACACATGATAGAAGGCAAATCCATCCTTCTTCATCCAGCAATTCCTATGTTCCTATCCATTTTTAATTGTCGTATTATAGCAAAGGGGTTGTTCTTTGCAATGTTTTATTTAAGGGTCTTCAAAATTCAACACAGAAGACACACAGCACAGATGAGCACATTTGTGTCAAATCATATTAGGATTCACAGCAAATAATAGACATGAGAAAGGAGAACACACTTAAATAAAGTATCAGCATTTCTCCAATTTCCATCAGAATATAGAGGGTAACAGAAACCAGAGCAGGAGAGGAGAGATAAGGAGAGAATGAAGTTTGGGATCCTTGTTGTGACAGATAGTTAGATCTCTAACACTCCAGATGTTCACCACACACCCTGAACAGGATGGTAAGGTAGGCCCAGATGGACATATCAGTGAATCTGATCTACCATAACAAAGAACCATTCACCATGAATTAGCACTGAGGGAGCAGCGTTTCCAACATGGGACTAGAAATAAACAAATTAGAAATACAGTGCTGACTCTATCTTCAGAGGGTGTCTGGGTACCTGACAGACCAGCCCTCTGCCACCTCGAGAGTCCTTAGTGTCATAGAGTTATTTACAGCACAGAAGGAGACCATTTGGCTTATCGAGTCCATGCCAGCTCTTCACGGAGCTCTAGACTCCAAACTCTCGACCGTAAAAATTATCTTCTGTTTTATCCCCTCTTGTCTTTCTAAGTTGACAACATCCTGTCCTACACACTCGTTCGCCTCCCGATACCCCTACTATGGTGAAATTCAGTCATCTCACAGTATTCTACTCAATTTCACTCTTTCCAAAGATTCCAAAACTGTCACTTACATCACTAGCCTTTCTCTCCTCCTCCAGCCGTAGTCAAATAAAGCTCCAGTAACACAACGGGGGCTAAACTGTGCTGCCTGCTCATTATCACGGTTTCTGCATTCAGCCGGCAATAAGTGCACTGTTCATTGGCTGTATACATCAGCAGGGGGCCTCTTTATCGTTACTTGTTAGCACTACTTAAAACTGGCCTACACTGCTTAACATTAGGCTGCACCTCTTTAAACGGACGTGCATTGTGACTGTTGGAGGTGCTGACATTATTTGCAATAGTGCTGGCAACAAGGACCAATGGTTGATCATGGGACAGAGGGTGCACCAAGGTTTTCCTATGCACAGAAGGTCTTAGTGGAGGGGATGGAAAAGGGAGAGATATCATGTATCTGGAGGGGGTCAGGAGACCCTCCAGACACATGGTGAGAAGGCAGTGGGAGCAGATAACTGCAGAGGCCAATGCTAGGAGTTTAACCCTGAGGACCTGGAAGCAGTGCTGCAAGAAGTTTAATGGCCTCATACGACTGGTCAAGGTCAGTGAATGCATCTTCAAATGCCATATCTTACCAACTGCACCACTAGCCTCAACCACTGCTCAATTCACCACATCCCTATCACTCACCTACGAACAATCTCTCTTGATCAGGACTCATACCTAAGATTCATATACTTAGAAACATAGAAAGATTTACAGCACAGAAGGAGGCCATTCAGTTCATCATGCCCATGCCAGCCCAAAAAGAGCTATCCAGTCTAATCCCACCTTCCAGCTTTTGGTCTTGGTGAGGCTTCAACTTACCCCCATACAATTAACACTTTTACAAGCCTCACATCCACATCTCACAGCTTGCATTCACTCTCAGCTATTCAACCATGGTGGTCACATCACCGAAACAGACTGCACGACACTCAATGACACCCTTCTCTTTCTCTGTCTCTCTCTCTTGCAGGCAGAGATGGTGCACAAGAGCAGGCTGCAGGAACTAATAGCAGGGCAGAGGCATGGCCTGGAGAGATGTTGCTGGCCGTTATCAGAAGGGCCAGTGCTGAGGCTGTGGTCAGTGGCAGGGTTGAATTCACTGAAGATGACTGTATCCTCAAATCCAATCCTCCTACTCACATTCCACTTACCCTTCATTCCCTTGTGCCTTTTTCCTTTCAGGTACTTGAGAACTGCAACCTGGCCAGGCAGTAGAGGAAGATCAAGAGGACAATGAAGATGGAGAAACACCACCTTCTACCTGAAGCTCCAAAATGGCGGCGCTCGTATCAAAGTAGCGTTGCACAAGAAATTATTGGGACTAAAAACCAACAAATCCTCTGGACTTGATGAACTATACCATCGGGTTTTAAAAAAGGTAGTTGCAGAGTTAGTGGATCCATTGGTTTTGATTTTCCAGAATTCTCTAGATTCAAGAAAGATTCCCACAGATTGGAAGGTAGCAAACCTAACCCCACTATTCAACAAAGGAGGAAGAGAGAAATCAGGGAACTATGGGTATCAGTAGAAGGGAAAATGCTAGAATCTATTATTAGGGTTGTGGTAACTGGGTACTTAGAAATTATAATATGATTAGGCAGAGTAAACATGGATTTATGAAAAGATTTTTGACAAATCTGTTGAGTTTTATGTGATTATAACTAGCAGGGTAGATAAAGGGGAACCAGTGGATGTGGTATATTTGGATTCTCAGATAGCATTCAATAAGGTGCCATTCAAGAGGTTATTACACAAAAGTAGGTCTCATGGAATTAAGGATAATATATAAGCATGGACTGAGGACTGGTTAACAGACAGAAAACAGAGAGGGGGCATTTTCGGGTTTGCAGGCTATAACTAAACTAAAGGGTCAGTGCTTAGAACTCAGCTATTTACAATTTGTATCAATGACTTAGATGAGGGAATGGTGTGTAGCGTATCCAGGTTTGCTGACGAAACAAAGGTAGTCGGGAAAGTAAGCAGTGAGGAGAATGCCAAGAGGCTGCAAAGGGATAGTGGGCAAGAAGGTGACAGATGGAATATAATGTGGGGAAATGTGAAGTTATCCACTTTGGTGGGAAAAATAGAAAAGCAGAATTATTTGTCAAAGGTGAGAGACTAGAAAATGTTGATATTCACAGGGACCTGGATGTCCTTATATATGAATCACATAAAGTTAACATGCGGGCACAACAAGCTATAGGAAAACAAATGATATGCTAGCCTTTATTACAAAGGAATTGGGAGTATAAGATTGAAGTCTTACTGCAATTGTATAGGGCCTTGGTGAGACCACGCCTGGAGTACTGTGTACAGTTTTGGTTTCCTTACCTAAAAAAAGATATACTTGCCTTAGAGGGAGTACAATGAAAGTTCACTAGACTGATTCCTGGAATGAGCAGATTGTCCTAGGAGGAGAGATTGAGTAGACTAGGCTTATATTCCCTGGAGTTTAGGAGAACGAGAGCCGACCCAATTGAAAGTTCTGAAGTGGTTTGACAGGATAGATGCTGAGAAAATGTTTCCCTGGTGGGGAATCTAGAACATGGGGTCACAGGGCAGTATTTTCACCCCGGCCTTCTGAACCCCACCATCAGGTTCAAATGGAGGCCAGAAGCTGTGATTTTCTCCAAATTGGCCAATTAGTAGCCAGAGGGTTGGCTCGCCATCCAATTAAGGATGTCGGGTGGGCTCCTGTAGCTGGAGGGCCAAAAGGAGAAGAAGCTGGCCTTTCAAAGTAAGTGAGAGAGAGGGATCCCCCAAGACGGAGGCGCCCCCACCTCTCCAACTTAAATTAAATTTTAAAAATAGACTTAGCAGCTGGGCCACCATTGTGGAGGGGAAACCAGGGGACCAGTGCTCAGGCCAGGACACCCCTTCACAGGGCAGCCTTCAGCTGCAGCTGAAGCCAGGCAAGCAGGGAGGGTCTCTAAGCCTGTGTGCCTGCCCCCATCAGAGCCTAGAAATTCACTGTACAGTCTCAGAATAATGGGTCAGCTATTTAGGACTGGGATGAAGAGAGATTGCTTCACTCAAAGGCCTGTGAATGTTTGGAGTAGCAGAGATGCTCAGTCATTGAGTATATTCGAGACTGGGATGATGGCATTTTGGATAATGAGGGAATTAAGGGCGATGGGGATTGTGTGAGAAGGTGTAGCTGAGGTAAAAGATCACCCATGATCATATTGAAAGGTGGAGCAGACTCGTGGGGTTAAATAATCTACTCCTGTTCCTATTTCCTATGTTCTTACATTCATTCCCAGCCTTGTTTGAGCCAAGACTTTGTAAATGCAACCATGTCATAATCCTATGTGGCATTTTATGCCTGCAGCTCACCAACCTTAGCATCAGTGCAGTTGTGATGGATCAATTGTATGTTAATGTATTTTCAGCATGATATATAATGGAGCAACTGAGTTAACCTTTCAGGTTAATGACTTTCCGTCAGAGCTTGGCTTTGGTGTCATATTAATCATTGCATTAACATCAAAGATTAAATATCACATGGTGATTTTAGCAAAAATAAGCTTTATAAAGACATCACAGTTAAAAAGTTAAATCCATTGAATCAGCACTGATGTCTCAAAAACTGATCAGAACAACATACGGACATACAAACTAGGAGCAGGAGTAGACCATTCGGCCCTTCGAGCCTGCTCCACCTTTCTATAAGATCATGGCTGACCTGTTTGTGGACTTAATTCCACATTCCCGCTACATCATCGTAGTACTTAACTCCAACACATCAAAACTAGGAGCTGGTCTACTCTGAGTGCACACCAGTTCAACTGACCAATCAAGCTTTGCAATTGCTCTGTCTCTTCTTTAGACATGACATCATCTTTCTGTGATGACCTAGCACGATTGACTGGTATGGGTGTAACACTCTCTAAGTAGCATTGTTGATTTAATGTTATCCCAGACCTACTTTGCTTAATATTAAACCTTTATATTTAAAAGCCCTAAAAGTCTGACTCCCAATCTTAAATTCTATCCTAATCTCAATAACACATTTCCCAAATTCCGCATTACCAACCCATAAGAAATCATTAACATGCATCATGAAGATGCCAGAAAGTTCCCCTTTATGATACCAATAAAACATGGCAGGATCTGATTTAAATTGAGCACAACCAATTTTCAGCAAAACCGATCTCACTGAAAAATTCAATGTCATTTAATGGTCAGTTTTGAATTTTTATTTTTAAGTAATACTATTGGATTTCCTGTAGCATTATTTATGGAAACCAGTGGTTCCTGGAAGTGAGGTACCGTTCCCTTATACAGTGCAATCCCAGATGATTGGGACATAAAGTTATTTAGTCGATCCCCTGTGGCATTGCTCGTAGGAACAAGGAAAAATAAATGAGAAAAGAGCTCATTTTCTCTTCACATCACTGGAGTCATTGCTTGCCTCCAACTCTCTAATTCTTTATGTTTAGATCACAATGCTAAATAGCAGAAGGATGGTGAAAGCACAGGTGACTCTGTTAAAGGATAAATATGTTAAAGCTATTACAACGATCGGGATATGGCAGATTAATTGAATGGATTTTTCACATCAGCTTTCATAAAGAAATCACAGTAAATGAGGCAAAACTATCCACAATGATAATGTTAATTAAAACCACATTCTGGATAAATTGGAAGGATTGAATATTCACGAGGTACCTGAGCCAGATGAGATACTTCTGAGAATCCCAAAGGAATTCAAGGGGGAGATTAGTGATGCTTTCATTGAAACTTTTCAGAGCTCCATAAATAGTGAAGTGAGTCTTAAGGGCTGTGGGTTTGAAAATCTTAAGAATGGAGTAAGTGACTGTCTGGAAAGGCAGGACAGTTAACCTCACAGTCAGCCAATGTTGAGGACAGCCTAGGGCATACTTTAAATGAATGCTTAAAGAATATTTAGTGAAAGAATCAGCATGTCTACATGATACTTTTGGGAGGCAATGGATGAAACTAGTCCAATAACTGTAATTTACTTCAATTTTGACAAGGCATGGACAAAGTTCCTCATGTCAGGCTTGTCGGCAAGGCTAAGGCTCATATAGTAGGTAGCATATTTTCTAGATGACATAATAACAGAAGATAAAGGGGTGGTGATATATGGTAAATATCCCTGGGAAAAGAATCAGTGGACCTCATGGACCCCTGCTGTTCACAATATTTCTGAATGAAATGGAGCAGGAGGTCTGTTCATTGTACATTTGTTGAGAACACAAAGGGTGCGTAATGAGTACTGATGAGATTGAATGTTTGCAAAAAGACTTGGAGTGATTCGGTAGATGGGCCAAGATATGGCAGCTGGAATATAATGAGGACAATTTTCAAATAGAAATTGGTAACGGTAAAGGGAAAGGATTTGGAGCGTTTATTGCTCATACCTTGAAAGCACTTAAAGTATGTTGGGTATTGGTGGGCATCTGGTGGGTGATGGATTATGAAGCAGAACAGATTTTGCAGATCGATGATGGGGCCAATGCTGGAGTGTGGTAATAGTATTTGGACCACCCTCTCTCAAATAACACATTGGACAGACTCCAAGAGAGGACAGATGACTTAGAGTCAATTGACATCTTTAAAAGAGAATCTTTCCCACAACATGGGCAGGTGTATGGAGTGAGGTAACAGATCAGCCATGATTTCTCATTGAATGGCAGAACAAGCTTGATGTCCTCGTCCTAACCCGATGCTTCTCAACTCTTAACGTTTTTGAGTACTGGCGACTTTACTTTGTTTAATCTTCTGAATGAGAATTGGTAAAATGCATTACTCAATGAGCCATACACATCAATACAGCCCCAAGGTCAATGACAAGTACAGACTAAATAAGCTGATCTCGGCCCATCACTTCTGGGCTAGAGAACAGTACAAATGGCCAGCCTCCTGTTTCTAGTCACTGACCCTGATTCCTGCCAGACAGTATGTAAATAAGCAAACCAAGTCAGGATAATATTGGGAGTGAGTGCAATGCCCTGAATAGTTGTGCAAAGAATTGCCAGGTTGAGGTACTGCAGTGTGGCCTGTTCCTAAGCAGCCTTACTCCTGCAAAGGTTGGCACTTTAGGAGAGGAGTGGAGAAAGAGAAAACAAATGGCCATGAAGTGGTTGAGCTCCTGATCAGACCAGGTATTTTCCTAGGAATTTCAAAAGAGGGAGTAGAAAATTAGTATTCCAGTAATGAAATGAAAAATAAACAATGCTGGAGATGTTTGGCAGGGCAGGCGGCATCTGTGGATAAAAGAAACAGAGTAGACGTTTCAGTTTCAGGTCAAAACTGGGAGGCTTAGAGATGTATCAGTTTTTAAGCCAGGAAGAGAAGGGGGGAGAGGAGGAAAGAACAAAAGGGGAGGTCTATGATAAGACGGAAGGCAGGAGAGATTAAATGACAAAAGGGATGCTAGTGAAAGGCAAAGCAGACAGTAATGGGACAAGCTGATTAATTAGGGAAAGCCAGCACAGAATTATCAAGGACAAATCATAGTTACCAAACTTGATTGTGTTTTTTGATGAGGTAACAGAGAGGGTTGATGAGGGTAATGCAGTTGATGTGGTGTATATGGACTTCCAAAAGGTGTTTGACAAAGTGCCACATAAAAGTTGAAGCCCATGGAATAAAAGGGATAGTGTCAGCGTGGATATGAAGTTGACTGAGTGACAGGAAACAGTAGTGGTGAATGGTTGTTTTTCAGACTGGAGGAAGGTATATAGGGGGTTTCCCCAGGGATTGGTTTTGGGACCCCTGCTTTCCTTAATCTATATTAATGACCCAGACTTGGTTGTACAGGGCACAATTCCCAAATTTGCAAATGACACAAAACTTGGAAGTATTGTGAACTGTGTGAACTGTGTGGAGGAAGTGATAGACTTCAAGATAAAGGCCTGCTTGGGTCTGCAGAAGCCTGAGCCCGAATGCCGGACCCGGCAGTGAAAACCGACCCGAACCGAACCCAACACATGTCGTCGGGTCCCGTTGGGTTCAGGTCGGGTAGCTGGCCTTTACTTCAGATGGATATTGACAGGCTGGTGGAATTGGGCGGACATGTGGCAGATGAAATTTAATGCAGAGAAGTGTGAAGTGATTTATTTTGGTAGGAAGAATGAGGAGAGGCAATATAAAATAAAAGATACAATTCTAAAGGGGTTGCAGGAGCAGAGGGGCCTGGGGGTATATGTGCACAAATCATTGAAGATGACAGGGCAGGTTGAGAAAGCAGATAATAAAGCATACAGAATCCTGGGCTTTATAAATTGGGCCATAGAGCACAAAAATAAGGAACCTTTATAAAACACTGGTTCATCCTCAGCTGGAGTACTGTGTTCAATTCTGGGCACCAAACTTTAGGAAGGATGTGAAGGTATTAGAGAGGGTGCAGAAAAGATTCACGAGAATGGTTCCACAGATGAGGAACTTCAGTTATGTGGATAGATTGGAGAAGCTGGGGCTGTTCTCCTTGGAGAAGAGAAGATTAAGAGGAGATGTGATCAATGTTTTCAAAATCATGAGGGGTCTGGACAGAGTAGATAGAGAGAAACTGTTCCCATTGGTAGAAGGGTCAAGAATCAGAGCTCACAGATTTAAGGTGATTGGCAAAAGATGCAACAGTGACATGAGGAAAAACTGTTTTACACAGCGAGTGGTTAGGATCTGGAATGCACAGCCTGAGAGTGTAGTGGAGGCAGATTCAACTGAGGCCTTCAAAAGAGAACTGGATAATTATCTGAAGGGAAAAAATTTGCAGAGCTACAGCAAAAAGGTAGGGGAGTGGGGTAAAAACAAGAAATGCTGGAAATACTCAGCAGGTCTTGCAGCATCTGTGGAGAGAGAAGCAGAGTTAACGTTTCAGGTCAGTGACCCTTCTTCAGAACTGGCCTGAAACGTTAACTCTGCTTCTCTCTCCGCAGATGCTGCCAGACCTGCTGAGTATTTCCAGCATTTCTAGTTTTTATTTCAGATTTCCAGCATCTGCAGTATTTTGCTTTTATTATAGGGGAGTGGGGTAGGTGGGTTGCTCTTGTAGAGCTGGCACAGACATGACAGACCGAATGGCCTCATTCTGTGCTATGACCATTCTATAGCCCCATGTTTCAATCTCTACAGTCGGGTTTCTGTCCCTCCCACATCACTGAAACGGCCCAAATCATAACCAGAAATAACTTCCTACGTTACAGCAGCTGTTGTAAACTATCCATCCTCATCCTTCTCAACCCGTCTGAAACTCTTGAAATAAACATCCGCCTCCAACGTTTCTCCTTCATTGTCCAGCTGGATGGGACTTCCATCTTAGTTGTCGTCATAGCCAGAGCATCCCCAGCAATGGCTTCACTTCCCGTTCCTAAACCTTTAGCTCTAGAGACTGCCCCCTCCCCACCCCCCTCACCTCCCAAGGCTCTATCCTTGGCATGTCAGCCTCGCTTTCCTACTCTACAGTATGTAGATGATGTGATAACATAATCTCGCTGTGCTGTCACTGTATCCAGTGCCCACGGGTCTTTATCCCAACCTGTCCAACAGGGAGCTGCTGCCCATTTTACACACTGCCTGATTTTACCTTCATGTTACTGTCCCACTGGGTAGTTCAGATAAAATTAGACTTTTGCAGCTTGGAGCTGATGGTAAGATGAAGGCACAGTTTGAGGGGAAACAAACCCAGCAATGACCAGCTCAAATTACAAAGCAAATGTGTAGCTTCCGAATGATATCTGTTTAAAATATCAGGGTTATGATTGCTAGCATAGGTAGAAGACTGTTAATAGTAACCCAGGGAAATCCCAGACACAGGACAATCCCAGACCAGGGAAATCCCAGACCCAGGGCAATCTCAGACCCAGGGCAATCCCAGACTGTAGTATAAGGGTATGTGACACAGACTTGTAATTATTTTTTGCCTTGGATTAAAAACAGTGTGTGTGCCTTTAAGACTCTGTTAAAACAGTGCACCTTTAAGGGAGGGAAAGTTCTGGAGACACAGTGTGCCACAGCTGCATTTTCTGTTACCTTGGCAACAGCAGGAGAGACAGAGGTCACTTTGTACTGTTTCCACTTGGTTGTGTGTGGAACTGGTAGAAACTGGCTAAAACCAGTTAGTTTGGAGAGACTTTCCAGCGAGACGTACTGAAGAGAAAAGGAGTTGTTTATTCTCTCTCAGCAGAAATTCTACAAGGAGCTACAATCCAAGTTAATTCCCTGAGTAAAGAAGAAAAGCCTTCTTTTTCAAGAAACCGCTTGTATTGCTGTGCTCATCGTTCAAAGAACTGTTTAATGCTTGCTGCAACTGAACAGCTGAATGCCAATCTGCTGAAGGACTATTTTCATCAAATCCACAAGAAGACTTTGAGTGGCCTTTGACTATTTTCACATTAGAATACCTCATCAATCAGGAAAATAATCTACAAAGACTTACTTATTTTATTTATTCTTAAGAGACAGCTAATTTTTTAAAAACTACACTTTTTAAAAACCGATTAACAACTGTTACTTTTGAATGTATGTGTGTGAATGCGGGAGTTAGGATAAAATAAGAAATTATAAGGGCTTTAGACATAGGTTTATCTTAGTAGTGTTTAAGATTTAGGTTTTTAATAAATAGTTAATTTGTTGTTGTCTAAAGATACCTGGTTTGGTGTGTTTCATTCCGGGGTTACTAGAGCATTTAGTTTGGCTGTTTTCCGATTGGGTGTGAAAGCTTAATAATATGCTGCAACCTGTGGAGTGACGGGACTGAATTGACAGTGCTCTCGCCACAATCGTAACAAATGAAAGGGTTAATCTTGAGAGAGTGTAAAGATTACCGCTCACCATGATGATGTAAGAGATCATGTGGGAGAGACTCAACAACAGATACAGCATGGATTTTGAAGGAGCCACACAGGCTAGTGTGGAGTGTTTTTGTTATTATGAAATAAATATTAATGTTTAAATACTACAGTCTAAGAATCTCTCTGGTAGACCCAATAAGGTGGCAGCATACAGAACCAAACAAATAACATGGTGAACAGCGGTGAGGTGGTGAATCGCGATGAGATCATGATCAACGGTGAGATCCTACATCCTGGAGAAAAAATTTGAAGCAACTACAATCCTTCAACCAGAAGAGCATGATGGGCCGAAGAGCCTGTTTCTGTGTTGTATAACTCTATGACTCTAAGTCTCTAAAACAACTAGCTGAAAAAAACATTACAGATCTTAAGAGGCGGAGAGAAGCTCCATAGAACGGAAGAGTGGCTGCCTGCAAATCAAACGTCGAGGAATCCCAGTAAATAAAAAACCTTCGAAGCACTTTAAGTAATGTACTAAAGGCATTGTGCGAGAGAAAACAACAGGGAAAACCAGTCCCTCACTTGGGTTGAACGCGAGGGCAAAGAGCGGGAAAACTGCTGAAAAGTGCAGGAAACCCCCAAACACAGCTGGGAGAGTCCATTAATGCAGCCAAGCCTGACAAAGAAAAATAAATAACCAGCAGCTCTCAAAAAAAGGGGAAAACCCTTGACAGTCTGTTGAAACAGCAGGGTACTCTCAAACTGCTGTGTCAACTCCATCAGACAAGCTAAATAAACAAATAAAGTGAAGTGCTTAAGCAAAGGCAAAAACTGCTAAAACAGCCTATTATCAAAAGCAGCCGGGGACACACGATAACACCGGCTACACTCCATTAAAGCAAGCTAGCCTGAAAAAGACAGAGTTTCTTAAAGGGGAACACTCTTAAAAAAAAGTGAATACAATAAAACAACATGGATCAAGAATTAGGAATGCCAGAGAGTTAGAAAAGTCATGAGAGACCCCATCAGATTCAAAACTGGGCTCTATGGAGAAAAACGTTTCACAGATACAGAATTATATCTAAATTGAACAGCAGGTCTGAAGCAGAGCAAGTGAATACATTATTATATTCAATTGGTGCTATAGCTGATGATATAGTAGCAAGACGGCACAGTGGCGCAGTGGTTAGCACCGCAGCCTCACAGCTCCAGCGACCCGGGTTCAATTCTGGGTACTGCCTGTGTGGAGTTTGCAAGTTCTCCCTGTGTCTGCGTGGGTTTTCTCCGGGTGCTCCAGTTTCCTCCCACAAGCCAAAAGACTTGCAGGTTGGTAGGTAAATTGGCCATTATAAATTGCCACCAGTATAGGTAGGGAAATGTAGGGACAGGTGGGGATGTGGTAGGAATATGGGATTAGTGTAGGATTAGTATAAATGGGTGGTTGATGGTCGGCACAGACTCGGTGGGCCGAAGGGCCTGTTTCAGTGCTGTATCTCTAGACCAAACTAAGACAAGGTATTAATGAAACATCTGCCAAATTTGACCAAGTTTTAAAAGCTTATGATTCCTACTTCAGTCTGCAATAAGATTCTTGAAAGAGCAACATTCAAAAGGGTCCAGAAACTGGGCAAAACAGTCAATATCTTTATCAACGACCTTTACAGACTTGCAAAAGGATGTGAATATGGAGACCTTAAAGAGGAATTGATAAGAGATTGTATTGTTGTGGGTGTTGCAGATGATTCCATATCAGACCTTTTGACCATATCAGTTTAAAGAAGACCTCATCCAGGACAAAGTTATTCAGCTGGTAAGGCAAGCTAAAGACAGGAAGGACCAATCCCGTGAGGTGAAGAAAGACCTTGGTTCAGGAAACCTCCAGCAACTGTTCAGTTCCTTCACCAGAGGCTGAAAAAGAGGCACCAGGAAAAAAGGTAAACTTGGGAGGGGGAGGGGAAGCAAAAGACGCCTTTAAATCCTGCCAACGATGTGGTGCCAAAAGTACCCACAGGCATGAATAATGTCCTGTCGATGGAGCAGAATGCTTTTAGTGCAAAATAAAGGGCATTTCAGTAAGATGTGCCAAAATAAAATCTCAACTACCTCAAACTCGAAAGAAAAAGTATTTAAGAATAGAGAGGTTAATGAAGTTAAACAACCTCCTGCAGTTGACCAATCAAAATATTTTCTTGGTAAGATCAATGATCCTAATCAAGCATTTTGGTCAGCAGATGTATATGTCAATGGACATATCATTAATTTCAAACTGGACATCACAGCAAGAGTAATGGTCTTATCAGACAAAGAGTTCTGGCTTTCCACACACTTTCTGCAACCAACAGAAACTCAGTTACATGCTCCAGGAGGGGCTGAACTTGAAGTAAAGGGGAAGTTACAGGCAACACTTTAGTACAAGGGAAAGCAGATATTAGAAACACTGTACGTCCTAAGAAATCAGGAATTCTCACTCTTAAGCAGAAAAGCTTGTATTGACCTTCATCCGAGAGAAAGTAAAAGAAGTTAAAACAACAAGAATCCAGGAATCAGGACATAAGGAGAGCCCCCCGACCCCAATCTGAGCAATGCAGAGAGTTTGCACTCTGCCAGAGAGCCCGCCCAACGGAGAGAGCCCGCACAACACAACACAGCACAGCCCGCCGTGCCGTTCAAAGACTACCAGAGCGAGAAAGAGAAATGCAGCAAGTTCCTGCAGGAATTTTACATGGACAGAGAACTCGGGAAGAAGCAAGTCCAACAAATTTGTCAGGCGCAGAAGCAAGATGAAGAATGCATCGATGTCTGCCAGTGTTGTGAGTAAGGCTAGCCACAACAGAGTCCCAAGGGTAAGAGGATGAAAATCTTCTTTGAACACAGAAGACGCTTTACCACAGTGGATGATTTGCTGGTATATGACGAGAGACTGGTGATTCCAGAGTCACTCCGGGAAGATATCTGGGAGAAAATACATCAGGGTCATATGGGCATAACTAAATGTAGAGCACAGGCTCAGGTGTCCGTGTGGTGGCCAAGAATCTCGAAGGATATCGAAGAAATGATTTTGAGTTGTGATGTATGTGCAGTTCACAGACAGGATCAGAGAGAACCCCTAATTTTGACCCAATTCCTAACTAGACTGTGGGAACACTTGGCAATGGATCTATTCTCCTTTGATGGAAGATCCTATCTAATTATAGTTGATCACTTCTCAAGATGGATCGAGGTTAAACGGATGTGCACAACAACAACTGAAGCAGTCATCAGAGTTTTACAACAGGTTTCCGCAACACATGGTATACCTGATCAGATAGTATCCAATAATGGATCACAATTTGAAAATGATTACTTTGCACATTTAGTGGTGATTTGTTCATCTAACAAGTTCTACTAAGTATCCACAATCAAATGGAAAAGCTGAGCGAGCAGTCAGAACCATTAAAACTATAATAAAAGCAAAATACTGCAGATTCTGGAAATCTGAAATAAAAACAAAGTGCTGGAAATACTCAGCAGGTCAGACAGCGTCTGTGGAGAGAGAAACAGAATTAACGCTTCAGGTCTGTAACCTGATGAAGGGGGTTCTGATGAAAGGTCACAGACTTGAAACATTAACTTTGCTTCTCTCTCCACAGACACTGCCAGACCTGCTGAGTCTTTCCAGCACTTTGTTTTTATACCATTAAAGCTATGTTGAAGAAAAATCAAGATTTCCAATTAGCTCTACTGACCGACAAGGTAATGGAGTACCATTATTATGTGTATAATGCGTCATCAGAACTCGTAATGAAAGAAAACTCCAAACGCAACTTCCAATTCTACCCAAGAAATTCCAGGATAAGCAAGGATTATCAGAGAGTGCAAGACAAAGAAAAGTCTCATTGAAACAAATAAACCCATAATTATAACAGGAGATATTGTACCAGAAACCTACTGAAGTTGTCAGAAGGGCCAAAGGTATGGATACGAGACCAAAATAGAGGAGTAATTCTCCAGAAAGAGGAGAATCAAGTGTGATCTTACTTACTAGGAACTCCAGAAGCTACTATGTAGAGAAATAGACACAATCTTATTCCCTTATAGCAAAAACGTCAATCGGTCAGACATTTAGATGAATCAGATGTTGAACTGGAAATTCAGAAAGCACCGAATACTACAAACATCAGTGAAGGCCATCGAAGTCAAGACACAAGAGATCAGAGAAAGACTACAAATCTTCCACATCTGATGACAACAAGATCAGGGAGAGTTGTGAAGCCTCCTGACAGATTGAATCTATGATATCAAAGACTGAGGGGGGAGATGGGGTAGTATGTAACTAAAACAGTGAATGCAGCTTGGCTTTTGAAGGAGCCACACAGGCTAGTGTGGAGTGTATATACTTGTTATGAAAGAAATATCATAATTATATAATAAATATCAACACAAATATCATACCAGAAATGTTGGGGGACACAGGGTTTAGTGAGAGAGAGGAACTGAAGGAAATCAGTATGAGTGGAGAAATGGTGTTGGGGAAATTGATGGGTTTGAAGTCTGATAAATCCCCAGGGCCTGATAATCTACATCCTAGAGTTCTTAAGGAAGTGGCCCTAGAAATAGTGGATGCATTGGTGGTCATCTTCCAAGATTCCAATGTAACCCCACTATTTAAAAAGGGAGGTAGAGAGAAAACAGGGAATTATAGACCAGTCAGCCTGATGTTGGTAGTGGGGAAAATTCTAGAGTCCATTATCAAAGATTTTATAGCAGAGCACTTGGAGAACAGTGGTAGAATTGGGCAGAGTCAGCATGGATTTACGAAAGGGAAATCATGCTTGACAAATTTACTAGAAGTCTTTGAGGATGTAACTAGTAGAGTTGATGAGGGGGAGCCAGTGGATGTGATTTATTTGGACTTTCAGAAGGCTTTCGACAAAGTCCCACATAAGAGATTAGCGTGTAAAATTAAAGCGCATGGGATTGGGGATAGTGTATTGCGATGGATGGAAAATTGGTTGGCAGGAAGGAAACAAAGAGTAGGGATATATGGGTCTTTTTCCGAATCAATTTGCTGAACACCTTCATTCAGTCTGCAAGTTCAATCCTGAGTTCCTGTCACTTGCCACTTTAATTCTCCATTCCACTCCTACTCTGCCCTGCTACACTATTCCACTGAAGGTCAGTGCAAGCTCAAGGAACGGCACCTCATCTTTCTTCTCACCACCTTCCAGCCATCAGGCCTCCACAATGACTTCACCAACTTTGGACCTTACCTACAACTCCCACTTACTTTCAGAGTCACTGCTGGTAATGTAGGATGGGTTCTCCAGAGCTTCCAGTATGTGGGAGGGAGGAGTTGGTGCTTGGGGTTGGGGCAGTAATGATCTCCCATCACTATACATGGCAAGTGTTCTCAGTAAACCCTGGGTTCAGCCTGTCTATTTCTTCCATCACATTCTCCGGGCCATTGGATCCTGCTCCAGGTTTGCCAGGTTGTCATGCTCTCCTCTCCAAATCAACTAACTTGCTTTAACTATTTGCATTCTCTGAGCCTCGTGCATCTTTGATTTCTCTATTTTTTCTCATCATTGCTTCCTTTTCTCTCACTTTCCCATTCTCCACCCAATCACTTTACAACTCATTCTTCTTTTTCCCTTGTGTATCTGTTCTCGCCTCCATTTCCTTGCTTCACGCACCCCCCACCGGTGTCCTGGCTGGCATTGATCCATCAAACATCATCCCTACAAAAAAGATTATTTGGTCATTATCACATTGCTGTTTGTGGGATCTTGCTGTACACAAATTGACTGTCGTGTTTCCTAGATTACAACAGTGACTACGTTTTACAAGTGCTTCATTGGTTCTGAAGAACTTTGAGACGTCCTGGCAGCTGTCATATAAACGTACACTTGCTCTTTTTGGCCATACCTGCTATATGTGAGATGAAATTAGCTCCAATTAGCGAATCTCTTCAGAGAATGAATGGCAAGACAAGCACATGAAGGCAACTGGCAGTACTAAACACCACTTACCGTTTCTGAGTAAACCAGCCTTTGTACTGTGTGCAGGGATACAGTGCAGCCCATCCTGCCCTTAGAGTTTATTTGTAGTTGTTACAAGGCTGCAGCTAGGGTTTACAAAGAGACTGGATCACCTGCCAACAGAACGTCTCTCTCGTCACTTTTTTTTGACTGCAGAATAGCAGTCAGAAAGAAAACAAGTTTCTGTATAACTCAGAACTTTGGAAACTGTGATGGAAATTCTCCCAAATGATTAAATCAAGTGGCACTCTCGCAGCTCCCTGCACACAATTTCTGTCCTTCATTCACTACTCTGGCAGGCCTATCTTTAGTGAGTTGTGTTGCTATTGACCTGTTAATAACACGACTAAACATCCCAGCCTTAAACTTCTTCACTTTCCTTACAAACTTTAACCGTATTTCCATTTACAAAATTCTGAATACAGGATACAGATAATCTAAGGGTTTTTCAATCTGGAAGGTGTGAGATACTGTAGCCAGTTTTGTGTTGGTCACTGTATACAGTTCTCAGTGAGCTGGCTGCATTCTATTTTGAGCTCTGTGGCATTTTAACTTGTTAAAAGCAGTAAATTAAATCACAGAATTAATGAGGACCAGCAACAGTTGCTTTTAGCATCCACAATGAGCAAGAATAGTGATCCCCATCATCCTATCAGCTGTGGAGCAATAAGGCTACTGCCAAAGACACACCAAGTGACACAATCCCTAGAGATATTGTTTACTGAAGCTGGAGATAGAGGTAGAGATGGCAGGAACAACGATAACAAGACACATGCCAGACCTCTTCTGGCTCCAATTGCAGACTCTGCTGGGAGGCTGGGGGAGATTAGTCAGTGATGGATTACGAACTCCAGAGTTAAGACGAGCTGGTGAGAGGAGACTGTGTTCAACTGTCGACCCAGAAAACGATTAGGGTTGAATTCCTGAACCTGAAAGCGTCGATACAAACTGAGAATAACCAGCCTCATTAGTTCAGAGATCCTACAGGGTGAGAGTGAGGCCAAGTTCAAGCGACGTTCAACTCAGTAAATTGATTTCAGTCGGCAGCTGCCGAATGGCATCCTGCCATTCAGGCCTCCATAGACACATCTTTTGTTTCTTTACTGGTCCAATTACCACTCCCTTTGGCCTTGCTCCATGAAACCTTTTGTCATTTAATCTCTCATGCCCTCCACCACACACCTTCCCTGTTGTTCTTCTTCCCACCCTCCCCCCTTCCACTTGCTCAAAGCCGATGACAGTTCTAACTTTTCCCAGTTCTAATGAAAGATCATCAATCTGAAAAGTTAACTCTTGTTTCTCTCTTCACAGATGCTGCCAGACCTGCTGTGTATTTCAGCATTTTCCATTTATTATTTCAGAAAATATCAGCTTGGTGTAGGCTGTCTCCACACATACATGTGGAATGATGAGCTGAATATGATGCTCAGGTCAGGGGCCTCGATAACGGGATGGAAAGCCGTGATCTGTTCTGCCTTGGCTGTTTGCGGGATACCTGGCTGCATTTTAGGGGGGTGGAACAGTTTGCATCAGGGCTGCCATCCCCGGCCGCCCGCCCCCTGGAGCTGCCAGCCAATCAGACAGCCGGCAGCTCAGCAGCACCACCAGGAGGGCAGGCAGTGCCATTGTTGCAGAGGTGGCTATTGCTGCTGGGAATAGTGAGTGAGTCAGACAGTAACCAAGCAGGAGGGGAGAGACCACCCTGAGACCGCAGGGACAACATCAGGTTCACCTTGTGGCCTCCCATGCAATGCTAAAATGCCAGGGGTGGCGGTAAGAGGCCTGTAATTGTCAAATTAAATGGCACAATTAGCTTCTGGGAAGGAGAGCCATCCTCCACTCTCCCGACCACTGGCAGGGTGACATCATGGCTGAAAGATGAAGGGCACTCCACCCCACACATCCCCTCTGCATTTTACAGGCCATCTCATCTCTCAGCCTGTCCGCAAAGGACTGGTAAAATCCAGGTGATGGTCTTCATTACACATGGAGATATTATTGGAGAAAGATTGACAGTACAGAGTGAGGGGTACAGTGTTATTACATGTGGAGATATTATTGGAGAAGGACTGACAGTACAGAGTGAGGGGGACAGTGTTATTACACGTGGAGATATTATTGGAGAATGATTGCCAGTACAGAGTGAGGGGCACAGTGTCATTACACGTGGAGATATTATTGGAGAAGGATTGACAGTACAGAGTGAGGGGTACAGTGTTAATACATGTGGAGATATTATTGGAGAAGGACTGACAGTACAGAGTGAGGGGTACAGTGTTATTACATGTGGAGATATTATTGGAGAAGGACTGACAGTACAGAGTGAGGGGTACAGTGTTATTACACGTGGAGATATTATTGGAGAAGGACTGACAGTACAGAGTGAGGGGTACAGTGTTATTACACGTGGAGATATTATTGGAGAATGATTGCCAGTACAGAGTGAGGGGCACAGTGTTATTACACGTGGAGATATTATTGGAGAAGGACTGACAGTACAGAGTGAGGGGTACAGTGTTATTACACGTGGAGATATTATTGGAGAAGGATTGACAGTACAGAGTGAGGGGTACAGTGTTATTACATGTGGAGATATTATTGGAGAATGATTGCCAGTACAGAGTGAGGGGGACAGTGTTATTACATGTGGAGATATTATTGGAGAAGGATTGACAGTACAGAGTGAGGGGGACAGTGTTATTACATGTGGAGATATTATTGGAGAATGATTGCCAGTACAGAGTGAGGGGTACAGTGTTATTACACGTGGAGATATTATTGGAGAATGATTGCCAGTACAGAGTGAGGGGTACAGTGTTATTACACGTGGAGATATTATTGGAGAATGATTGCCAGTACAGAGTGAGGGGTACAGTGTTATTACACGTGGAGATATTATTGGAGAAGGATTGACAGTACAGAGTGAGGGGTACAGTGTTATTACATATGGAGATATTATTGGAGAAGGATTGACAGTACAGAGTGAGGGGTACAGTGTTATTACACGTGGAGATATTATTGGAGAATGATTGCCAGTACAGAGTGAGGGGTACAGTGTTATTACACGTGGAGATATTATTGGAGAATGATTGCCAGTACAGAGTGAGGGGTACAGTGTTACTACACGTGGAGATATTATTGGAGAAGGATTGACAGTACAGAGTGAGGGGTACAGTGTTATTACACGTGGAGATATTATTGGAGAAGGACTGACAGTCCAGAGTGAGGGGTACAGTGTTATTACACGTGGAGATATTATTGGAGAAGGACTGACAGTACAGAGTGAGGGGGACAGTGTTATTACACGTGGAAATATTATTGGAGAAGGACTGACAGTACAGAGTGAGGGGGACAGTGTTATTACACATGGAGATATTATTGGAGAAGGACTGACAGTACAGAGTGAGGGGTACAGTGTTATTACACGTGGAGATATTATTGGAGAAGGACTGACAGTACAGAGTGAGGGGGACAGTGTTATTACACATGGAGATATTATTGGAGAAGGACTGACAGTGCAGAGTGAGGGGTACAGTGTTATTACACGTGGAGATATTATTGGAGAAGGATTGACAGTACTAGAGTGAGGGGTACAGTGTTATTACACGTGGAGATATTATTGGAGAAGGACTGACAGTACAGAGTGAGGGGGACAGTGTTATTACACATGGAGATATTATTGGAGAAGGACTGACAGTACAGAGTGAGGGGTACAGTGTTATTACACGTGGAGATATTATTGGAGAAGGACTGACAGTACAGAGTGAGGGGGACAGTGTTATTACACATGGAGTTATTATTGGAGAAGGACTGACAGTACAGAGTGAGGGGTACAGTGTTATTACACGTGGAGATATTATTGGAGAAGGATTGACTGTACAGAGTGAGGGTACAGTGTTATTACACGTGGAGATATTATTGGAGAAGGACTGACAGTACAGAGTGAGGGGTACAGTGTTAATACACATGGAGATATTATTGGAGAAAGACTGACAGTACAGATGAGGGGTACAGTGTTATTACACGTGGAGATATTATTGGAGAAAGACTGACAGTACAGATGAGGGGTACAGTGTTATTACACGTGGAGATATTATTGGAGAAAGACTGACAGTACAGATGAGGGGTACAGTGTTATTACACGTGGAGATATTATTGGAGAAAGACTGACAGTACAGAGTGAGGGGTACAGTGTTATTACACGTGGAGATATTATTGCAGAAGGATAGACAGTACAGAGTGAGGGGTACAGTGTTATTACACGTGGAGATATTATTGGAGAAAGACTGACAGTACAGAGTGAGGGGTACAGTGTTTCTACACGTGGAGATATTACTGGAGAAGGATTGACAGTACAGAGTGAGGGGTACAGTGTTACTACACGTGGAGATATTATTGGAGAAGGATTGACAGGACAGAGTGAGGGGTACAGTGTTATTACACGTGGAGATATTATTGGAGAAGGATTGACAGTACAGAGTGAGGGGTACAGTGTTATTACACATGGTGATATTATTGGAGAAGGATTGACAATACAGAGTGAGGGTGCAGTGTTATTACACACGGAGATATTATTGGAGAAGGATTGACAATACAGAATGAGGGGTACAGTGTTATTACACATGGAGATATTATTGGAGAAGGATTGACAATACAGAGTGAGGGTGCAGTGTTATTAGACATGGAGATAATATTGGAGAAGGATTGACAATACAGAGTGAGGGGTACAGTGTTAATACACATGGAGATCTTTTTGGAGATGGATTGACAATACAGAGTGAGGGGTACAGTGTTAATACACATGGAGATATTATTGGAGAAGGATTGACAGTTCAGAGTGAGGGGTACAGTGTTAATACACATGGAGATATTATTGGAGAAGGACTGACAGTACAGAGTGAGGGGTACAATGTTAATACACATGGAGATATTTATGGAGAATGATTGACAGTACAGAATGAGGGGTACAGTGTTATTACATGTGGAGATATTATTGGAGAAGGACTGACAGTACAGAGTGAGGGGTACAGTGTTATTACACGTGGAGATATTATTGGAGAAGGACTGACAGTACAGAGTGAGGGGTACAGTGTTATTACACGTGGAGATATTATTGGAGAATGATTGCCAGTACAGAGTGAGGGGCACAGTGTTATTACACGTGGAGATATTATTGGAGAAGGACTGACAGTACAGAGTGAGGGGTACAGTGTTATTACACGTGGAGATATTATTGGAGAAGGATTGACAGTACAGAGTGAGGGGCACAGTGTTATTACACGTGGAGATATTATTGGAGAATGATTGCCAGTACAGAGTGAGGGGTACAGTGTTACTACACGTGGAGATATTATTGGAGAAGGATTGACAGTACAGAGTGAGGGGTACAGTGTTATTACACGTGGAGATATTATTGGAGAAGGACTGACAGTCCAGAGTGAGGGGTACAGTGTTACTACACGTGGAGATATTATTGGAGAAGGACTGACAGTACAGAGTGAGGGGTACAGTGTTATTACACGTGGAGATATTATTGGAGAAGGACTGACAGTACAGAGTGAGGGTGCAGTGTTATTACACGTGGAGAAATTATTGGAGAAGGACTGACAGTACAGAGTGAGGGGGACAGTGTTATTACACGTGGAAATATTATTGGAGAAGGACTGACAGTACAGAGTGAGGGGGACAGTGTTATTACACATGGAGATATTATTGGAGAAGGACTGACAGTACAGAGTGAGGGGTACAGTGTTATTACACGTGGAGATATTATTGGAGAAGGACTGACAGTACAGAGTGAGGGGGACAGTGTTATTACACATGGAGATATTATTGGAGAAGGACTGACAGTACAGAGTGAGGGGTACAGTGTTATTACACGTGGAGATATTATTGGAGAAGGACTGACAGTGCAGAGTGAGGGGTACAGTGTTATTACACGTGGAGATATTATTGGAGAAGGATTGACAGTACTAGAGTGAGGGGTACAGTGTTATTACACGTGGAGATATTATTGGAGAAGGACTGACAGTACAGAGTGAGGGGGACAGTGTTATTACACATGGAGATATTATTGGAGAAGGACTGACAGTGCAGAGTGAGGGGTACAGTGTTATTACACGTGGAGATATTATTGGAGAAGGATTGACAGTACTAGAGTGAGGGGTACAGTGTTATTACACGTGGAGATATTATTGGAGAAGGACTGACAGTACAGAGTGAGGGGGACAGTGTTATTACACATGGAGATATTATTGGAGAAGGACTGACAGTACAGAGTGAGGGGTACAGTGTTATTACACGTGGAGATATTATTGGAGAAGGACTGACAGTACAGAGTGAGGGGGACAGTGTTATTACACATGGAGTTATTATTGGAGAAGGACTGACAGTACAGAGTGAGGGGTACAGTGTTATTACACGTGGAGATATTATTGGAGAAGGATTGACTGTACAGAGTGAGGGTACAGTGTTATTACACGTGGAGATATTATTGGAGAAGGACTGACAGTACAGAGTGAGGGGTACAGTGTTAATACACATGGAGATATTATTGGAGAAAGACTGACAGTACAGATGAGGGGTACAGTGTTATTACACGTGGAGATATTATTGGAGAAAGACTGACAGTACAGAGTGAGGGGTACAGTGTTATTACACGTGGAGATATTATTGGAGAAAGACTGACAGTACAGATGAGGGGTACAGTGTTATTACACGTGGAGATATTATTGGAGAAAGACTGACAGTACAGAGTGAGGGGTACAGTGTTATTACACGTGGAGATATTATTGCAGAAGGATAGACAGTACAGAGTGAGGGGTACAGTGTTTCTACACGTGGAGATATTACTGGAGAAGGATTGACAGTACAGAGTGAGGGGTACAGTGTTACTACACGTGGAGATATTATTGGAGAAGGATTGACAGGACAGAGTGAGGGGTACAGTGTTATTACACGTGGAGATATTATTGGAGAAGGATTGACAGTACAGAGTGAGGGGTACAGTGTTATTACACATGGTGATATTATTGGAGAAGGATTGACAGGACAGAGTGAGGGTGCAGTGTTATTACACACGGAGATATTATTGGAGAAGGATTGACAATACAGAGTGAGGGTGCAGTGTTATTAGACATGGAGATAATATTGGAGAAGGATTGACAATACAGAGTGAGGGGTACAGTGTTAATACACATGGAGATCTTTTTGGAGATGGATTGACAATACAGAGTGAGGGGTACAGTGTTAATACACATGGAGATATTATTGGAGAAGGATTGACAGTTCAGAGTGAGGGGTACAGTGTTAATACACATGGAGATATTATTGGAGAAGGACTGACAGTACAGAGTGAGGGGTACAATGTTAATACACATGGAGATATTTATGGAGAATGATTGACAGTACAGAATGAGGGGTACAGTGTTATTACATGTGGAGATATTATTGGAGAAGGACTGACAGTACAGAGTGAGGGGTACAGTGTTATTACACGTGGAGATATTATTGGAGAAGGACTGACAGTACAGAGTGAGGGGTACAGTGTTATTACACGTGGAGATATTATTGGAGAATGATTGCCAGTACAGAGTGAGGGGCACAGTGTTATTACACGTGGAGATATTATTGGAGAAGGACTGACAGTACAGAGTGAGGGGTACAGTGTTATTACACGTGGAGATATTATTGGAGAAGGATTGACAGTACAGAGTGAGGGGTACAGTGTTACTACACGTGGAGATATTATTGGAGAAGGATTGACAGTACAGAGTGAGGGGTACAGTGTTACTACACGTGGAGATATTATTGGAGAAGGATTGACAGTACAGAGTGAGGGGTACAGTGTTATTACACGTGGAGATATTATTGGAGAAGGACTGACAGTCCAGAGTGAGGGGTACAGTGTTACTACACGTGGAGATATTATTGGAGAAGGACTGACAGTACAGAGTGAGGGGTACAGTGTTATTACACGTGGAGATATTATTGGAGAAGGATTGACAGTACAGAGTGAGGGGTACAGTGTTATTACACATGGTGATATTATTGGAGAAGGATTGACAATACAGAGTGAGGCTGCAGTGTTATTACACATGGAGATATTATTGGAGAAGGATTGACAATACAGAGTGAGGGTGCAGTGTTATTAGACATGGAGATAATATTGGAGAAGGATTGACAATACAGAGTGAGGGGTACAGTGTTAATACACATGGAGATCTTTTTGGAGATGGATTGACAATACAGAGTGAGGGGTACAGTGTTAATACACGTGGAGATATTATTGGAGAAGGATTGACAATACAGAGTGAGGGTGCAGTGTTATTAGACATGGAGATAATATTGGAGAAGGATTGACAATACAGAGTGAGGGGTACAGTGTTAATACACATGGAGATCTTTTTGGAGATGGATTGACAATACAGAGTGAGGGGTACAGTGTTAATACACATGGAGATATTATTGGAGAAAGACTGACAGTACAGATGAGGGGTACAGTGTTATTACACGTGGAGATATTATTGGAGAAAGACTGACAGTACAGAGTGAGGGGTACAGTGTTATTACACGTGGAGATATTATTGCAGAAGGATAGACAGTACAGAGTGAGGGGTACAGTGTTTCTACACGTGGAGATATTACTGGAGAAGGATTGACAGTACAGAGTGAGGGGTACAGTGTTACTACACGTGGAGATATTATTGGAGAAGGATTGACAGGACAGAGTGAGGGGTACAGTGTTATTACACGTGGAGATATTATTGGAGAAGGATTGACAGTACAGAGTGATGGGTACAGTGTTATTACACATGGTGATATTATTGGAGAAGGATTGACAATACAGAGTGAGGGTGCAGTGTTATTACACATGGAGATAATATTGGAGAAGGATTGACAATACAGAGTGAGGGGTACAGTGTTAATACACATGGAGATCTTTTTGGAGATGGATTGACAATACAGAGTGAGGGGTACAGTGTTAATACACATGGAGATATTATTGGAGAAGGATTGACAGTTCAGAGTGAGGGGTACAGTGTTAATACACATGGAGATATTATTGGAGAAGGACTGACAGTACAGAGTGAGGGGTACAGTGTTATTACACATGGAGATATTATTAGAGAAGGATTGACAGTACAGAGTGAGGGGTACAGTGTTATTACACATGGAGATATTATTGGAGAAGGATTGACAGTACAGAGTGAGGGGTACAGTGTTATTACACATGGAGATATTATTGGAGAAGGATTGACAGGACAGAGTGAGAGGTACAGTGATAATACACATGGAGATATTATTGGAGAAGGATTGACAGTACAGAATGAGGGGTACAGTGTTAATACACATGGAGATATCATTGGACTAGGACTGACAGTACAGAGTGAGGGGTACAGTGTTATTACACATGGAGATATTATTGGAGAAGGCTTGACAGTACAGAGTGAGGGGTACAGTGTTATTACACATGGAGATATTATTGGAGAAGGCTTGACAGTACAGAGTGAGGGGTACAGTGTTATTACACATGGAGATATTATTGGAGAAGGATTGACAGTACAGAGTGAGGGGGACAGTGTTAATACACATGGAGATATTATTGGAGAAGGATTGACGGTTCAGAGTGAGGGTTACAGTGTTATTACACATGGAGATATTATTGGAGAAGGATTGACAGTACAGAGTGAGGGATACAGTGTTAATACACATGGAGATATCATTGGACTAGGATTGACAGTACAGAGTGAGGGGTACAGTGTTAATACACATGGAAATATTATTGGAGAAGGCTTGACAGTACAGAGTGAGGGGTACAGTGTTATTACACATGGAGATATTATTGGAGAAGGATTGACGGTTCAGAGTGAGGGTTACAGTGTTATTACACATGGAGATATTATTGGAGAAGGATTGACAGTACAGAGTGAGGGATACAGTGTTAATACACATGGAGATATCATTGGACTAGGATTGACAGTACAGAGTGAGGGGTACAGTGTTAATACACATGGAAATATTATTGGAGAAGGATTGACAGTGCAGAGTGAGGGGTACAGTGTTATTACACATGGAGATATTATTGGAGAAGGATTGACAGTACAGAGTGAGGGGTACAGTGTTATTACACATGGAGATATTATTGGAGAAGGATTGACATACAGAGTGAGGGGTACAGTGTTAATACACATGGAGATATCATTGGACTAGGATTGACAGTACAGAGTGAGGGGTACAGTGTTAATACACATGGAGATATGATTGGACTTGGATTGACAGTACAGAGTGAGGGGTACAGTGTTAATACACATGGAGATATCATTGGACTAGGATTGACAGTACAGAGTGAGGGGTACAGTGTTATTACACATGGAGATATTATTGGAGAAGGATTGTCAGGACAGAGTGAGGAGTACAGTGTTAATACACTTGGAGATATTATTGGAGAAGGATTGACAGTACAGAGTGAGGGGTACAGTGTTATTACACATGGAGATATTATTGCAGACAGATTGACAATACAGTGTGATGGTTACAGTGTTATTACACATGGAGATATTATTGGAGATGGATTGACAGTACAAAGTGAGGGGTACAGTGTTATTACATGTGGAGACGTTATTGGAGAAAGACTGACAGTACAGATGAGGGGTACAGTGTTATTACACGTGGAGATATTATTGGAGAAAGACTGACAGTACAGATGAGGGGTACAGTGTTATTACACGTGGAGATATTATTGGAGAAAGACTGACAGTACAGAGTGAGGGGTACAGTGTTATTACACGTGGAGATATTATTGCAGAAGGATAGACAGTACAGAGTGAGGGGTACAGTGTTACTACACGTGGAGATATTATTGGAGAAGCATTGACAGTACAGAGTGAGGGGTACAGTGTTACTACACGTGGAGATATTATTGGAGAAGGATTGACAGGACAGAGTGAGGGGTACAGTGTTATTACACATGGAGATATTATTGGAGAAGGATTGACAGTACAGAGTGAGGGGTACAGTGTTATTACACATGGAGATATTATTGGAGAAGGATTGACAGTACAGAGTGAGGGGTACAGAGTTATTACACATGGAGATATTATTGGAGAAGGATTGACAATACAGAGTGAGGGTGCAGTGTTATTACACATGGAGATATTATTGGAGAAGGATTGACAATACAGAGTGAGGGTGCAGTGTTATTAGACATGGAGATATTATTGGAGAAGGATTGACAATACAGAGTGAGGGGTACAGTGTTATTACACATGGAGATATTATTGGAGAAGGATTGACAATACAGAGTGAGGGGTACAGTGTTATTACACATGGAGATATTATTGGAGAAGGATTGACAATACAGAGTGAGGGTGCAGTGTTATTACACATGGAGATATTATTGGAGAAGGATTGACAATACAGAGTGAGGGTGCAGTGTTATTAGACATGGAGATAATATTGGAGAAGGATTGACAATACAGAGTGAGGGTGCAGTGTTATTAGACATGGAGATAATATTGGAGAAGGATTGACAATAAAGAGTGAGGGGTACAGTGTTAATACACATGGAGATCTTTTTGGAGATGGATTGACAATACAGAGTGAGCGGTACAGTGTTAATACACATGGAGATATTATTGGAGAAGGATTGACAGTTCAGAGTGAGGGGTACAGTGTTAATACACATGGAGATATTATTGGAGAAGGACTGACAGTACAGAGTGAAGGGTACAGTGTTATTACACATGGAGATATTATTGGAGAAGGATTGACAGTACAGAGTGAGGGGTACAGTGTTATAACACATGGAGATATTATTGGAGAAGGATTGACAGTACAGAGTGAGGGATACAGTGTTAATACACATGGAGATATCATTGGACTAGGATTGACAGTACAGAGTGAGGGGTACAGTGTTAATACACATGGAAATATTATTGGAGAACCATTGACAGTGCAGAGTGAGGGGTACAGTGTTAATACACATGGAGATATCATTGGACTAGGATTGACAGTACAGAGTGAGGGGTACAGTGTTAATACACATGGAGATATAATTGGAGAAGGATTGACAGTACAGAGTGAGAGGTACAGTGTTATTACACATGGAGATATTATTGGAGAAGGATTGACATTACAGAGTGAGGGGTACAGTGTTATTACACATGGAGATATTATTGGAGAAGGATTGACAGTGCAGAGTGAGGGGTACAGTGTTATTACACATGGAGATATTATTGGAGAAGGATTGACATACAGAGTGAGGGGTACAGTGTTAATACACATGGAGATATCATTGGACTAGGATTGACAGTACAGAGTGAGGGGTACAGTGTTAATACACATGGAGATATTATTGGACGAGGATTGACAGTACAGAGTGAGGGGTACAGTGTTAATACACATGGAGATTGATTGGACTCGGATTGACAGTACAGAGTGTGGGGTACAGTGTTAATACACATGGAGATATGATTGGACTCGGATTGACAGTACAGAGTGAGGGGTACAGTGTTATTACACATGGAGATATTATTGGAGAAGGATTGTCAGTACAGAGTGAGGAGTACAGTGTTAATACACATGGAGATATTATTGGAGAAGGATAGTCAGTACAGAGTGAGGAGTACAGTGTTAATACACATGGAGATATTATTGGAGAAGGATTGACAGTACAGAGTGAGGGGTACAGTGTTAATACACATGGAGATATCATTGGTCTAGGATTGAAAGTACAGAGTGAGGGGTACAGTGTTAATACACATGGAGATATGATTGGACTCGGATTGACAGTACAGAGTGAGGGGTACAGTGTTATTACACATGGAGATATTATTGGAGAAGGATTGTCAGTACAGAGTGAGGAGTACAGTGTTAATACACATGGAGATATTATTGGAGAAGGATTGTCAGTACAGAGTGAGGAGTACAGTGTTAATACACATGGAGATATTATTGGAGAAGGATTGACAGTACAGAGTGAGGGGTACAGTGTTATTACACATGGAGATATCATTGGTCTAGGATTGAAAGTACAGAGTGAGGGGTACAGTGTTAATACACATGGAGATATGATTGGACTCGGATTGACAGTACAGAGTGAGGGGTACAGTGTTATTACACATGGAGATATTATTGGAGAAGGATTGTCAGTACAGAGTGAGGAGTACAGTGTTAATACACATGGAGATATTATTGGAGAAGGATTGTCAGTACAGAGTGAGGAGTACAGTGTTAATACACATGGAGATATTATTGGAGATGGATTGACAGTACAGAGTGAGGGGTACAGTGTTAATACACATGGAGATATCATTGGTCTAGGATTGAAAGTACAGAGTGAGGGGTACAGTGTTAATACACATGGAGATATGATTGGACTCGGATTGACAGTACAGAGTGAGGGGTACAGTGTTATTACACATGGAGATATTATTGCAGAAGGATTGTCAGTACAGAGTGAGGAGTCCAGTGTTAATACACATGGAGATATTATTGGAGAAGGATTGACAGTACAGAGTGATGGGTACAGTGTTATTACACATGGAGATATTATTGGAGAAGGATTGACAGTACAGAGTGATGGGTACAGTGTTATTACACATGGAGATATTATTGGAGAAGGATTGACAGTACAGAGTGAGGGGTACAGTGTTATTACACATGGAGATATTATTGCAGAAGGATTGTCAGTACAGAGTGAGGAGTCCAGTGTTAATACACATGGAGATATTATTGGAGAAGGATTGACAGTACAGAGTGAGGGGTACAGTGTTATTACATGTGGAGACGTTATTGGAGAAGGATTGACAGTTCAGAGTGAGGGGAACAGTGTCATTACACATGGAGATATTATTGGAGAAGGATTGACAGTACAGAGTGAGGGGAACAGTGTCATTACACATGGAGATATTATTGGAGAAGGATTGACAGTACAGAGTGAGGGGAACAGTGTCATTACACATGGAGATATTATTGGAGAAGGATTGACAGTACAGAGTGAGGGGTACAGTGTTATTACACATGGAGATATTATTGCAGAAGGATTGTCAGTACAGAGTGAGGAGTCCAGTGTTAATACACATGGAGATATTATTGGAGAAGGATTGACAGTACAGAGTGAGGGGAACAGTGTCATTACACATGGAGATATTATTGGAGAAGGATTGACAGTACAGAGTGAGGGGTACAGTGTTATTACACATGGAGATATTATTGCAGAAGGATTGTCAGTACAGAGTGAGGAGTCCAGTGTTAATACACATGGAGATATTATTGGAGAAGGATTGACAGTACAGAGTGAGGGGTACAGTGTTATTACATGTGGAGACGTTATTGGAGAAGGATTGACAGTTCAGAGTGAGGGGAACAGTGTCATTACACATGGAGATATTATTGGAGAAGGATTGACAGTACAGAGTGAGGGGTACAGTGTTATTACATGTGGAGACGTTATTGGAGAAGGATTGACAGTTCAGAGTGAGGGGAACAGTGTCATTACACATGGAGATATTATTGGAGAAGGATTGACAGTACAGAGTGAGGGGAACAGTGTTATTACACATGGAGATATTATTGGAGAAGGATTGACATACAGAGTGAGGGGTACAGTGTTAATACACATGGAGATATCATTGGACTAGGATTGACAGTACAGAGTGAGGGGTACAGTGTTAATACACATGGAGATATGATTGGACTTGGATTGACAGTACAGAGTGAGGGGTACAGTGTTAATACACATGGAGATATCATTGGACTAGGATTGACAGTACAGAGTGAGGGGTACAGTGTTATTACACATGGAGATATTATTGGAGAAGGATTGTCAGGACAGAGTGAGGAGTACAGTGTTAATACACTTGGAGATATTATTGGAGAAGGATTGACAGTACAGAGTGAGGGGTACAGTGTTATTACACATGGAGATATTATTGCAGACAGATTGACAATCCAGTGTGATGGTTACAGTGTTATTACACATGGAGATATTATTGGAGATGGATTGACAGTACAAAGTGAGGGGTACAGTGTTATTACATGTGGAGACGTTATTGGAGAAAGACTGACAGTACAGATGAGGGGTACAGTGTTATTACACGTGGAGATATTATTGGAGAAAGACTGACAGTACAGATGAGGGGTACAGTGTTATTACACGTGGAGATATTATTGGAGAAAGACTGACAGTACAGAGTGAGGGGTACAGTGTTATTACACGTGGAGATATTATTGCAGAAGGATAGACAGTACAGAGTGAGGGGTACAGTGTTACTACACGTGGAGATATTATTGGAGAAGCATTGACAGTACAGAGTGAGGGGTACAGTGTTACTACACGTGGAGATATTATTGGAGAAGGATTGACAGGACAGAGTGAGGGGTACAGTGTTATTACACATGGAGATATTATTGGAGAAGGATTGACAGTACAGAGTGAGGGGTACAGTGTTATTACACATGGAGATATTATTGGAGAAGGATTGACAATACAGAGTGAGGGTGCAGTGTTATTACACATGGAGATATTATTGGAGAAGGATTGACAATACAGAGTGAGGGTGCAGTGTTATTAGACATGGAGATAATATTGGAGAAGGATTGACAATACAGAGTGAGGGGTACAGTGTTAATACACATGGAGATCTTTTTGGAGATGGATTGACAATACAGAGTGAGCGGTACAGTGTTAATACACATGGAGATATTATTGGAGAAGGATTGACAGTTCAGAGTGAGGGGTACAGTGTTAATACACATGGAGATATTATTGGAGAAGGACTGACAGTACAGAGTGAAGGGTACAGTGTTATTACACATGGAGATATTATTGGAGAAGGATTGACAGTACAGAGTGAGGGGTACAGTGTTATAACACATGGAGATATTATTGGAGAAGGATTGACAGTACAGAGTGAGGGATACAGTGTTAATACACATGGAGATATCATTGGACTAGGATTGACAGTACAGAGTGAGGGGTACAGTGTTAATACACATGGAAATATTATTGGAGAACCATTGACAGTGCAGAGTGAGGGGTACAGTGTTAATACACATGGAGATATCATTGGACTAGGATTGACAGTACAGAGTGAGGGGTACAGTGTTAATACACATGGAGATATAATTGGAGAAGGATTGACAGTACAGAGTGAGAGGTACAGTGTTATTACTCATGGAGATATTATTGGAGAAGGATTGACATTACAGAGTGAGGGGTACAGTGTTATTACACATGGAGATATTATTGGAGAAGGATTGACAGTGCAGAGTGAGGGGTACAGTGTTATTACACATGGAGATATTATTGGAGAAGGATTGACATACAGAGTGAGGGGTACAGTGTTAATACACATGGAGATATCATTGGACTAGGATTGACAGTACAGAGTGAGGGGTACAGTGTTAATACACATGGAGATATTATTGGACGAGGATTGACAGTACAGAGTGAGGGGTACAGTGTTAATACACATGGAGATTGATTGGACTCGGATTGACAGTACAGAGTGTGGGGTACAGTGTTAATACACATGGAGATATGATTGGACTCGGATTGACAATACAGAGTGAGGGGTACAGTGTTATTACACATGGAGATATTATTGGAGAAGGATAGTCAGTACAGAGTGAGGAGTACAGTGTTAATACACATGGAGATATTATTGGAGAAGGATTGACAGTACAGAGTGAGGGGTACAGTGTTAATACACATGGAGATATCATTGGTCTAGGATTGAAAGTACAGAGTGAGGGGTACAGTGTTAATACACATGGAGATATGATTGGACTCGGATTGACAGTACAGAGTGAGGGGTACAGTGTTATTACACATGGAGATATTATTGGAGAAGGATTGTCAGTACAGAGTGAGGAGTACAGTGTTAATACACATGGAGATATTATTGGAGAAGGATTGTCAGTACAGAGTGAGGAGTACAGTGTTAATACACATGGAGATATTATTGGAGAAGGATTGACAGTACAGAGTGAGGGGTACAGTGTTATTACACATGGAGATATCATTGGTCTAGGATTGAAAGTACAGAGTGAGGGGTACAGTGTTAATACACATGGAGATATGATTGGACTCGGATTGACAGTACAGAGTGAGGGGTACAGTGTTATTACACATGGAGATATTATTGGAGAAGGATTGTCAGTACAGAGTGAGGAGTACAGTGTTAATACACATGGAGATATTATTGGAGAAGGATTGTCAGTACAGAGTGAGGAGTACAGTGTTAATACACATGGAGATATTATTGGAGATGGATTGACAGTACAGAGTGAGGGGTACAGTGTTAATACACATGGAGATATCATTGGTCTAGGATTGAAAGTACAGAGTGAGGGGTACAGTGTTAATACACATGGAGATATGATTGGACTCGGATTGACAGTACAGAGTGAGGGGTACAGTGTTATTACACATGGAGATATTATTGCAGAAGGATTGTCAGTACAGAGTGAGGAGTCCAGTGTTAATACACATGGAGATATTATTGGAGAAGGATTGACAGTACAGAGTGATGGGTACAGTGTTATTACACATGGAGATATTATTGGAGATGGATTGACAATACAGAGTGAGGGGTATAGTGTTATTACATGTGGAGACGTTATTGGAGAAGGATTGACAGTTCAGAGTGAGGGGAACAGTGTCATTACACATGGAGATATTATTGGAGAAGGATTGACAGTACAGAGTGAGGGGAACAGTGTTATTACACATGGAGATATTATTGGAGAAGGATTGACAGTACAGAGTGAGGGGTACAGTGTTAATACACATGGAGATATTATTGGAGAAGGATTGACAGTACAGAGTGAGGGGTACAGTGTTAATACACATGGAGATATTATTGGAGAAAGATTGACAGTACAGAGTGAGGGGTACAGTGTTATTAGACATGGAGATATTATTGGAGAAGGATTGACAGTACAGAGTGAGGGGTACAGTGTTAATACACATGGAGATATTATTGGAGAAAGATTGACAGTACAGAGTGAGGGGTACAGTGTTATTAGACATGGAGATATTATTGGAGAAGGATTGACAGTACAGAGTGAGGGGTACAGTGTTATTACACATGGAGATATTATTGGAGAAGGATTGACAGTACAGAGTGAGGGATACAGTGTTATTACACATGGAGATATTATTGGAGAAGGATTGACAATACAGAGTGAGGGGTACAGTGTTATTACACATGGAGATATTATTGGAGAAGGATTGACAATACAGAGTGAGGGGTACAGTGTTATTACACATGGAGATATTATTGGAGAAGGATTGACAGTACAGAGTGAGGGGTACAGTGTTAATACACATGGAGATATTATTGGAGAAGGATTGACAGTACAGAGTGAGGGGTACAGTGTTAATACACATGGAGATATTATTGGAGAAGGATTGACAGTACAGAGTGAGGGGTACAGTGTTAATACACATGGAGATATTATTGGAGAAGGATTGACACTGCAGAGTGAGGGGTACAGTGTTAATACACATGGAGATATTATTGGAGAAGGATTGACAGTACAGAATGAGGGGTGCAGTGTTATTACACATGGAGATATTATTGGAGAAGGATTGACAGTACAGAGTGAGGGGTACAGTGTTAATACACATGGAGATATTATTGGAGAAGGATTGACAATACAGAGTGAGGGGTACAGTGTTAATACACATGGAGATATTATTGGAGAAGGATTGACAGTACAGAGTGAGGGGTACAGTGTTAATACACATGGAGATATTATTGGAGAAGGATTGACAGTACAGAATGAGGGGTGCAGTGTTATTACACATGGAGATATTATTGGAGAAGGATTGACAGTACAGAATGAGGGGTGCAGTGTTATTACACATGGAGATATTATTGGAGAAGGATTGACAGTACAGAATGAGGGTACAGTGTTATTACACATGGAGATATTATTGGAGAAGGATTGACAGTACAGAATGAGGGGTGCAGTGTTATTACACATGGAGATATTATTGGAGAAGGATTGACAGTACAGAATGAGGGTACAGTGTTATTACACATGGAGATATTATTGGAGAAGGATTGACAGTACAGAATGAGGGTACAGTGTTATTACACATGGAGATATCATTGGACTAGGATTGACAGTACAGAGTGAGGGGTACAGTGTTATTACACATGGAGATATTATTGGAGAAGGATTGACAGTACAGAATGAGGGTACAGTGTTATTACACATGGAGATATTATTGGAGAAGGATTGACACTGCAGAGTGAGGGGTACAGTGTTATTACACATGGAGATATTATTGGAGAAGGATTGACAGTACAGAATGAGGGTACAGTGTTATTACACATGGAGATATTATTGGAGAAGGATTGACACTGCAGAGTGAGGGGTACAGTGTTATTACACATGGAGATATTATTGGAGAAGGATTGACAGTACAGAATGAGGGGTGCAGTGTTAATACACATGGAGATATTATTGGAGAAGGATTGACACTGCAGAGTGAGGGGTACAGTGTTATTACACATGGAGATATTATTGGAGAAGGATTGACACTGCAGAGTGAGGGTACAGTGTTATTACACATGGAGATATTATTGGAGAAGGATTGACACTGCAGAGTGAGGGTACAGTGTTATTACACATGGAGATATTATTGGAGAAGGATTGACAGTACAGAATGAGGGTACAGTGTTATTACACATGGAGATATTATTGGAGAAGGATTGACACTGCAGAGTGAGGGGTACAGTGTTATTACACATGGAGATATTATTGGAGAAGGATTGACACTGCAGAGTGAGGGTACAGTGTTATTACACATGGAGATATTATTGGAGAAGGATTGACACTGCAGAGTGAGGGTACAGTGTTATTACACATGGAGATATTATTGGAGAAGGATTGACAGTACAGAATGAGGGGTGCAGTGTTAATACACATGGAGATATTATTGGAGAAGGATTGACACTGCAGAGTGAGGGGTACAGTGTTATTACACATGGAGATATTATTGGAGAAGGATTGACACTGCAGAGTGAGGGTACAGTGTTATTACACATGGAGATATTATTGGAGAAGGATTGACACTGCAGAGTGAGGGTACAGTGTTATTACACATGGAGATATTATTGGAGAAGGATTGACAGTACAGAATGAGGGTACAGTGTTATTACACATGGAGATATTATTGGAGAAGGATTGACACTGCAGAGTGAGGGGTACAGTGTTATTACACATGGAGATATTATTGGAGAAGGATTGACAGTACAGAATGAGGGTACAGTGTTATTACACATGGAGATATTATTGGAGAAGGATTGACACTGCAGAGTGAGGGGTACAGTGTTATTACACATGGAGATATTATTGGAGAAGGATTGACAGTACAGAATGAGGGGTGCAGTGTTAATACACATGGAGATATTATTGGAGAAGGATTGACACTGCAGAGTGAGGGGTACAGTGTTATTACACATGGAGATATTATTGGAGAAGGATTGACAGTACAGAATGAGGGGTGCAGTGTTATTACACATGGAGATATTATTGGAGAAGGATTGACACTGCAGAGTGAGGGGTACAGTGTTATTACACATGGAGATATTATTGGAGAAGGATTGACAGTACAGAATGAGGGGTGCAGTGTTATTACACATGGAGATATTATTGGAGAAGGATTGACACTGCAGAGTGAGGGGTACAGTGTTATTACACATGGAGATATTATTGGAGAAGGATTGACAGTACAGAATGAGGGGTGCAGTGTTAATACACATGGAGATATTATTGGAGAAGGATTGACAATACAGAGTGAGGGGTACAGTGTTAATACACATGGAGATATTATTGGAGAAGGATTGACACTGCAGAGTGAGGGGTACAGTGTTATTACACATGGAGATATTATTGGAGAAGGATTGACACTGCAGAGTGAGGGGTACAGTGTTATTACACATGGAGATATTATTGGAGAAGGATTGACAGTACAGAATGAGGGGTGCAGTGTTAATACACATGGAGATATTATTGGAGAAGGATTGACAATACAGAGTGAGGGGTACAGTGTAAATACACATGGAGATATTATTGGAGAAGGATTGAAGGTTCAGAGTGAGGGGTGCAGTGTTATTACACATGGAGATATTATTGGAGAAGGATTGACAGTACAGAATGAAGGGTACAGTGTTAATACACATGGAGATATTATTGGAGAAGGATTGACAGTCCAGAGTGAGGGGTACAGTGTTATTCCACATGGAGATATTATTGGAGAAGGATTGACAGTGCAGAGTGAGGGGTACAGTGTTATTACACATGGAGATATTATTGGAGAAGGATTGACAGTACAGAGTGAGGGGTACAGTGTTAATACACATGGAGATATCATTGGACTAGGATTGACAGTACAGAGTGAGGGGTACAGTGTTAATACACATGGAGATATCATTGGACTAGGATTGACAGTACAGAGTGAGGGGTACAGTGTAAATACACATGGAGATATTATTGGAGAAGGATTGACAGTACAGAGTGAGGGGTACAGTGTTAATACACATGGAGATATTATTGGAGAAGGATTGACACTGCAGAGTGAGGGGTACAGTGTTAATACACATGGAGATATTATTGGAGAAGGATTGACAGTACAGAATGAGGGGTGCAGTGTTATTACACATGGAGATATTATTGGAGAAGGATTGACAGTACAGAGTGAGGGGTACAGTGTTAATACACATGGAGATATTATTGGAGAAGGATTGACAATACAGAGTGAGGGGTACAGTGTTAATACACATGGAGATATTATTGGAGAAGGATTGACAGTACAGAGTGAGGGGTACAGTGTTATTACACATGGAGATATTATTGGAGAAGGATTGACAGTACAGAATGAGGGGTGCAGTGTTATTACACATGGAGATATTATTGGAGAAGGATTGACAGTACAGAATGAGGGGTGCAGTGTTATTACACATGGAGATATTATTGGAGAAGGATTGACAGTACAGAATGAGGGTACAGTGTTATTACACATGGAGATATTATTGGAGAAGGATTGACAGTACAGAATGAGGGGTGCAGTGTTAATACACATGGAGATATTATTGGAGAAGGATTGACACTGCAGAGTGAGGGGTACAGTTGTATTACACATGGAGATATTATTGGAGAAGGATTGACACTGCAGAGTGAGGGTACAGTGTTATTACACATGGAGATATTATTGGAGAAGGATTGACACTGCAGAGTGAGGGTACAGTGTTATTACACATGGAGATATTATTGGAGAAGGATTGACAGTACAGAATGAGGGTACAGTGTTATTACACATGGAGATATTATTGGAGAAGGATTGACAGTACAGAGTGAGGGGTGCAGTGTTATTACACATGGAGATATTATTGGAGAAGGATTGACACTGCAGAGTGAGGGGTACAGTGTTATTACACATGGAGATATTATTGGAGAAGGATTGACAGTACAGAATGAGGGGTGCAGTGTTATTACACATGGAGATATTATTGGAGAAGGATTGACACTGCAGAGTGAGGGGTACAGTGTTATTACACATGGAGATATTATTGGAGAAGGATTGACAGTACAGAATGAGGGGTACAGTGTTAATACACATGGAGATATTATTGGAGAAGGATTGACACTGCAGAGTGAGGGGTGCAGTGTTAATACACATGGAGATATTATTAGAGAAGGATTGACAATACAGAATGAGGGGTGCAGTGTTAATACACATGGAGATATTATTGGAGAAGGATTGACACTGCAGAGTGAGGGGTACAGTGTTATTACACATGGAGATATTATTGGAGAAGGATTGACAGTACAGAATGAGGGGTGCAGTGTTATTACACATGGAGATATTATTGGAGAAGGATTGACACTGCAGAGTGAGGGGTACAGTGTTATTACACATGGAGATATTATTGGAGAAGGATTGACAGTACAGAATGAGGGGTGCAGTGTTATTACACATGGAGATATTATTGGAGAAGGATTGACACTGCAGAGTGAGGGGTACAGTGTTATTACACATGGAGATATTATTGGAGAAGGATTGACACTGCAGAGTGAGGGGTACAGTGTTATTACACATGGAGATATTATTGGAGAAGGATTGACAGTACAGAATGAGGGGTGCAGTGTTAATACACATGGAGATATTATTGGAGAAGGATTGACAATACAGAGTGAGGGGTACAGTGTTAATACACATGGAGATATTATTGGAGAAGGATTGACACTGCAGAGTGAGGGGTACAGTGTTATTACACATGGAGATATTATTGGAGAAGGATTGACAGTACAGAATGAGGGGTGCAGTGTTAATACACATGGAGATATTATTGGAGAAGGATTGACAATACAGAGTGAGGGGTACAGTGTAAATACACATGGAGATATTATTGGAGAAGGATTGAAGGTTCAGAGTGAGGGGTGCAGTGTTATTACACATGGAGATATTATTGGAGAAGGATTGACAGTACAGAATGAAGGGTACAGTGTTAATACACATGGAGATATTATTGGAGAAGGATTGACAGTCCAGAGTGAGGGGTACAGTGTTATTCCACATGGAGATATTATTGGAGAAGGATTGACAGTACAGAGTGAGGGGTACAGTGTTAATACACATGGAGATATCATTGGACTAGGATTGACAGTACAGAGTGAGGGGTACAGTGTTAATACACATGGAGATATCATTGGACTAGGATTGACAGTACAGAGTGAGGGTGCAGTGTTATTACACATGGAGATATTATTGGAGAAGGATTGACAGTACAGAGTGAGGGGTACAGTGTTAATACACATGGAGATATCATTGGACTAGGATTGACAGTACAGAGTGAGGGGTACAGTGTTAATACACATGGAGATATCATTGGACTAGGATTGACAGTACAGAGTGAGGGGTACAGTGTAAATACACATGGAGATATTATTGGAGAAGGATTGACGGTTCAGAGTGAGGGGTACAGTGTTATTCCACTTGGAGATATTATTGGAGAAGGATTGACAGTGCAGAGTGAGGGGTACAGTGTTATTACACATGGAGATATCATTGGACTAGGATTGACAGTACAGAGTGAGGGGTACAGTGTTAATACACAGGGAGATATTATTGGAGAAGGATTGACAGTCCAGAGTGAGGGGTACAGTGTTATTCCACTTGGAGATATTATTGGAGAAGGATTGACAGTGCAGAGTGAGGGGTACAGTGTTATTACACATGGAGATATCATTGGACTAGGATTGACAGTACAGAGTGAGGGGTACAGTGTTAATACACAGGGAGATATCATTGGAGAAGGATTGACAGTACAGAGTGAGGGGTACAGTGTTATTCCACATGGAGATATTATTGGAGAAGGATTGACAGTGCAGAGTGAGGGGTACGGTGTTATTACACATGGAGATATTATTGGAGAAGGATTGACAGTACAGAGTGAGGGGTACAGTGTTAATACACATGGAGATATCATTGGACTAGGATTGACAGTACAGAGTGAGGGGTACAGTGTTAATACACATGGAGATATCATTGGACTAGGATTCACAGTACAGAGTGAGGGGTACAGTGTTAATACACATGGAGATATTATTGGAGAAGGATTGAAAGTACAGAGTGAGGGGTACAGTGTTAATGCACATGGAGATATGTTTGGAGAAGGATTGACAATACAGAGTGAGGGGTACAGAGTTATTACACACGGAGATATTATTGGAGAAGGATTGACAGTACAGAGTGAGGGTGCAGTGTTATTAGACAAGGAGATTTTTTTGGAGAAGGATTGACAATACAGAGTGAGGGTGCAGTGTTATTACACATGGAGATATAATTGGAGAAGGATTGACAATACAGAGTGAGGGGTCCAGTGTTAATACACATGGAGATATTATTGGAGAAGGATTGACAATACAGAGTGAGGGGTACAGTGTTATTTCACATGGAGATATTATTGGAGAAGGATTGACTATACAGAGTGAGGGGTCCAGTGTTAATACACATGGAGATATTATTGGAGAAGGATTGACAGGACAGAGTGAGGGGTACAGTGTTATTACACATGGAGATATTATTGGAGAAGGATTGACAATACAGAGTGAGTGTGCAGTGTTATTACACATGGCGATATTATTGGAAAAGGATTGACAGTACAGAGTGAGGGGTACAGTGTTAATACACATGGAGATATTATTGGAGAAGGATTGACAGTACAGAATGAGGGGTACAGTGTTAATACACATGGAGATATTATTGGAGAAGGATTGACAGTACAGAATGAGGGGTACAGTGTTATTACACATGGAGATATTATTGGAGAAGGATTGACAATACAGAGTGAGTGTGCAGTGTTATTACACATGGCGATATTATTGGAAAAGGATTGACAGTACAGAGTGAGGGGTACAGTGTTAATACACATGGAGATATTATTGGAGAAGGATTGACAGTACAGAATGAGGGGTGCAGTGTTATTACACATGGAGATATTATTGGAGAAGGATTGACAGTACAGAATGAGGGGTACAGTGTTAATACACATGGAGATATTATTGGAGAAGGATTGACAGTACAGAATGAGGGGTACAGTGTTAATACACATGGAGATATTATTGGAGAAGGATTGACAGTACAGAGTGAGGGGTACAGTGTTATTACACATGGAGATATTATTGGAGAAGGATTGACAGTACAGAGTGAGGATGCAGTGTTATTGCACATGGAGATATTATTGGAGAAGGATTGACAGTACAGAATGAGGGGTACAGTGTTATTACACATGGAGATATTATTGGAGAAGGATTGACAGTACAGAATGAGGGGTACAGTGTTATTACACATGGAGATATTATTGGAGAAGGATTGACAGTACAGAGTGAGGGGTACAGTGTTAATACACATGGAGATATTATTGGAGAAGGATTGACACTGCTGAGTGAGGGGTACAGTGTTAATACACATGGAGATATCATTGGACTAGGATTGACAATATAGAGTGAGGGGTACAGTGTAAATACACATGGAGATATTATTGGAGAAGTATTGACGGTTCAGAGTGAGGGGTGCAGTGCTATTACACATGGAGATATTATTGGAGAAGGATTGACGGTTCAGAGTGAGGGGTGCAGTGTTATTACACATGGAGATATTATTGGAGAAGGATTGACAGTACAGAATGAAGGGTACAGTGTTAATACACATGGAGATATTATTGGAGAAGGATTGACAGTACAGAGTGAGGGGTACAGTGTTAATACACATGGAGATATTATTGGAGAAGGATTGACAGTACAGAGTGAGGGGTACAGTGTTAATACACATGGAGATATTATTGGAGAAGGATTGACAGTACAGAGTGAGGGGTACAGTGTTAATACACATGGAGATATCATTGGACTAGGATTGACAGTACAGATTGAGGGGTACAGTGTTAATACACATGGAGATATCATTGGAGAAGGATTGACAATACAGAGTGAGGGGTACGGTGTTATTACACATGGAGATATAATTGGAGAAGGATTGACAGTACAGAGTGAGGGGTACAGTGTTAATACACATGGAGATATCATTGGACTAGGATTGACAGTACAGAGTGAGGGGTACAGTGTTATTACACATGGAGATATTATTGGAGAAGGATTGACGGTTCAGAGTGAGGGGTGCAGTGTTATTACACATGGAGATATTATTGGAGAAGGATTGACAGTACAGAGTGAGGGGTACAATGTTATTACACATGGAGATATTATTGGAGAAGGATTGACAATACAGAGTGAGAGGTACAGTGTTAATACACATGGAGATATCATTGGAGAAGGATTGACAGTACAGAGTGAGAGGTACAGTGTTAATACACATGGAGATATGTTTGGAGAAGGATTGACAATACAGAGTGAGGGGTACAGTGTTAATACACATGGAGATATGTTTGGAGAAGGATTGACAATACAGAGTGAGGGGTACAGTGTTAATACACATGGAGATATCATTGGACTAGGATTGACAGTACAGAGTGAGGGGTACAATGTTAATACACTTGGAGATATTATTGGAGAAGGATTGACAATACTGAGTGAGGGGTCCAGTGTTAATACACATGGAGATATTATTGGAGAAGGATTGACAATACAGAGTGAGAGGTACAGTGTTAATACACATGGAGATATGTTTGGAGAAGGATTGACAATACAGAGTGAGGGGTACAGTGTTAATACACATGGAGATATCATTGGACTAGGATTGACAGTACAGAGTGAGGGGTACAATGTTAATACACTTGGAGATATTATTGGAGAAGGATTGACAATACAGAGTGAGGGGTCCAGTGTTAATACACATGGAGATATTATTGGAGAAGGATTGACAATACAGAGTGAGAGGTACAGTGTTAATACACATGGAGATATTATTGGAGAAGGATTGACAATACAGAGTGAGGGGTACAGAGTTATTACACACGGAGATATTATTGGAGAAGGATTGACAATACAGAGTGAGGGTGCAGTGTTATTAGACACGGAGATTTTTTTGGAGAAGGATTGTCAATACAGAGTGAGGGTGCAGTGTTATTACACATGGAGATATAATTGGAGAAGGATTGACAATCCAGAGTGAGGGGTCCAGTGTTATTACACATGGAGATATTATTGGAGAAGGATTCACAATACAGAGTGAGGGGTACAGTGTTATTACACATGGAGATATTATTGGAGAAGGATTGACAATACAGAGTGAGGGGTACAGTGTTATTTCACATGGAGATATTATTGGAGAAGGATTGACAATACAGAGTGAGGGGTCCAGTGTTAATACACATGGAGATATTATTGGAGAAGGATTGACAATACAGAGTGAGGGGTCCAGTGTTAATACACATGGAGATATTATTGGAGAAGGATTGACAATACAGAGTGAGGGGTCCAGTGTTAATACACATGGAGATATTATTGGAGAAGGATTGACAATACAGAGTGAGGGGTACAGTGTTATTACACATGGAGATATTATTGGAGAAGGATTGACAATACAGAGTGAGGGGTACAGTGTTATTTCACATGGAGATATTATTGGAGAAGGATTGACAATACAGAGTGAGGGGTCCAGTGTTAATACACATGGAGATATTATTGGAGAAGGATTGACAATACAGAGTGAGGGGTACAGTGTTATTACACATGGAGATATTATTGGAGAAGGATTGACAATACAGAGTGAGGGGTACAGTGTTATTACACATGGAGATATTATTGGAGAAGGATTGACAATACAGAGTGAGGGGTACAGTGTTATTTCACATGGAGATATTATTGGAGAAGGATTGACAATACAGAGTGAGGGGTACAGTGTTATTACACATGGAGATATTATTGGAGAAGGATTGACAATACAGAGTGAGGGGTACAGTGTTATTTCACATGGAGATATTATTGGAGAAGGATTGACAATACAGAGTGAGGGGTACAGTGTTATTTCACATGGAGATATTATTGGAGAAGGATTGACAATACAGAGTGAGGGGTCCAGTGTTAATACACATGGAGATATTATTGGAGAAGGATTGACAATACAGAGTGAGGGGTACAGTGTTATTTCACATGGAGATATTATTGGAGAAGGATTGACAATACAGAGTGAGGGGTACAGTGTTATTTCACATGGAGATATTATTGGAGAAGGATTGACAATACAGAGTGAGGGGTACAGTGTTATTTCACATGGAGATATTATTGGAGAAGGATTGACAATACAGAGTGAGGGGTACAGTGTTATTTCACATGGAGATATTATTGGAGAAGGATTGACAATACAGAGTGAGGGGTACAGTGTTATTTCACATGGAGATATTATTGGAGAAGGATTGACAATACAGAGTGAGGGGTCCAGTGTTAATACACATGGAGATATTATTGGAGAAGGATTGACAATACAGAGTGAGGGGTCCAGTGTTAATACACATGGAGATATTATTGGAGAAGGATTGACAGTACAGAGTGAGGGGTACAGTGTTAATACACATGGAGATATTATTGGAGAAGGATTGACAGTACAGAGTGAGCGGCACAGTGTTATTTCACATGGAGATATTATTGGAGAAGGATTGACAATACAGAGTGAGGGGTACAGAGTTATTACACATGGAGATATTATTGGAAAAGGATTGACAATACAGAGTGAGGGGTCCAGTGTTAATACACATGGAGATATTATTGGAGAAGGATTGACAGTACAGAGTGAGCGGCACAGTGTTATTTCACATGGAGATATTATTGGAGAAGGATTGACAATACAGAGTGAGGGGTACAGTGTTAATACACATGGAGATATTATTGGAAAAGGATTGACAATACAGAGTGAGGGGTCCAGTGTTAATACACATGGAGATATTATTGGAGAAGGATTGACAATACAGAGTGAGGGGTCCAGTGTTAATACACATGGAGATATTATTGGAGAAGGATTGACAGTACAGAGTGAGCGGCACAGTGTTATTTCACATGGAGATATTATTGGAGAAGGATTGACAATACAGAGTGAGGGGTACAGAGTTATTACACATGGAGATATTATTGGAAAAGGATTGACAATACAGAGTGAGGGGTCCAGTGTTAATACACATGGAGATATTATTGGAGAAGGATTGACAATACAGAGTGAGCGGCACAGTGTTATTTCACATGGAGATATTATTGGAGAAGGATTGACAATACAGAGTGAGGGGTACAGAGTTATTACACATGGAGATATTATTGGAAAAGGATTGACAATACAGAGTGAGGGGTCCAGTGTTAATACACATGGAGATATTATTGGAGAAGGATTGACAGTACAGAGTGAGCGGCACAGTGTTAATACACATGGAGATATTATTGGAGAAGGATTGACAGTACAGAGTGAGCGGCACAGTGTTAATACACATGGAGATATTATTGGAGAAGGATTGACAGTACAGAGTGAGCGGCACAGTGTTATTTCACATGGAGATATTATTGGAGAAGGATTGACAATACAGAGTGAGGGGTACAGAGTTATTACACATGGAGATATTATTGGAAAAGGATTGACAATACAGAGTGAGGGGTCCAGTGTTAATACACATGGAGATATTATTGGAGAAGGATTGACAGTACAGAATGAGGGGTACAGTGTTAATACACATGGAGATATTATTGGAGAAGGATTGACAGTACAGAATGAGGGGTACAGTGTTAATACACATGGAGATATTATTGGAGAAGGATTGACAGTACAGAATGAGGGGTACAGTGTTATTACACATGGAGATATTATTGGAAAAGGATTGACAGTACAGAGTGAGGGTGCAGTGTTATTACACATGGAGATATTATTGGAGAAGGATTGACAATACAGAGTGAGGGGTACAGTGTTATTTCACATGGAGATATTATTGGAGAAGGATTGACAATACAGAGTGAGGGGTCCAGTGTTAATACACATGGAGATATTATTGGAGAAGGATTGACAATACAGAGTGAGGGGTCCAGTGTTAATACACATGGAGATATTATTGGAGAAGGATTGACAATACAGAGTGAGGGGTCCAGTGTTAATACACATGGAGATATTATTGGAGAAGGATTGACAATACAGAGTGAGGGGTACAGAGTTATTACACACGGAGATATTATTGGAGAAGGATTGACAATACAGAGTGAGGGTGCAGTGTTATTAGACACGGAGATTTTTTTGGAGAAGGATTGACAATACAGAGTGAGGGTGCAGTGTTATTACACATGGAGATATAATTGGAGAAGGATTGACAATACAGAGTGAGGGGTCCAGTGTTATTACACATGGAGATATTATTGGAGAACGATTCACAATACAGAGTGAGGGGTACAGTGTTATTACACATGGAGATATTATTGGAGAAGGATTGACAATACAGAGTGAGGGGAACAGTGTTATTTCACATGGAGGTATTATTGGAGAAGGATTGACAATACAGAGTGAGGGGTCCAGTGTTAATACACATGGAGATATTATTGGAGAAGGATTGACAATACAGAGTGAGGGGTACAGTGTTATTTCACATGGAGATATTATTGGAGAAGGATTGACAATACAGAGTGAGGGGTCCAGTGTTAATACACATGGAGATATTATTGGAGAAGGATTGACAGGACAGAGTGAGGGGTACAGAGTTATTACACATGGAGATATTATTGGAAAAGGATTGACAATACAGAGTGAGGGGTCCAGTGTTAATACACATGGAGATATTATTGGAAAAGGATTGACAGTACAGAGTGAGCGGCACAGTGTTATTTCACATGGAGATATTATTGGAGAAGGATTGACAGTACAGAGTGAGGGGTACAGTGTTATTACACATGGCGATATTATTGGAGAAGGATTGACAATACAGAGTGAGGGGTCCAGTGTTAATACACATGGAGATATTATTGGAGAAGGATTGACAGTACAGAGTGAGGGTGCAGTGTTATTACACATGGAGATATTATTGGAGAAGGATTGACAGTACAAAATGAGGGGTACAGTGTTAATACACATGGAGATATTATTGGAGAAGGATTGACAGTACAGAGTGAGGGGTACAGTGTTAATACACATGGAGATATTATTGGAGAAGGATTGACAATACAGAGTGAGGGGTCCAGTGTTAATACACATGGAGATATTATTGGAGAAGGATTGACAGTACAGAGTGAGGGGTACAGTGTTAATACACATGGAGATATTATTGGAGAAGGATTGACAATACAGAGTGAGGGGTCCAGTGTTAATACACATGGAGATATTATTGGAGAAGGATTGACAATACAGAGTGAGGGGTCCAGTGTTAATACACATGGAGATATTATTGGAGAAGGATTGACAGGACAGAGTGAGGGGTACAGTGTTATTACACATGGCGATATTATTGGAAAAGGATTGACAATACAGAATGAGGGGTACAGTGTTATTACACATGGAGATATTATTGGAGAAGGATTGACAGTACAGAATGAGGGGTACAGTGTTAATACACATGGAGATATTATTGGAGAAGGATTGACAATACAGAGTGAGGGGTCCAGTGTTAATACACATGGAGATATTATTGGAGAAGGATTGACAGGACAGAGTGAGGGGTACAGTGTTATTACACATGGAGATATTATTGGAGAAGGATTGACAGTACAGAGTGAGGGTGCAGTGTTATTACACATGGAGATATTATTGGAGAAGGATTGACAGTACAGAATGAGGGGTACAGTGTTATTACACATGGAGATATTATTGGAGAAGGATTGACAGTACAGAGTGAGGGTGCAGTGTTATTACACATGGAGATATTATTGGAGAAGGATTGACAGTACAAAATGAGGGGTACAGTGTTATTACACATGGAGATATTATTGGAGAAGGATTGACAGTACAGAATGAGGGGTACAGTGTTAATACACATGGAGATATTATTGGAGAAGGATTGACAGTACAGAATGAGGGGTACAGTGTTAATACACATGGAGATATTATTGGAGAAGGATTGACAGTACAGAATGAGGGGTACAGTGTTAATACACATGGAGATATTATTGGAGAAGGATTGACAGTACAGAGTGAGGGGTACTGTGTTATTACACATGGAGATATTATTGGAGAAGGATTGACAATACAGAGTGAGAGGTACAGTGTTAATACACATGGAGATATTATTGGAGAAGGATTGACAATACAGAGTGAGGGGTACAGAGTTGTTACACACGGAGATATTATTGGAGAAGGATTGACAACACAGAGTGAGGGTGCAGTGTTATTACACATGGAGATATTATTGGAGAAGGATTGACAATACAGAATGAGGGGTACAGTGTTAATACACATGGAGATATTATTGGAGAAGGATTGACAATACAGAGTGAGGGGTACAGTGTTATTACACATGGAGATATTATTGGAGAAGGATTGACAATACAGAGTGAGGGGTACAGTGTTATTACACATGGAGATATTATTGGAGAAGGATTGACAATACAGAGTGAGAGGTACAGAGTTATTACACACGGAGATATTATTGGAGAAGGATTGACAATACAGAGTGAGGGGTCCAGTGTTAATACACATGGAGATATTATTGGAGAAGGATTGACAGTACAGAGTGAGGGGTACAGTGTTATTTCACATGGAGATATTATTGGAGAAGGATTGACACTGCAGAGTGAGGGGTGCAGTGTTATTACACATGGAGATATTATTGGAGAAGGATTGACAATACAGAGTGAGGGGTACAGAGTTATTACACCTGGAGATATTATTGGAGAAGGATTGACAATACAGAATGAGGGGTACAGTGTTAATACACATGGAGATATTATTGGAGAAGGATTGACAATACAGAGTGAGGGGTACAGTGTTATTACACATGGAGATATTATTGGAGAAGGATTGACAATACAGAGTGAGAGGTACAGAGTTATTACACACGGAGATATTATTGGAGAAGGATTGACAATACAGAATGAGGGGTACAGTGTTAATACACATGGAGATATTATTGGAGAAGGATTGACAATACAGAGTGAGGGGTACAGTGTTATTACACATGGAGATATTATTGGAGAAGGATTGACAATACAGAGTGAGGGGTACAGAGTTATTACACCTGGAGATATTATTGGAGAAGGATTGACAATACAGAATGAGGGGTACAGTGTTAATACACATGGAGATATTATTGGAGAAGGATTGACAATACAGAGTGAGGGGTACAGTGTTATTACACATGGAGATATTATTGGAGAAGGATTGACAATACAGAGTGAGAGGTACAGAGTTATTACACACGGAGATATTATTGGAGAAGGATTGACAATACAGAGTGAGGGGTCCAGTGTTAATACACATGGAGATATTATTGGAGAAGGATTGACAGTACAGAGTGAGGGGTACAGTGTTATTTCACATGGAGATATTATTGGAGAAGGATTGACAATACAGAGTGAGGGGTCCAGTGTTAATACACATGGAGATATTATTGGAGAAGGATTGACAGTACAGAGTGAGGGGTACAGTGTTATTTCACATGGAGATATTATTGGAGAAGGATTGACAGTACAGAGTGAGGGGTACAGTGTTATTTCACATGGAGATATTATTGGAGAAGGATTGACAGTACAGAGTGAGGGGTACAGTGTTATTTCACATGGAGATATTATTGGAGAAGGATTGACAATACAGAGTGAGGGGTCCAGTGTTAATACACATGGAGATATTATTGGAGAAGGATTGACAATACAGAGTGAGGGGTCCAGTGTTAATACACATGGAGATATTATTGGAGAAGGATTGACAGTACAGAGTGAGGGGTACAGTGTTAATACACATGGAGATATTATTGGAGAAGGATTGACAATACAGAGTGAGGGGTCCAGTGTTAATACACATGGAGATATTATTGGAGAAGGATTGACAGTACAGAGTGAGGGGTACAGTGTTATTTCACATGGAGATATTATTGGAGAAGGATTGACAATACAGAGTGAGGGGTACAGAGTTATTACACATGGAGATATTATTGGAGAAGGATTGACACTGCAGAGTGAGGGGTACAGAGTTAATACACATGGAGATATTATTGGAGAAGGATTGACAGTACAGAGTGAGGGGTCCAGTGTTAATACACATGGAGATATTATTGGAGAAGGATTGACAGTACAGAGTGAGGAGTACAGTGTTAATACACATGGAGATATTATTGGAGAAGGATTGACAGTACAGAGTGAGGGGTCCAGTGTTATTTCACATGGAGATATTATTGGAGAAGGATTGACAATACAGAGTGAGGGGTCCAGTGTTAATACACATGGAGATATTATTGGAGAAGGATTGACAGTACAGAGTGAGGGGTACAGTGTTATTTCACATGGAGATATTATTGGAGAAGGATTGACAGTACAGAGTGAGGGGTACAGTGTTATTTCACATGGAGATATTATTGGAGAAGGATTGACAATACAGAGTGAGGGGTCCAGTGTTAATACACATGGAGATATTATTGGAGAAGGATTGACAATACAGAGTGAGGGGTCCAGTGTTAATACACATGGAGATATTATTGGAGAAGGATTGACAGTACAGAGTGAGGGGTACAGTGTTAATACACATGGAGATATTATTGGAGAAGGATTGACAATACAGAGTGAGGGGTCCAGTGTTAATACACATGGAGATATTATTGGAGAAGGATTGACAGTACAGAGTGAGGGGTACAGTGTTATTACACATGGAGATATTATTGGAGAAGGATTGACAATACAGAGTGAGGGGTACAGTGTTAATACACATGGAGATATTATTGGAGAAGGATTGACAGTACAGAGTGAGGGGTACAGTGTTATTTCACATGGAGATATTATTGGAGAAGGATTGACAATACAGAGTGAGGGGTCCAGTGTTAATACACATGGAGATATTATTGGAGAAGGATTGACAGTACAGAGTGAGGGGTACAGTGTTATTTCACATGGAGATATTATTGGAGAAGGATTGACAATACAGAGTGAGGGTGCAGTGTTATTACACATGGAGATATTATTGGAGAAGGATTGACAATACAGAGTGAGGGGTCCAGTGTTAATACACATGGAGATATTATTGGAGAAGGATTGACAGTACAGAGTGAGGGGTACAGTGTTATTTCACATGGAGATATTATTGGAGAAGGATTGACAATACAGAGTGAGGGGTCCAGTGTTAATACACATGGAGATATTATTGGAGAAGGATTGACAATACAGAGTGAGGGGTCCAGTGTTAATACACATGGAGATATTATTGGAGAAGGATTGACAGTACAGAGTGAGGGGTACAGTGTTATTTCACATGGAGATATTATTGGAGAAGGATTGACAATACAGAGTGAGGGGTACAGTGTTATTACACATGGAGATATTATTGGAGAAGGATTGACAATACAGAGTGAGGGGTACAGTGTTATTTCACATGGAGATATTATTGGAGAAGGATTGACAATACAGAGTGAGGGGTCCAGTGTTAATACACATGGAGATATTATTGGAGAAGGATTGACAGTACAGAGTGAGGGGTACAGTGTTATTTCACATGGAGATATTATTGGAGAAGGATTGACAATACAGAGTGAGGGTGCAGTGTTATTACACATGGAGATATTATTGGAGAAGGATTGACAATACAGAGTGAGGGGTCCAGTGTTAATACACATGGAGATATTATTGGAGAAGGATTGACAATACAGAGTGAGGGGTCCAGTGTTAATACACATGGAGATATTATTGGAGAAGGATTGACAGTACAGAGTGAGGGGTACAGTGTTATTTCACATGGAGATATTATTGGAGAAGGATTGACAATACAGAGTGAGGGGTCCAGTGTTAATACACATGGAGATATTATTGGAGAAGGATTGACAGTACAGAGTGAGGGGTACAGTGTTATTACACATGGAGATATTATTGGAGAAGGATTGACAATACAGAGTGAGGGGTACAGTGTTATTTCACATGGAGATATTATTGGAGAAGGATTGACAATACAGAGTGAGGGGTCCAGTGTTAATACACATGGAGATATTATTGGAGAAGGATTGACAGTACAGAGTGAGGGGTACAGTGTTAATACACATGGAGATATTATTGGAGAAGGATTGACAATACAGAGTGAGGGTGCAGTGTTAATACACATGGAGATATTATTGGAGAAGGATTGACAATACAGAGTGAAGGGTCCAGTGTTAATACACATGGAGATATTATTGGAGAAGGATTGACAGTACAGAGTGAGGGGTACAGTGTTAATACACATGGAGATATTATTGGAGAAGGATTGACAGTACAGAGTGAGGGGTACAGTGTTATTTCACATGGAGATATTATTGGAGAAGGATTGACAATACAGAGTGAGGGGTCCAGTGTTAATACACATGGAGATATTATTGGAGAAGGATTGACAGTACAGAGTGAGGGGTACAGTGTTAATACACATGGAGATATTATTGGAGAAGGATTGACAGTACAGAGTGAGGGGTCCAGTGTTAATACACATGGAGATATTATTGGAGAAGGATTGACAGTACAGAGTGAGGGGTACAGTGTTATTTCACATGGAGATATTATTGGAGAAGGATTGACAATACAGAGTGAGGGGTCCAGTGTTAATACACATGGAGATATTATTGGAGAAGGATTGACAATACAGAGTGAGGGGTCCAGTGTTAATACACATGGAGATATTATTGGAGAAGGATTGACAGTACAGAGTGAGGGGTACAGTGTTAATACACATGGAGATATTATTGGAGAAGGATTGACAATACAGAGTGAGGGGTCCAGTGTTAATACACATGGAGATATTATTGGAGAAGGATTGACAGTACAGAGTGAGGGGTACAGTGTTAATACACATGGAGATATTATTGGAGAAGGATTGACAGTACAGAGTGAGGGGTCCAGTGTTAATACACATGGAGATATTATTGGAGAAGGATTGACAGTACAGAGTGAGGGGTACAGTGTTATTTCACATGGAGATATTATTGGAGAAGGATTGACAATACAGAGTGAGGGGTCCAGTGTTAATACACATGGAGATATTATTGGAGAAGGATTGACAGTACAGAGTGAGGGGTACAGTGTTATTTCACATGGAGATATTATTGGAGAAGGATTGACAATACAGAGTGAGGGTGCAGTGTTATTAGACACGGAGATTTTTTTGGAGAAGGATTGACAATACAGAGTGAGGGTGCAGTGTTATTACACATGGAGATATAATTGGAGAAGGATTGACAATACAGAGTGAGGGGTCCAGTGTTATTACACACGGAGATATTATTGGAGAAGGATTGACAATACAGAGTGAGGGTGCAGTGTTATTACACATGGAGATATAATTGGAGAAGGATTGACAATACAGAGTGAGGGGTCCAGTGTTATTACACACGGAGATATTATTGGAGAAGGATTGACAATACAGAGTGAGGGTGCAGTGTTATTAGACACGGAGATTTTTTTGGAGAAGGATTGACAATACAGAGTGAGGGTGCAGTGTTATTACACATGGAGATATAATTGGAGAAGGATTGACAATACAGAGTGAGGGTGCAGTGTTATTACACATGGAGATATAATTGGAGAAGGATTGACAATACAGAGTGAGGGTGCAGTGTTATTACACATGGAGATATTATTGGAGAAGGATTGACAATACAGAGTGAGGGTGCAGTGTTATTACACATGGAGATATAATTGGAGAAGGATTGACAATACAGAGTGAGGGGTCCAGTGTTATTACACACGGAGATATTATTGGAGAAGGATTGACAATACAGAGTGAGGGTGCAGTGTTATTAGACACGGAGATTTTTTTGGAGAAGGATTGACAATACAGAGTGAGGGTGCAGTGTTATTACACATGGAGATATAATTGGAGAAGGATTGACAATACAGAGTGAGGGGTCCAGTGTTATTACACATGGAGATATTATTGGAGAAGGATTCACAATACAGAGTGAGGGGTACAGTGTTATTACACATGGAGATATTATTGGAGAAGGATTGACAATACAGAGTGAGGGGTACAGTGTTATTTCACATGGAGATATTATTGGAGAAGGATTGACAATACAGAGTGAGGGGTACAGTGTTATTTCACATGGAGATATTATTGGAGAAGGATTGACAATACAGAGTGAGGGGTCCAGTGTTAATACACATGGAGATATTATTGGAGAAGGATTGACAATACAGAGTGAGGGGTACAGTGTTATTTCACATGGAGATATTATTGGAGAAGGATTGACAGGACAGAGTGAGGGGTACAGTGTTATTACACATGGAGATATTATTGGAGAAGGATTGACAATACAGAGTGAGGGTGCAGTGTTATTACACATGGAGATATTATTGGAGAAGGATTGACAGTACAGAATGAGGGTACAGTGTTAATACACATGGAGATATTATTGGAGAAGGATTGACAGTACAGGGTGAGGGGTACAGTGTTATTACACATGGAGATATTATTGGAGAAGGATTGACAGTACAGAATGAGGGGTACAGTGTTAATACACATGGAGATATTATTGGAGAAGGATTGACAGTACAGAATGAGGGGTACAGTGTTAATACACATGGAGATATTATTGGAGAAGGATTGACAGTACAGAATGAGGGGTACAGTGTTAATACACATGGAGATATTATTGGAGAAGGATTGACAGTACAGAATGAGGGGTACAGTGTTATTACACATGGAGATATTATTGGAGAAGGATTGACAGTACAGAGTGAGGGTGCAGTGTTATTACACATGGAGATATTATTGGAGAAGGATTGACAGTACAGAATGAGGGTACAGTGTTATTACACATGGAGATATTATTGGAGAAGGATTGACAGTACAGAATGAGAGGTACAGTGTTAATACACATGGAGATATTATTGGAGAAGGATTGACAGTACAGAATGAGGGGTACAGTGTTAATACACATGGAGATATTATTGGAGAAGGATTGACAGTACAGAATGAGGGGTACAGTGTTAATACACATGGAGATATTATTGGAGAAGGATTGACAGTACAGAGTGAGGGGTACAGTGTTATTACACATGGAGATATTATTGGAGAAGGATTGACAATACAGAGTGAGAGGTACAGTGTTATTACACATGGAGATATTATTGGAGAAGGATTGACAATACAGAGTGAGAGGTACAGAGTTATTACACACAGAGATATTATTGGAGAAGGATTGACAACACAGAGTGAGGGTGCAGTGTTATTAGACACGGAGATTTTTTTGGAGAAGGATTGACAATACAGAGTGAGGGTGCAGTGTCATTACACATGGAGATATTATTGGAGAAGGATTGACAATACAGAGTGAGGGGTACAGTGTTATTTCACATGGAGATATTATTGGAGAAGGATTGACAATACAGAGTGAGGGGTACAGTTTTATTTCACATGGAGATATTATTGGAGAAGGATTGACAGTACAGAGTGAGGGGTACAGTGTTGATACACATGGAGATATTATTGGAGAAGGATTGACAATACAGAGTGAGGGGTACAGAGTTATTACACACGGAGATATTATTGGAGAAGGATTGACAATACAGAGTGAGGGGTACAGTGTTATTACACATGGAGATATTATTGGAGAAGGATTGACAATACAGAGTGAGAGGTACAGTGTTGATACACATGGAGATATTATTGGAGAAGGATTGACAATACAGAGTGAGGGGTACAGAGTTATTACACACGGAGATATTATTGGAGAAGGATTGACAATACAGAGTGAGGGTGCAGTGTTATTACACATGGAGATATTATTGGAGAAGGATTGACAATACAGAGTGAGGGGTACAGTGTTATTTCACATGGAGATATTATTGGAGAAGGATTGACAATACAGAGTGAGGGGTCCAGTGTTAATACACATGGAGATATTATTGGAGAAGGATTGACAGTACAGAGTGAGGGGTACAGTGTTATTACACATGGAGATATTATTGGAGAAGGATTGACAATACAGAGTGAGGGGTACAGTGTTATTTCACATGGAGATATTATTGGAGAAGGATTGACAATACAGAGTGAGGGGTCCAGTGTTAATACACATGGAGATATTATTGGAGGATTGACAGTACAGAGTGAGGGGTACAGTGTTATTACACATGGAGATATTATTGGAGAAGGATTGACAATACAGAATGAGGGGTACAGTGTTAATACACATGGAGATAACATTGGACTAGGATTGACAGTACAGAGTGAGGGGTCCAGTGTTATTACACATGGAGATATTATTGGAGAAGGATTGACACTGCTGAGTGAGGGGTACAGTGTTAATACACTTGGAGATATTATTGGACCAAGATTGACAGTACAGAGTGAGGGGTACAGTGTTAATACACATGGAGATATTATTGGACTAGGATTGACAATACAGAGTGAGGGGTACAGTGTTAATACACATGGAGATATTATTGGACTAGGATTGACAATACAGAGTGAGGGGTACAGTGTTAATACACATGGAGATATTATTGGACTAGGATTGACAGTACAGAGTGAGGGGTACAGTGTTAATACACTTGGAGATATTATTGGACTAGGATTGACAGTACAGAGTGAGGGGTACAGTGTTAATACGCATGGAGATATTATTGGAGAAGGATTGACAGTACAGAATGAGGGGTACAGTGTTACTACGCATGGCGACATTATTGGAGAAGGATTGTTACATTTACAAGGCTTTTTATTTACAATGGAGTCTATAATATCACAGAAAATTCAGAGATCTCAACAGGAGAACCTTCTCTCCAGACCGCAGGAATACCAATGAGAGGAAGCTGGCCTTCAATTGTACAGAGCACTGGTTAGACCCCACTTGAAGTATTGCCGTCCATTCTGGGCACTTCACCTCAGTAAGGATATTTTGGGAGGGGTTGCAGCATAGACTCACTAGAATGATACCAGGGCTAATAGTGTTAAATTATGGGGACAAGTTATATAGTCTAGGCTTGTATTCCTTTGGGCTTTAAAGAACATGGGCTTTAAAATGATTGAAGGATTTGTTAGAGTGAATAGAGAGAAACTATTTCCTCTGGTCAGAGTCCAGAACAAGGGGATATAATCTTAAAATTAGAGCTAGCCCATTCAGGGCTGATGTCAGGAAGCATTTCTTCATGCAAAGGGTAGTGGAAATCTGGAACTCTCTCCTCTGAAAAGCTGTGGGTGCTGGGGGACAGCTGAAAAGTTCAAAACTGAGTTTGATGGATGTTTGTTGGGTCAGGGTATTAAGGATTGTGGAACCATCTCAGGTAAATGGAGCTGATTTAATTGGATGGTGGAACAGGCTCGAGGGGCTGAATGGCCTCCCTCTGTTCCTATGTTCCTGGAACATGGTTATGTGAGGCATGTGGTAAACAATGTCTGTCATGTATTGACCTGCACAGTCGTCGGAGCACCCATCTACCGGGGACTGATGTTGCAGTGATGGCACCATCATCTGGAGGGACCCACACAAAATAAACTCTTGCCTATTAGAGAATCTAGATTTAGTGCAAAGATGATCTACAATCCAGGCTGCTATGAGGCATTTAAACCCACAGTCCTGATCTTGGTATTATCACTGAAGAGCCTCACCTTTTCAGGTTTAGTGTATATATTTTGAATAACCCAATATGCACAATTACAAACTCTGGTACTGATAAGATTGCTCACTGTCATTTCACCACACTGCAATACAATTAGCAGGCAATCTGGAATTAGATTGTGTGAGAATATTAGGCACAATGTAATGCCCTCAGAACGGCAGTTTGAATTTAGATGATTTTGAACAGTCACAGTTCCCTCCAATAAAATGTTTTCATTTGTGTTTCTTTTAAAGGAATAAAATGTGGTTCATCAGAAATAAAGCTAACATAATAAAAATATAAGATGAGGAAAGCATTAGTGTTCATCTTAATATCTTAAAATTATGTTGAATCTTTGCAGATTAGACTCTAATAATAAAACAGGTCCATCACTGTGATATTGTTTCAGTGTCACACAGCATGACGTGAGTAATTAAAAAAAAAATCTAATCCAACCTAGAAATCCCAGGTTGATAAATTTTACATCTCATTTCAATTTGTATTTTCTTTTTGGAAGAACATTAAACTACTTCTTGCACTAGAGGAAGGAGATTACTTCGCATTTTTTTTTTGCTTTTAGGTCTAATTTTTCAATGGTAACATTTTTATTGATGTCTTCACTTTTGTAAAAGTTTCTGCTGCGTCTAACATGTGCTAACTCACAATCGTGAGAAATCTCAGGCTCCAAGTTGCTTCAAGTAATCGTGTCTTCAAACGCGAGTTAGTGGAACAAACAACGGGAGATTCAGTTGTCCCACATTGCTAGCAGGAAGGAACGAGGAGTACGGAATCATGGTTATGATATCCAACCCTCATTCCTCACAGCCTGGAGCATCAGAATTAGTCCCGCATTTTTTAATTAAACTGATGACTAGATAGAGGACCTATATAAAGCTTTTGTCTATTTGAAATGGGCATGAAGTACAGGACCAACTAGATGGAAGTGTTCATTGGAATGCAAAGGATTCAGCTGGTGTGTGTTGCCGGGTTCGTTGTCATGGGGAGTTGTGTTGTAGAAATAGCGTCATGTCTCGGGGCAAGAAACCCCTGGCGGTTTTATTTATGGGCCTGAACCAGATGAAAACCTAGTGACATTTTAACAACATCACTTTCTATGACAACACAAGCAAGAACACAAATCGCACCCAGCTGGAGGTTTGGCATTCCAGAGAATGTTTCCTTCAAGACTGAATTCAAAGCATTGTACATGGCAGGTGATGTCACAGTCCCTTATCAATTGCAGTTAATCATTTCCTTTCCCTTGTCTAAGTAACACAATTTGAATAAAACCGAGACTCTCACCAAGACAAGGGGTTGGGTCTGATCCTTTCAAAAATTATTTATAGATTTGAAAGATCAAATGGCTGATGCATTCTTGGAAACTCCCATTATTTCATACTGCTTATTGTCTTTCTGGGTTTTGTTTTCTCAGTTTCCATGCACTTATAGTCACATCGAAGTAGTACACTGCGTTCTTTGAATGGCTAACTTTAATGTGAATTGGACCTAAAAAAAACAATTGTGTGTGTGGTAATGGACCAGGACAGCTTGCAGCATTAAATTGGAAAGTACAATTCTGTTTTTTTTTAAATGAAGGTGGTGATGGGCTGCCTTCTTGAACCACTGCAGTCCATGTGGGGTAGGTACGCCCACAGTGCTGTTAGGAAGGGAGTTCCAGGATTTTGACCCAGCGACAGTGAAGGAACAGCAATATAGTTCCAGGTCCTGATGGTGAGTAACTTGGAGGGGAACTTTCAGATGGTGGTGTTCCCATGCATTTGCTGCCCTTGTCCTTCTAGGTGGTAGAGGTCGCGGGTTTGGAAGGCGCTGTCGAAGGAACCTCAGCGAGTTGCTGCAGTGCATCTTGTATATGGTACACATGCAGCCATTTGCATCAGTGGTAGAGGAAGTGAATGTTTATGGATGGGGTGCCTATCAAGTGGGCTGCTTTGTCCTGGAGAGTGTTGAGCTTCTTGAGTGTTGTAAGAGTTGCACCCATCCAGGAAAATGGAGAGTATTCCACCACTCTCTGAAACAAGACAGCCTACAGAATGCCAACCCAATCAAAAGGAGCATATGATTGGCAGTATCAAATATTTCAGACATTGTCGTGATTGCAAACACAAACAATCATTTTTTGTCATAACAGATGCTCAATAAAGACTGCAGAGCAGAATGGAGTAAAAGTTAGACCAGAATGTGAGTTTAAATGTAAAAGCAAACCATATGGGACTGATTTTCATCTCCTGCCTGCCCTGATTTAAGGTTGGGGAAGCTGGGAGAATCCGTGCACTGGGCACACACTGGTTTTGGTCCCCAGGGTAGATCGGGCCTGGACCGGATGCCTGGAGCCCCTCTCTGCAATGTATATAAAATAGGGTTGGAGAAAAGCCCCCACATTCTGGCCCAGGTATGTGCAGGATGCTGTGACTCCAGCACATGCGATGAAACCTGCTCTTCATGTTAGTTATTCTTTTCTCTGGCACTTCCATTAGTCTTTGCACCAGCTATTATTTCTTTATTTCGTCCTGCCCTCCTATTATTGGCACCAGTGAGTTTGTCCCAGGTGGCATGTTTGGAGGAAGAGGAGATGTTTGCGGAGGGACATCGTGCAAGTCCGGCTACCCGAGAGGTGCTCTCGGCCCTACCACCCACACCCGAACACCTGCAGAGAGGGGGAGATCACTGTTGGTGGTGGTTTCTCTCCCCAGGGACAGATATACCAGCTGACCCCTGGGGGCATTGCAATGAGCTGTGAATGCTTGTTCCACTAACCTGCCGGAAAGTTCTTCAGAAACTTCCCAATCCCAGCATGTTATGCTTTACAGTGTTTGAAAGGTGGTGTGCCACGTTGACCAGGAGCCAGCCATGCCTGTTTAGCCAGACTTGCAGCTAGGGTTATCTGCCCATATGACACAAATGGCCCTCTGCGCCTATGAAAGTGATTCTTTCATAAAACACCTTTTGCAATTCTTTGGTACCCTGCTGAGATCATTCAGCTTCTTTCTGCTCTGGTTGGCAGTCCTGGAGGTGTGAGAGTCGGTATTCTGTGCCAGTTTCACCTCTTTCCTGACGGCAGGAATAAGATTCCTGCTGGATTGTTGGCCTGGACACCCAGGAGTCTCCTGATTTTCTCTCAGAAGACTTGGGGATCCAAGTCAGAAACGTGTTTTTTTCTTCCTCTCTGGCTTGGTGCCGTGCCTTTCAGCTTGCTCAGCGGAGATGATTCTGGTGTAGACATACTCTTGAAAAGTATGGTGCTAAGACTGAGGCAGTGAAGTTATCTGAGACTGAAGACTGATCGCTATCCTACTCCTTCTTTCTTTGATCGTCTCCCAGCCTGTTGCTGAAGTGTAGAGGCTGAATTGACTTCTTCAAGGCTGCACTTTTATTTCCATGTACATCAGTAAATTACATCGATTTTACATGGAATATACGTCAAGCCATGAATCGAATGGATATACAAATGAGCTGATCCAGGAAAATCTGGTGTCAACACCTCTCCAAACCCATAGTAGGTGAAAATCGTGGGTGCAACTCGACACCCGGAAATTCACACCCCTCTCAAACATGACAGCACAAAACAAGAATCATACTCTGCCAAGGTACATGGGGAAGAGCTCATCTTTTTGAGCTGATTAAGCATGCAGCGAGACCAAAATAGAATACCCTGTTCAAGAGGAATGACAAGGATTATGCCATGAACTGACAGCAGAAATGGTCTTTGTCTTGATGGAATTTCATGTTTTACCTGTTACTTGAAGAAACTTTCACACTCGGACACTATAGGGGGCAGAGAGAAAGGGGCATAGAGAGAGAGGGAGAGAAAGACAGAGAGGGAGAGAGAGAGGTGGGGGGAAAGGGAGACTGAGAGAGAGGGAAAGGGGGAGAGAGAGAGAGACAGAGAGAGAGGGAAAGGGGGAGAGAGAGAGAGAGAGAAAGAAAGGGGGACAGCGAGAGGGAGAGAGAGAGAAAGGAAGGGGGACAGAGAGAGAGAGAGACAGACAGACAGACAGAAAGAAAAAGGGACACCGAGAGAAAGCGCGAGAGAGAAAGGGGGACCAAGAGAGAAAGAGAAAGAAAGGGGGACAGAGAGATAGAGAGGGGAGCAGAGACTGAGAAAGGGGGACAGAGAGAGAGGGGTGGAGGCAGTGAGAGAGAGAAAGGGGAACAGAGAGCGAGAGAAAGGGGGACAGAGGGGGCAGAGAGAGTGTGGGAAAGGGGGACAGAGAGACAGAGAGGGGGAATGTTTCGCTTGTCAGACAGGAGACCTCCACCGACCCAAAAAGCCGGTGGCGATCCTGCCTCTGCTGGGCCTGGAGATCCAGACCTGATTTTACACTCCTTAGGTCCTTAACTGGTCTTAGGCAGGACTTCCACCTCATTGAGGCAGGAAGTCATGCCTAATGGAACTGCCGGCAGCTTAGTCCCAGCAGCGCCACCAGGAGTGGTGGCCACTGCTGGGACTACACCCAGATTCAAGATGAAGAGGAAGTACGGTCTCGGAAGAGATATGAGTTTGTGGGGCCTTGCTGGGGGTGATCGGTCGGGCCAAGTGAGGCAAGGGGGGGGGGTCAATTGGGGAGGCGGTGGGGGGCATCGGGGGCAGCTCTGTGTCAGGCACAGGGTACCCAATCAGGAGGCCACCACCACCCCCCCACAACCCCCAAGGCCGTCAGAAGGCCTCCTACATCTATCAGACAGCTTTTCTCAGACCTGGGCCACCTACCTGCCAATGGTAAAATCCCCGTGGCGGTGGGCGGAGGCCCTTAAGAAGCCGTTAATTGGCCACTGAAGGGCCTTGTTTGGCCTGGGGCGGGTGGGCCATTTCTCGCTGCTGCCGCCCCACATAAAATGATGCCGGAGATGGGAGCAGGTCGGGAAGGACCCCACTGAGCCTCCCACCATTTTATGCCCCCACCCCCAACTCTCTCTTTAGGGGGGGCATAAAATCCCAGCAAGAGTGTGAGAGGGGGACAGAGAGAGAGAGAGATGGCAGAGAAAGGTGGGGGGGGGAGGGGGAGACAGACAGTGAGAGGGGGACAGAGAGAGAGAGAGATGGCAGAGGAAGATGGGGGGGGAGGGGGAGACAGAGAGTGAGAGGGGGACAGAGAGAGAGAGAGAGAGAGAGAGAGAGAGAGATCACTCCTGACAGAATGACATCTATCCAGAATACTCCGCATTGCTACAAGTATGTGGGCAAACATTGACTGCTCGTGCAAGCAAATAAATACCAGGTATCTCACTAAATCAATGTCCAACATAGTGACCAGAAAGTAAATCAATAAATTAGTCTTCTCATTTAAAGCTTCTTCACAAAAATGCACCTTTGTTGTTGTTTTGATTAATAGTAAGATAAATATTAATGCCTTTATCTTTCCAAAATTGTCTCAACAGCCCCCCATGTAAGATTAAAACTGGAATGTGTCCCCCCCCCCCCATGCAAAAAGGTTGGACAACCCTGATCTAGAAGAACAAGGGCAGGAGACGCAGGGGAACATCACCACCTGCAAGCTCCCTTCCAAGTCACACACCATCCTGACTTGGAAATATATCGCCATTCCTTCATCGTTGCTGGATCAAAATCCAGGAACTCTCTCCCTAACAGCACCATAGGAATGCTTTCACCACATGACTGCAGCAGTTTAATAGGAAGGCTCACCAGCACCTTCTCAAGAGTAACTAGGGATGGACAATAAATGCTGACCCTGCCAGTGACGCCGACATCCCAAAAATGAACTAAAACAAATCCCACAGCTTAATGCTGTGGTCCTGCTTTCTATTCTCTATACATTGATCTGTATTGTTCAATAATATTAAAAATGCTCCTTGACAGATAGTCACAAATCATAATCAATGGTGTTTGAAAGAAATAAATCAGAATGTGCATTTATTTAGTGCCTTTCACGATCTTAGGATATACAAAGTGGTTTACAGCCAATGAAGTGTGGTCACTGTTGTAATGTAGGAAATGTAGCAACAAATGTGTGCAAAGCAAGATCCCACAAAGAGCAATGTGTTAATGACCAGATATTCATTTTTTTTAGCTATGTTGATTGAGGGGTAAATATTGGCCAGGACAACAGGGAGAACTCGACCTTCTGATTATAACACAGGAATTGATCCAATATCAATAAAAACATTTTCTGAAAGTAAAGAACTGCACTGATTCCATGGATAAGAAGCAGACTTAGTTTAAGGTGCCTCCCATTACTTTCAAACCCTTACTATAATGTCATACCCGAAACTGTGCACTATATTCCAGCTGCCTGCATAAAACCTTGTACAAGTCGAACGTTACTTTCTCACTTCGGTATTCTACAGGCTGGGTTTCTCTTAACCTGCCCCAGAGGGTCAGGTCAAACCTTCCACATGCCCAGTGTGCAGGGCAAGCTTGTGACCATAGGGAGTCTACAACTGCCCCCAGGTCAGTGCAGGTGATGCTGCAGTGGAACCAGCACAACTGCACCTGAAGAGTTTGCAGGGCACCAGCTGAGGCCTAAAACCAATACTTTTGGGGGCCTGTGAGGAGGGAAGGCCACCCACTACTGAGCAGTCATTTACAGCAAGAAAATCAAGGAAATCAGGGGACAAGCCAGACCCCATCTCCCTTCCACATAGTAGGCAGTGAAGGGGAAGCCAGCAGGGCTCACTGCTGCAAACTCTTTGCCAGGCGGCACTGCAGTGCTAGGCCACGCTGCTTGTTTTTCCTATTGCTTCAGGATAGTGAAGGAAAATCCAGATCTATGTCTCCAAATACAAAACCAAGCACTTTGTTTGCACTTTTTAACTGCTTGTGATACATAAAGAGGAGTAGGCCATCCAACCCTTCAGGTATGTTTCACCATTCAGTTCAATCATGGTAGGTCAATACCTCAACTCCATTTACCCACATTGTAGTCCCATATCCTTTGACACTCTGACTCAACAAAAATCTTATCAATCTTGATCTTGAAAATTTCAGTTGATCCCAACCATCCAAAGCCTTCTGGGTTGAAAATTCCAGAGTTCCAGTCCACTGTGTGTGAGGAAGTGCTTCCTGATTTCACAGCTATATGGTCTAGCTCTAATATGAGATTGTGTCCTCTTGTTCTGGATTCTTTGACTAGAGGAAATAGTTTCTATCTGCCCTGTTGAATACTTTTAACATGTTTGTTTTTAAACACTTTGATTAGATCACTTCTCAATCTTCTAAACTCAAGGGAATACAAGCCAGGTCTATGCAACCTGTCCTCAAAATTTAACCCTTTTAGCCCTGGCATCGTTCTGGTGAATCTACGCTGCACCCCCTCCAAGGCCACTATAGCCTTCTTGAGGTGCGAGGCCCAGGACTGAATGCAGTTACTCCAGGTGGATCTAACTAAGGCTCTGTACAGCTGTAACATAACTTCCTCCTCTTTGTATTCCAGCCCCCTTGAGATAAAGGCCAATATTCCATTAGTCTTTATGATTACTCTTTGTACTTGTCCACTTGCTTTTAGTGATTTATGTACCTGAACACCCAAATCTCTTTGCTTTTCCACAATTCTTAATCTCTCACTACTAGAAAATATTCCAATTTATATTTTTTGGATCAAAGTAAAGGATTTCACCTCTAATGACCTGTGTACCAGCACAAGTTCCATGCTCCACTACACCATTTATATACTTTGACCTCTACATGCCTCCAAAATGTATTCATAATTCTTCTGCACAATTTTGCTCAACAGTCCCTTGCCTTTAAAATTATCTGCCTACCTTTTGGCTCATCACACTCCAGTGACGTGGTTTAATCCCTGGGGTGCAGAGAGCATTGATCAGAGGCATATGGATTTTGAACTTTTCCAGCTTAGTTTTGATTGTAGTGGCAACTTTCAAAGGTCCGTGTAAATCTGGGTGATTGAAAACCTTTGTTAGCTTGTAGCTGATCCTCCATAAACTCTGCACCTGATGGGAAAATTTTACAGAAGGAAAGTTTGATTCTGTTTTTTAAATGGCTAGATGCACAAGACTAACTGATTAATTTGCAGACTATAATTTTGATGCTTCCAGTCAGCTAAAGGTGTGACCGGAATTAATCTCATTGCAATGCAGACCATTATCTGTTCAGATGCCGTTTAATCTTAGGTGTGCTCTCATGGAAACTTTTGCTTTTGACTTAAAACTGCTTTAAAGTTGGCAGCATTTTTTATTAAAAGACCTACCTACATATTTTATACATTTATATCTTAAAATATGCAAAAAAAATTGTTACACAATGGAATTACGGTCTGAGCAAAATTTTGCTTTCCTAGAGGTTGAGAGAAATCTTATTCATTTCTAACCTCCTGTTCCACCTCTTCAGCATTGACTTGTAGCAAGGGACCATTCATCCACTTGTCATAGTGCAGGTTAAACTGGACAGCAATTTTCCACAGCTTCTCAAAGGGCTCCTTGGCGTTGATAATATTCTGGATTTGGTGGTAAGGGCTAATGTGTCCTGTCTCCAGCAGAACTTCTTCATGGTTGATCAAGGCTTTCTGAATAAAGATAAGAGAAAACTGTCAGACTGTGACCAGCCGAAGGTGACCTCCCCTGACACAATGGCAAGTGACATGGCCAAGCTGAAATGCACCATTACACAAAACATGTGCTAGTGACACAGATACTGGTTGGACTAAAATGGAATTATCTATTGGATATTATTTCTAAGAAAGGTATAGCCAATGGAATTTGTCAAATATAAATCAAGATTTATAAAGGATGTGTTTCTGGTAGCTCTAGTATATTTAATCAAAGAAGGACTTTCTATCTCCATCCTGTACTTTAAAGAGTTCTCATCATCTCACTCCTGTTACTTGCTTGTTCTTCTAATTCTAACGTCAAAATAGTGAAGCGTATCTGCTGTGTGACTTCCTGATATTTGTCACAGTAACGTACAGTTATATTTTTGTTCAACACAATTTATGGGAACTGCTCAGAGAATGCATGCTGAGGTCATTACAATGCTTAATAAATAGAATGCAATATATTTAAGGATAGAGTGTGCACAAAACTACACAGACTTAATGCAATCTAGCTTCTTCCACAACAGCCTGGTTTCCAGAAGATCTATGAAGGGTTGACTAAAAGTGTCGAATTTCCTAAACAGTAACCTGACAAAGAGCTGAGTTAATGTTGGTCATAAAGAGTCATTTACAACACAGGAGGAGGCCATTCGGCCCATCATGTCCACACTGGCTCTCCACGGAGCTCTGCAGTCAGTCCCACTACCTGGCTCGTTCCCTGTAGCCCTGCAAGTGTATTTCTCTCAGGTGGCTATCCAACATCCTCTTGAAGTCGTTGATCATCTCCGCTTCCACCAGCCTGGTGGGCAGCGAGTTCCAGGTCATTGCCACCCACTGTGTAAAAAAGGTGCTTCCTCATATTCCCTCCATCTTTTTCTCTAAATTTTCCATCTGTGTCCCCTAGTCCTTGTGCCATTTGTTAATGGGAATAGTTTTTCCTTGCCTAATTTATTTAAATTGTGGGCTCACCTCCTCTGTAAATTCCTCTAGTCTTCTGTTGATGTCTTCCAGTTTCTCCATGTACTGCTGCGCTTCAGACATGTGATCCTTCCTCTGAAATTTCTTCGCCAAGGCTGCAGTTTCTGCAATCCGCTTTGTAAAATCGTTCTGCCAGTGGACCAGTTTGGAAACTGCCACATCATGCTCTCGTTGTAATCGCATTTCACTAACATGAGGATGGGGGGAAAGAAATAATTTTTTTTTAAGCATGAAAATGACTCTCAGGAGTGTTTGCAATTAAAGTGGACTTCCTCATTCCATTTCAGCTTTTAATCAACAACAACTTATATAGCGCCTTTAATGGTAGTAAACCATCCCAAGGAAATTCACAGTAGCGATTATCATAAAAATTGGAGACTGAGACACGTAAGGAAATGTTAGAACAGATGAACTAAACCTTGGTCAAAGACGTAGGTTTTAAGGAAAGTCATAAAGAGGAGAGAGAGGTGGAGAGGTTTACAGAGGGAATTCCAAAGTTTAGGGCCCAGGCAGCTGAAGGCGCGGCCGCCAATCGTTAATCTCCCTAACAAAAGATCAATCTAACTTTCATCCTTAATATATTTAATGTAGATCCAGCCACAAACATTACTACATTACTTTTATATGAAAGTCTCACTTTTAGCATGGATTAGTCTGTGGTGCCAATAATTTATTAAAATTATTAATTTCACAAACTATTAGCACCGTTTTTCTTTATATCTCTTGGGATAACCCTCAGAAGATACCACCCCTTTTTGCTTGAATAGGGCTTTAAGACTCAGATTTTAATACTTCCTGAATTTTTATTATTTGAAATAAATATGCAAAGCCTTGCGTAAATGATCTTCTCAGCTCCTGTAGCCACACTGCTCTTTCTCACTACATTTGCTCACAGTGCTAGGAGAAAGGATTACAGATCATTAAGAAGCAGACTGCTTATTTTCCAGAGATGTGCTTTTGAGCTCTGCAATCCTGAGATCTGCAAACAAACCTGGTTCTGATTAGCGGATTGATCCTCTCTGGCCAGGAGAAGGTGTTGCCATTCAGGATAATGTCCTTCTTGGAAAGCGTGGCATAGTCCACAAGGAACAGGAGGTTCTCGGCCGCTATGTCCAGCTTGTCCTGTATGAGTGGACACAAAACTAGAAATATCGACAATCCACAATGTCGCCCCAGTGTCGGGCGTTCAAATCCCAGTGACACAAAACGATAGTGAAAAAAAACAAAATCCAAACGATTGCAAGTGCCTGTAATATGCAAGAGATGTTGTATAGAACAATTCAAACACAGCCCGTCTAGTTTGTTCAGTGCGCCTTGGCATGACCAGACTAGATACTCACTCAGAAATCTCGCCCTATTCTGCAGACTCCGTGCTTTTTCACAAGCGCTCTATATTACTGGAGTCAAATAAAGTAGCCGTGCGGAGTGTCAAGCAGATTGTTTCCACAAACAGCAGTCTATAGATGCTCCAAAACTCCCTCTAGATGACGAGACCTTCCTTCATTTAATCCCGCTCACTTTATGACAGTAATTAAAAGACGGCCGTGTGCTCCATGTTTCATTTAAAAGGACACCCATTGACACTGAGGTTTGTTATGTGCCATGTCTCCCCCTCCCTATCCTCAGTATCTGCCCCAGATTTTTGGTCAGATATTGTCACACTGCTACAGTTACAGGCATTCTCATTAGCGAGCCATCAGCGTGACATTCTAGCCCTGAGCTGCAGACTGTACAAAATTAAACATCAGCGAATAAAGACAATCTTTCTATAATCACAGCTAAGTTACGACTGCAGCTTCACTTGTGACAGATTTGGAACGCGGAACATTAATTTTACACCATCACAGATTTTAAAAAAAAAGAGGTGTTCTGTATTTGTAACCACAAACAACAAACAGCCTTTACTCCGACCTAAACACGAGGAGAACTGAATGTTTTTGAAGAGACAAATTCAGGACATTTTGCTCTGACCCATGATCATGGTCCCTCATCACCAAAATGACCCAATTATCGATCAGGGATATCCTACCTTAAGCTGGAGGACTTCACAGCTCCTCAATGTATCCACGTAATTTTGCATCTGCACCAGTTTGCGAGTGGAGTCTGTTGTGTTTGTTATTTTCTTCATGATGCTGTCGTACTGCTGGCACATCCTGCGATTAAACTTCTCAGATATGCTAACAACTTTATTAGTGACAATATCAGCCAGGTGCCGGGTCCGATCGATCAGCCACTGTGAATTACAGACCATGAGATATTCTCAGTCTTGACATTAGGAGAGATTTTTTTTTGCCTTTCTTTCCCGCATGCTACAATTTCGACTCCCCCATTTCCATTCAGCAGCCTATCCCCCCTCTCTCTCTCTCTCCCTCAGATCGGAAACTCAGGAAGACCAAGTGTGACCAGTTATCCCAAAAGTCCTGTATGGTGATTAGATGAACAGTACTTATCATCTCTCATTGCTTACTGAAGACTGATGAGATTGATTTGGGACCAAAAGGCACATCCACATTACCAATACAATTATCCAAACCTAAGCCCAGGCTGCACTGCACTTGCAATCTCTCCCTCACCTTGCTTCTGAGGATAATATATTACAGGTTTGTGACATTCAGTTGGAACCAGAAAGAATATTAACAATTAAAACATTCAACCTGTTCCTTTGAGCAGGAGCTGTGAGTTGAAGAGTTGCTCTGTTGCTTTGAGGATATTCCTACAAGAGGGCTACTGCTTGTAATTGGCTCCACTGATACAGTTAGTTACCATTAAGGGAAGGTCTGGCGACTGTCCATTCTCCTCTCTGTGGGTACTGTCATTTACATTTTCATTCACACAACTCGTTCATTTTTGCACAGGAACCACCCCGCCAAAAAATAAAACATTAAAGGACAAAATTATACATATATTCCAAAGATAGCCCTTTAAGATATCAAAATCATGCATATTTATTGCAACATTAATATTTGATGGAGCAAGTTTACAGCCCCAAATACTCCTCTCCTTGCGAAAAGGACCATATATTTGGTGGTGGTTTTTAACAGTTCAGAAATGAATCATGCTATTGTCAACATTCTCGTTTTCTCTAGAGAACCTGCACTGTAATCTATTACAGAGCTTTTGTAACCTATACAGAATATTACATGTGACTTTTTATTGCTCACTTGTTTGACTGTTTTACATTCCTCTACATTGCACTGACAGCAATAAATGACTGGCATTAATCGGTTTGCTTCAAAGGTGTGAAAGAGTAAAATTCACAAGTGGCACAGGAAGGAATTAAGTAGGAGGTCTGTATGAATAAACCAGTATTCTGCCATTAGGGCTGAACTCATTAGATGTTACATCTCTACTATGGTATAAAAGTTTAATAAAGAAAGAGCTGCATTTATATAGCACCTTTCATGACCCCAGGACATCCCAAAGTGTTTTATAGACAATGATGTATTTTAAAGTGTAATCACTGTTATAATGCAGCGAAACATAGCAGCCAATTTGTACACAGTAAACTCTCACAATCAGCCATGAAAGAAATGACCAGATCATCTGTTTTTCTGATGTTGATTGAGGGATGAATATTGCCCAGGTCACCAGGGAAAACTCCCCTGCTCTTCTTTCAATAGTATCACAGGATCTTTTACACCCACCTGAAGGGCAGATATGGAATGACATGGAAATCACTGGGAGTGTCCGGCGCCATGTCCCATATGTTGGACTTTGCTGATTGTTTGGAGGTCAGTATGCCTAGTGGGATGAGTTATACTAGTTTCCAGAAGGACCCAAGTGGGGTTTAGCGCAGGGAGGGCAGTCCAAATCAGGAAAAACCTCTTTAAATAAAAATCCCAAGTGACCTCGTTTTGGTAAGGGAATGGAAGGAGGGGGAGAGGAGGTTTCTTTGGGGATTGGGTCAGAAACCCCAACCTCCCTCTTAGATGGCAGGTAGGCACTGGAGCTTCTAGTGGTGATACAGGTCCTTATTAACCCCTTGTGGAGTTATGGAGGATCAGGAGAAGCTCCGGGGAAACTCTAGGCCTTGGTGTTTGTCCTAGGTAGGTTTGGTGAACATTGATGCTTTACTACAACTGCAGGTTTCAGTTTACAGCAACCCTGTCACTTTGTATACCCTAACGTATCCAAAACTCTGCTGCCCATGACCTAACTCACACCAACTCCTGTTCACCCATCACCCCTGTGCTTGCTGACCTATCATTGGCTCCCAGTCCCTCAAAGCCTCGATTTTAAAATTCACATCTGTGTTTTCAAATCCCTTCATGGCCTTGCACCTCCCTAGCTCTGTAACCTCCTCCAGCTTGACAACTCGCCAATCTGTCTGCACACCTCCAATTCTGGCCTCTTGCGCATCCCTGATTTTATTGCTCCACTATTGGTGGCTGTGTCTTCAGTTGCCTGGGCCCCAAGCCCCTCCCTACACCTCTCTGCCTCGCTACCTCACTTCTAAATTGTTCCTTAAGACCTCTTTGACAAAGCTTTTGGTCATGTGTCCTATCTCCTTATGTGGCTTGGTGTCGCATTTTGTTTGATAACTCTCCTGTGAATGCCTTGGGATTTTAGAGGTGCTATATAAATGCAACTTGTTGCTGTTACAAAAAACAAAAATGTGGCAAAAAATCTATTTTGTAAAATGTATATAATTTATAAACATGATTTTGTTTTACTTTATAATTTATAATAATTATTATAATTTATTTGAAATACTACAACTTGTATTGCTCATTGGACGTTGTGTGAAATTGATGACTTGTGTTGTCACTATCCTGATTAGCAAATAACAATAGACAGAAATTCCCTGGTGTACAGATTTGATCAGATGGCAATCAGTGACTTTCAGAATGTGCTTTTTAACCTACAGGTCGCTGAGAAGTTTTGCTGAGCTAGTCAGGACAGGAGAGAGGTGGTCCTCTCCTATGGACATGTGAGATCCATCTGAATACACACACTCCACAACCCCGCAGTGCTAATGTTCCACCAAACACTTTAATGTTAGTCCTGGCAACTTCAGATGAGGTGTGGGCAGTAGTACATTCCGTACCTTACTTACTTACGATGCCCAGAAAGTGTAGATAAATTCACAGCCTTGAGCAGCATTGCTGCTTACCTCATCTATTCCATTCCCAGGGATGGTCTGTAACAACAGTGACTGTGATCTGAACCCCGTTCAAACACTCCAGCGATAGGGTTACTAACTCTGGTTGCATGTATTGCTGAAGATTTCATTAAGTGACCTCCCACCTCCAATTTAATAACTTTTTCTTTATTGCCGGTATTTTAATAAAAACTAAATAAAAATATTGGAAGAAATTGAAAAAGCATATATTTTTTAATACCTCTGTGAATTTTCTCCCAGCGTTTGCTAGCAGCAATCCTGAAGGGTAAGCAGCCCTACCAGACAATGATTTTCATCTGAAAACCCAGCCCAGGTCTCTGACTCTGAACTTGCCAGGCAGGGGAACTTGAACACGCGCTGCTAAATTTTAAAAGACACAGAGAAAATGTTCCCAATAGTGGGGGGACTAGGTGTCATCAATATAAGATAGCCATTAATAAATCCAGTAAGGAATTCAGGAGAAATGTCCTTACCCAGATAATGGTTAGAACGTAGAACTCGCGACCACATGGAGTGGTTGAGGCGCAAAGCACAGATATATTTTAGGAACAGGAGAAGGCTATTCAGCCCCTCCAGCCTGTCCCATCATTCAATGAGATCATGGCTGATCAGTGACCTAACTCCATACACTCACCTTTGCCCCATGTCCCCTTATACGCTTGGTTAGGGGAAGTTGGGTAAACACATGAGAGAAATGGAAGAGAAGTATATGTTGATACGGTTAGATGAAGAGGGATGGGAGGAGGTTCATATGGAGCCTAAACACTTACATGGGCCCATTGGGCTGAATAGACTGTTTCCGTGCTGTCGCATTGATATAACTCAGTGTATCATTTCCAGACTGGCAGCTGGAACTAGAGAAGGGACAAGGGGAATTAGACTGAAGATACTTGCTGCTGCCTGATGTTGCTGTCCATCTCCCTAGCTGAAGGAGCTGACGTCTTAAAATCTTACAGTAGGATAAGGTCAAAGGAAAGCCAGGAACACTACAAATAAATTAAAAATTAAATAGAGTCAGTGTGGCTCTGAGCTACTGTGTTGAAAATGCTTTGCTGCTGGCTAAAATAGTCAATAAACCTCAGGCAAATGTCTGCCTTCATGGTCCATTCTTTATAGGAATCTCAACTGAAAATGACACCGAGCACACTGTTATTATCCAAGCTAGATTCATTTGGACTTTGGTCAAAGGATGGTGGATCACCCCTTGCATTGCTCTCAGGCACCAGAGGGCAGGTCCAAACCAGCTTCATGCTGGGGCCTCATCTGCATCATTTCAGGGAGCTGTTGGCTCCACAAACACCAATGGGCACCTGGACAATCGAAAGGGGCATGAGTGGCAGGAGGGAATCCAGAGGCTCCTCCACAGGGCCCAGCCAGAAGTCCTGAAAACTAGTGGCGGTGGCGGGTTGGGGGGTGAACATTCCCGGGCCAGGTACCAGTTATCGGGTGGAAGGATTTTATTGGGGCCAGGAAGAGTATTCACACTATGTCCGTCCCCACTGAAATCCAGAGCAATTAAACTGTTCGATGTGCTACACCAATGGGTGAAGTGTACATGATGAATTGGTACCTCTACATTGCACCAGGACTTCAATTTTAAGATTTTAATAAAGCTCTCACCCATTGAGGCCCACTGAAAAATTGAATTAGGCAGGTCTCAGGGGACGAGCAGAAGGAGGTCCTTTAAAAATTATTGGGACGAATTTTATTTAAACAGATCCGCATGCACTGCTGGGGCTGGCAGCAGATCAGGAACTATTTGTTTTGTCAGCAGGCTTTTCCAAGGCTCTTTAACTGAGCCACAGTATTAGCATCCCACTTCCTGGTTTCCTGACCAATCAGAGAGGGTGTTGGGATGACACGCTGAACCTGTCAAAGGAAGGGTTTCTAGTTAAAGGGACCCTGGGAGGGGTCAGAATGGCTGAACTGTACATTGATTCCTGAGGCTGCAGCAACCACAGGAATGGAAAGGAATCATGGAAAGGCTTTCCACTGCCCGGGTGTCTGACTCTGCTCTGGAGGTTCTGCTGCAGGATCTGAGGGACTGAAATGAAGTGATGTTTGCTTAGGATGGGGGAAGAACCCAGCCTCTCAAACCAAGCAAGCATGGATAGAAGTGGACGAAATAGGGAGCAGCAGGAATGTGGTCCCTCAAACCTGGATACAGTGCCCCAAGAGGTTCAATGGCCTCATGACAGCAGGAGAGGTGTGTGACATAATACTTCCAGGAGCCTACGCACTCTGCCGTCCCCCAGCATTCTCCTGCGCACTACTCCTCAGACCAACACACTATGCAGCCTCACTCATCCCTCTCTCTTGAGGCACCTCCTCACATCCTCATCTGAGGAGCCAACACTGACACTCACCCTCATCCTATCGCCCTGTCACACCCAGGCTACACAGTCATCCTCCACAAATGTTGTCATTCCATCCTCTCCACAAAATCCATTTCTCATAGTCACAACTCTCTGCCTTCTCTCCTTGCAGAACTCCAGGGAGGGAATCGGTTGGGGATCAGTGGCCCTCCATTGATGGGCACCTTGTTGGCCATTGGCAATGTGGGCAATGCATGCCCAGCTGGTCCACAGTGTGGGAGGTCTTGTTCCTGGAGGCTGCAGATGTCTGCAGTGACCTGTTGTGAGAGCCTGAGTCTCTTGAGGATTGGTGCTCAGCCCTGTTGAGAGAGCTGATCTTCTGCCTGTAGACCCAGTGCTGGGGGTCTCACCTCCTTCAAGCTCAGTTAATTGCGCCCTTGCATATTTTAATAACTTACCTGACAGTTACACGGGGTTTTCCCACTTGTCTGCAAACCCGCCCGGGTTAAACCCAGAAGTAGGCAGGATCATATCTGGTACCCGCCAACACCAAAACCCACCTCCCCATAACAGTTACACCCATTCACACACCAAGATCTCTCTGACACTCTGTACTTCCTAGGGTCCTACCATCCATTGTATATTCCCTTGCTTTGTTAGTCCTCCCAAAATTACTTCACACTTCTCAGGATTAAATTCCATTTGCCACAGCTCTGCCCATCTTACCAGCCCATCTATATCATCCTGTAATCTAAGGCTTTCCTCCTCACTATTTACAACACCACCAATTTTCGTGTCATCTGCAAACTTATTGATCATACCTCCGATATTCACGTCTAAATCATTAATGTACACTACAAACAGCAAGGATCCCAGCACCGATCCCTGTGGTACACCACTGGTCACAGACTTCCACTCGCAAAACAACCCTCGACCATTACCCTCTGCCTCCTGCCACTAAGCCAATTTTGGATCCAATTTGCCAAATTGCCCTGGATCCCATGGGCTTTTAGCTTCTTAATCAATCTCCCATGCGGGACCTTATCAAAAGCCTTACTGAAGTCCATGTAGACTACATCAACTGCTTTACCCTCATCTACACATTTAGTCACCTCCTTGAAAAGTTCAATCAAGTTAGACATGATCTCCCCCTGACAATGCCATGCTGACTATCTCTGATTATTCCCTGCCTCTCCATGTGGAGATTAATCCTGTCCCTCAGAATTTTTTCCAATAGTTTCCCTACCACTGATGTTAGACTCACCGGCCTGTAATTACCTGGTTTATCCCTGCTACCCTTCTTGAATAATGGTACCACATTCGCTCTCCTCCAGTTATCTGGTACCTCTCCTGTGGCCAGAGAGGATTTGAAAATTTGTGTCAGAGCCCGTGCTATCACCTCCCTTGCCTCACACAACAGCCTGGGATACGTCTCATCTGGGCCTGGGGATTTATCCACTTTTAAGCCTGCGAAAACATCTAATACTTCCTCCCTTTCAATGTTAATATGTTCAAGTATATCGCAATCCCCCTCCCTGATCACTACACCTACATCGTCGTTCTCCACAGTGAAAACAGATGAAAAGTAACCATTTAAGACCTCACTTATGTCCTCCGGCTCCACACACAGATTGTCACTTTGGTCCCTAATGGGCCCTACTCTTTCCCTGGTTATCCTCTTGCCCTTAATATACTTATAAAACACCTTAGGATTTTCCTTTATCTTTCCAGTGTTTTTCATGTCCCCTCTTCACTCTCCTAATTATTTTTTAAGTATCCCCCTACCCTTTCTATACTCCTCTAGGGCCCCCGCTGTTTTCAGCACTTTGAATCTGCCATAAGCCTCCTTTTTTTTCCTGATCCAATCCTCTATATCCCTTGACATCCAGGGTTCCCTGGACTTGATGGTCCTACCCTTCACCTTAATGGGTACATGTTGGCTCTGAACCCTCACTATTTCCTCTCTGAATGACTCCCACTGGTCTGATGTAGACTTTCCTACAAGTAACTGCTCCCAGTCCACTCTGGCCAGATCCTGTTTTATCAAATTGAAATCGGCCTTCCCCCAATTCAGTACCTTTATTTCTGGCCCGTCTTTGTCCTTTTCCATAACTACCTTAAATCTTACAGGGTTATGGTCACTATCCCCGAAATGTTCTCCCACTGACACTTCTACCACTTGTCCAGCTTCATTTCCTAGGATCAGGTCCAGTACTGTCCCTTCTTTTGTAGGATTTTCTACGTACAGGCTCAAAAAGTTCTCCTGTATGCATTTTAAGAATTCCTCCTCCTTTAAGCCTTTTGCACTAAGACTATCCCAGCTGATATTAGGTAAGATGAAATCTCATACTATTATTACTCTATTATTTTTACACCTCTCTGAGATTTGCCGACATATCTGTTCCTCTATCTCTCCCTGACTGTTTGGAGGTCTGTAGTACACGCCCAGCCAAGTGATTGCCCCCCCTTTTGTTCTTAAGTTCTGTCCATCTGGTCTCATTTGAGGAATCTTCCAAGGTATAATCCCTCCTTACTGCAGTAATTGACTCCTTGATCAACAGTGCAATACCACCTCCTCTTTTATCCCCTCCCCTGTCACGCCTGAAGATTCTATACTCTGGAATATTGAGTTGCCAGTCCTGTCCCTCCCTCAGCCATGTCTCTGTGATAGCAATAATATCATAATCCCATGTGTTAATCAATGCCCTCAATTCATCTGCCTTATTAATGAGACTCCTTGCATTAAAGTAAATGCAATCCAGTCTTGCATTTTTCACCAGTTTACACCCACCCACACCCAAACACACCTCTCCAGGGCAGTTATACTCATTCACACCCAAACCCGCCTCCCCAGGGCAGTTACACCTGCCCTCAGCCAAACCCGCCTCCCCAGGGCAGTTACACCCATTCACACCCAAACCCGCCTCCTCATGGCAGTTCCACCCGCCCTCACCCAAACCCACCTCCCCAGGACAGTTACATTTCTTCCTATTGTCTCTCGACTGCAGTGTGAATGGGGTAGTTTGCCCTGAACTGAGCTTCCAGCCCATAACCTCTACATCACCAAGAATGTCTATTTGCAATAATTTAACATCGACTGCCTCTGCCCCTGCTTCAGCTCATCTGCTGTTGAAACCCTCATCCATGCCCTTTCACCTCTAGGCTCGACTATTCCAATGCCCTCCCACATACTACCCTTCATAAACTTGAAGTCATCCAAAACTCACAACAACTCGCTAATTCGCAACAAGTCCTGTTTACCCATCACCCCTGTGCTCGCTGACCTACATTGGGTGCCAGCCAAGCAACGCCTCAATTTTAGAATTCTCATCCCTGTTTTCAAATCCCTCCATGGCCTCGCCCTTCCCCATCTCTGTTAACTCCTCCCTGCAAGATATCAGTGCTCCTCAAATTCTGGCCTCTGGAGCATCCCTGATTTTAATCACTCCACCATTGGTGGCCGTGCCTTCAGCTGCCTCGGCCCCAAGCTCTGGAATTCCCTCCTTAAACCTCTCTGCCTCTCTATCTCTCTTTCCTCCTTTAAGACACTCCTAAAAACTGACCTCTTTGACCGAGATTTTGGTCATCAGACCTAATGGGCTGGATTTTACTAGCCCCGCGACGTCATGGATCATACCCGGGAAGCCCGTAAAATGATTGCAAGAGTGGCCCGCCACGACCCACGATGCTGAAAAGGCCTCGCCGCATATTACTGGCGGTGGCGAGGCCTCGGTGCAGCCCCTCCCCCACCCCCGCCGCCAAGCAGCGGGGACTTCATTTCAATATTATAATTAGCTAAATAAATATTGAAATGAGCTTACCTGGTCCTGGCGGCTATCCCGCGGCGATTTTACGGCTGCTGGCCGCAACTCGCGCACCTTTGGAACTCTGTACGAAATATTGCGGGGGCTCAGCGGCTGCGCTTCCGTGTCGGAAGGCCACCGGCTTCAAAGCGCACCGGCGTGAAGTGCAGCACGCTAATAAAGTTCAGCCCAATATCTCCTTACATGGCTTGGTGTACCAAATCATGCCTGGTCACACTCCTGTGAAGTATCTTGGGAGGCTGTTCTATGTTAAAGATGTTATATAAATGCAAGTTGTTGTGGGCAGATGGAAATCATTCCTGTTTTAGTCACAGAGAGATACAGCACTGAAACAGGCCCTTCAGCCCACTGAGTCTGTGCTGACCAACAATCACCCATTTATACCAATCCTACATTAATCTCAAATTCCCGACCACATCCCCACTAGGGGCAATTTACTATGTCCAATTTACCTATCAACCTGCAAGTCTTTGGCTGTGGGAGGAAACTGGAGCACCCGGCGGAAACCCATGCGGTCACAGGGAGAACTTGCAAACTCCACACAGGCAGTACCCAGAACCGAACCTGGGTCACTGGAGCTGTGAGGCTGCAGTGCTAACCACTGCGCCACTGTGCTGCCACTCCCTTAGAACTGCACAGGGAGTGTCAGGCTGGTTTATGTCTCTGGAGTGGGACTTGAACCCACAACTTTCAGATGTGAGAGTGCGAGCAACCGAGCCATAGCTGACACCATCGCAGAAAATGATCGGGTTTGTATATCAGGCACTCCAACATGTTACAGCGACCTGGGAGCAAAGTTCAACTTGTAAAGGAAAATCAAGTGAGGTATGTAATGATTGGTCAATTGGCTACAGCCCAATTCACAGAATCACAGAATTGTTACAGCGCAGAAGGAGGCCATTCAGCCCATCGTGTCTGCACTGACTCTCCAAGTGAACAATTTACTTAGTGCCACTCCCCCACCTTCACCCCAAAACCCTCTATATTCTTCCTTTTCAGATAATTGTCCAATTCCCTTTTGAATGCCTTGATTGATCTTACCTCCACCACACTCTCTGGCAGTACATTCTAGATCCTAAATACTTGCTGCCTGAAAAAGTTTTTCCTCATGTCTCCATTGCTTCTTTTGCCAAATACTTTAATTCTGTACCCTCTCATTCTTGTTCCTTTCATAAGTGGGAACAGTTTCTCTCTATCTACTCTGTCCAGCCCCCTCATGATTTTGAATACCTCTATCTAATCACCTCTCAGCCTTCTCTTCTACAAGGAAAACAGTCCTAACTTCTCCAATCTATCTTCATAACTGAAATTCCTCATCCCTGGAACCACTCTCCTGAATCTTTTCTGCACCCTCTCCAATGGTTTCACGTCTTTCCTTAAATGCGAAGCCAAGAACTGGACACAATACTCCAGTTCAAGATGAACCAGTATTTTATACAAGTTTAACATAACCTCCTTGCTCTTGTAGTCTATGCCCCTATTAATAAAGCCTAGGATATTGTATTGTTAAGACCAGGTGAGAAAGGTGTCTAGGGTCTTTTACTGTCTTCACATGGTCTTATTGTAACAGGGTTTAATTTTTTAAACACACTGTGTTTGTTTTGAGCTTCCCCTTTGGTGAATCCTTGTTCACCACTTTCCAATTATAAGGCAAGAAATGAGCACACCAGGTTTTCTTAGGTTTAAAGAAGAAAAGTGAAATTTATTAAACCTTAAACTTAAACTCTAATTCGGTTAATACCTATGGATAGACGCCACGCCCCACGCTAGCATGCATACACGATATGCACATGCAAATGGAGACAGAAAAGAGCAGAAGAAAAATAAAGTAAAAACATCTGAGGCAATCTCTGAAGAGGGGTTTTACTGTCCTTCATGCTCGCTGTAGTCCTTGATTGTAGGTAGTCTTGCTTTTCGTTGGGGCCCAGTATTCTTCTTAAATCTTGTTCACTGTAGGAGACTTTTCTCTCTTGGTGTTCATGTGTCTTCAATGGGTCTTCAGTTCCATGAGAAAGAGATGGGAGCAGACAGGAGAGTGATATTCTCGGTCCAGGAGCAAAGAGCTGTCTGAGTTTCAAGCACTCTGTGGCAAGTTCGAATTCAAACAGCCAGTTAGTTCTGTGACTAAACTGGTCTGACCAGGTCTTGTGTGTATTGGAGAAGCAGGGACTGGGTCCTTTGTTCCAAAACTGTCTGAAAGTATTCAAAGAAGGTCTTTCCAGCGAGGGGCCTGGTAATTCCCTGTGATAGGCCCTCTTTTCTTCCCAGCAACATTTTAAAGTTTTTAATGTTCATGTGGCGAAATAATGTGCGCCTCAGTCTTTGGCAAGTGGTAGCCTGCATGACAGTATGCTTTAAATTAACTACTCTCTCAACCTGTCCTGCCACTTTCAATGACTTATGCACACATACACCCAGGTCCCTCCGCTCCTGCACCCCCTTTAGAATTGTATTCTTTATTTTATATTGTCTCTCTGTGTTCTTCCTACCCAAATTAATCAATTCACACTTCTCTGCATTGAACTTTATCTGCCACTTGTCGGCCCATTCCACCAACTTGTCTATGTCCTTTTGAAGTTCCACACGATCTTCCTCACAGTTCACAATACATCCATGTTTTGTATCAGCTGCAGATTTACTGCCCCGGCCAGGTGGATATACCCCCCAAGTGCATCAATCAGACTTTTCCTTTGATTTCAAAATGCAGTTGTCCCACTGTGACTTTAGCAGAAGATCGATGGTCCCCCTGGAGCAATTGCTGGGCTGCTGGTAATGATGCCAACAAATGTTATGGCAGGAGATCAAATTAAAACATATAACCAGGTCATTATCACATTGATGTTTGTGGGATCTTGCTGTGCGCAAATTGATTGCTGCATTTCCTACATTACAACAGTGACTACACTTCAATGAAGTACTTCAGTGGCTCTGAAATGTTTTGCACTGTCTTGAAGTCATGGAGGGTGCTATATAAACAGAAGACTTTCCTTTCTTACCTTTTTATATTTGTCCTCAGGTAATTGACTGAACAAGATGGTGCCCAAAAAACTATTTCAGTAATTACTTTGAAAGCTTGATTGCTATCCCTATTTTTCAGTTGCAGGTTAGGAACTTGTTTGCTAATTATAGAATGGTTACACCAGAGAAGGAGGCCATTCGGCCTGTCATGTCCATGCTGGCTCTCTGCAAGTTCAACTCACCTAGTCCCACTCCCCTGCCTTTTCCCCGTAGCCCTGCAAATTGTTTCTCTTCAGGTGCTTAACCAATTCCCTTTTGAAAGCCAGGATTGAATCTGCCTCCACACACTCAAACAGTGCATTCCAGATCCTAACCATGCGCTGCGTAAAAAGTCTTTGTTCATGTCACCGTTGCTTTTTTTGCCAATCGCTTTAAATCGATGTCCTCTGGTCTTGACCCTTCCACCATTGTTCAGACCCTTCATGATTTTCAACACCTCCATCAAATCTCCTCTGAATCTTCGCTTCTCGAAGGAGAACAACCCGAGTTTCTCCAATCTATCCACATAACTGAAGTCCCTCATCCCTGGGACCATTCACATAAATCTTTTCTGTACGCTCTCTGAAGCCTTCACACCCTTCCTAAAGTGTAGTGCCCAGAATTGGACAGAATACCCCAGTTGAGACCGAGCTAGTATTTTATAAATGTTTGTCATAACGTCCTTGCTTTTGTACTCTCTGCTTCTATTTAGAAAGCCCAGGATCCCGTATGACTTTTTAACTACTATCTCAACCTGCCCTGCCACCTTCAATGATTTGGGCACATATACCCCCAGGTCTATCTGTTCCTGCACATCTTTAGAACTGTGATCTTTATTTTATACTGACCCTCCTTGTTCTTCCAGCTAAAATGTAACACTTCACATAGCTCTGCATTAAATTTCATCTGCTACCTGTCTGTCCATTCCACCAACCTGTCTATGTACTCTTGAAGTCTATCACTAACCTTCTCATAGTTCACAATACTTCCAAATTTTAAGTCATTTACAAATTTGGAAGTTATGCCCTATACACCCAAGTTTAGGTCATTAATATCTATCAAGAAAAACAGAGGTCCTAGTACCAACCCCAAGGGGAACCCCAGTGCATTTTTTAAATTTGTTCTTCAGACATGGGCATCAATGGCTAGGCCAGCATTTATTGCCCATCCCTAACTGTCCTTGAGAAGGTGGTGGTGAGCCATTTTCCTGAACCACAGCAGTCCATGTTGTGTTGGTACACCCACAGTCTAGTTAGGGAGAGACTTCCAGGATTTTTGACCCAGCGACAGTGAAGGAACGGCAATATAGTTCCAAGTCAGGATGTTGTGTGACTTGGAGGGGAACTTCCAGGTGGTGGTGTTCCCAAACGTCTGCTGCCCTTGTCCTTCTAGCTGGTAGAGGTCGCCCATTTGGAAGGTGCTGCCTAAGGAGCCTAAGGGGGTTGCTGCAGTGCATCTTGTAGATGGTACACTGTGTGTCGGTGGTGGAGGGAGTGAATACTGAAGTTGATGGATAGGGTGCCAATCAAGCGAGCTGCTTTGTCCTGGATGGTGTCGAGCTTCTTAAGTGTTGTTGGAGCTGCACCCATCCAGGCAAGCGGAGAGTATTCCATCACACTCCTGACTTGTGCCTTGTAGATGGTGGACAGGCTTTGTGGACACAGGAGGTGTGTTACTCACTACAGAATTCCCAGCTTCTGACCTGCTCTTGTAACCACAGTATTTGTATGGCTACTCCAGTTGAGTTTCTGGTAAATGGAAGGGCTCAGGATGTTGATAGCGTGGGATTCAGCAATGCTAATGCCATTGAATGTCAAGGGGAGATAGAACATAGAACATTACAGCGCAGTACAGGCCCTTCGGCCCTCGATATTGCGCCAACCTGTGAAACCATCTGACCTACACTATTCCATTTTCATCCATATGTCTATCCAATGACCACTTAAATGCCCTGAAAGTTGGCAAGTCTACTACTGTTACAGGCAGGGCGTTCCACGCCCCTACTACTCTCTGAGTAAAGAAACTACCTCTGACATCTGTCCTATATCTATCACCCCTCAACTTAAAGCTATGTCCCCTCGTGTTTGCCATCACCATCCAAGGAAAAAGACTCTCACTATCCACCCTATCTAACCCTCTGATTATCTTATATGTCTCTATTAAGTCACCTCTCCTCCTCCTTCTCTCCAACGAAAACAACCTCAAGTCCCTCAGCCTTTCCTCGTAAGACGTTCCCTCCATACCAGGCAACATCCTAGTAAATCTCCTCTGCACCCTTTCCAAAGCTTCCACATCCTTCCTATAATGCCGTGATCAGAACTGCACGCAATACTCCAGGTGCAGCCGCACCAGAGTTTTGTACAGCTGCAGCATGACCTCGTGGCTCCGAAACTCGATCCCCCTACTAATAAAAGCTAACACACCATATGCCTTCTTAACAGCCCTATTAACCTGGGTGGCAACTTTCAGGGATTTATGTACCTGGACACCAAGATCTCTCTGCTCATCTACACTACCAAGAATCTTCCCATTAGCCCAGTACTCTGCATTCCTGTTACTCCTTCCAAAGTGAATCACCTCACACTTTTCCGCATTAAACTCCATTTGCCATCTCTCAGCCCAGCTCTGCAGCCTATCTATGTCCCTCTGTAACCTACAACATCCTTTAGCACTATCCACAACTCCACCGACCTTCGTGTCATCCGCAAATTTACTAACCCACCCTTCTACACCCTCATCCAGGTCACTTATAAAAATGACAAACAGCAGTGGCCCCAAAACAGATCCTTGCGGTACACCACTAGTAACTAAACTCCAGGATGAACATTTGCCATCAACCACCACCCTCTGTCTTCTTTCAGCTAGCCAATTTCTGATCCAAAGCACTAAATCACCTTCAATCCCATACTTCCGTATTTTCTGCAATAGCCTACCGTGGGGAACCTTATCAAACGCCTTACTGAAATCCATATACACCACATCCACGGCTTTACCTTCACCACCTGTTTGGTCACCTTCTCAAAAAACTCAATAAGGTTTGTGAGGCACGACCTACCCTTCACAAAACCGTGCTGACTATCACTAATGAACTTATTCTTTTCAAGATGATTATAAATCCTATCTCTTATAACCTTTTCCAACATTTTACCCACAACCGAAGTAAGGCTCACAGGTCTATAATTACCAGGGCTGTCTCTACTCCCCTTCTTGAACAAGGGGACAACATTTGCTATCCTCCAGTCTTCCAGCACTATTCCTGTCGACAATGACGACATGAAGATCAAGGACAAAGGCTCTGCAGTCTCCTCCCTGGCTTCCCAGAGAATCGTAGGATAAATCCCATCTGGCCCAGGGGACTTATCTATTTTCACACTTTCCAAAATTGCTAACACCTCCTCCTTGTGAACCTCAATCCCATCTAGCCTAGTAGTCTGTATCTCAGTATTCTCCTCGACAACATTTTCTTTCTCTACTGTAAATACTGACGAAAAATATTCATTTAACGCTTCCCCTATCTCCTCTGATTCCACACACAACTTCCCACTACTATCCTTGATTGGCCCTAATCTAACTCTAGTCATTCTTTTATTCCTGATATACCTATAGAAAGCCTTAGGGTTTTCCTTGATCCTATCCGCCAATGACTTCTCGTGTCCTCTCCTCGCTCTTCTTAGCTCTCCCTTTAGATCCTTCCTGGCGAGCTTGTAACTCTCAAGCGCCCTAACTGAGCCTTCACGTCTCATCCTAACATAAGCCTTCTTCTTCCTCTTGACAAGCGCTTCAACTTCTTTAGTAAACCACGGCTCCCTCGCTCGACAACTTCCTCCCTGCCTGACAGGTACATACTTATCAAGGACACGCAGTAGCTGCTCCTTGAATAAGCTCCACATTTCGATTGTGCCCTTCCCCTGCAGTTTCCTTCCCCATCCTACGCATCCTAAATCTTGCCTAATCGCATCATAATTTCCTTTCCCCCAGTTATAATTCTTGCCCTGCGGTATATACCTGTCCCTGCCCATCGCTAAGGTAAACCTAACCGAATTGTGATCACTATCACCAAAGTGCTCACCTACATCTAAATCTAACACCTGGCCGGGTTCATTACCCAGTACCAAATCCAATGTGGCATCGCCCCTGGTTGGCCTGTCTACATACTGTGTCAGAAAACCCTCCTGCACACACTGGACAAAAACTGACCCATCTAAAGTACTCGAACTATAGTATTTCCAGTCAATATTTGGAAAGTTTAAAGTCCCCCATAACAACTACCCTGTTACTCTCGCCCCTGTCGAGAATCATCTTCGCTATCCTTTCCTCTACATCTCTGGAAATATTCGGAGGTCTATAGAAAACTCCCAACAGGGTGACCTCTCCTCTCCGGTTTCTAACCTCGGCCCATACTACCTCAGTAGATGGTTAGATTCTCTCTTAGAGTCAGAGAGTCATAAAGAGATACAGCACCGAAACAGGCCCTTCGGCCCACTGAGTCCATGCCGACAATCAACCACCCATTTATACTAATCCTATATTAATCCCATTTTTCCCTCTCACATCCCCACCTTCCCTCAATTCTCCTACCACTTATTTCAAAGGGCAGTTTAGGGTCAACTCCACTGATGTGGGTTTGGAGTCACATGGACGGCCAATTTCCTTTCCTGAAGGACATTTGTGAACCAGGTGAGTTTTTATGACAATCCACTAGTTTCACAATCATTATTAATGAAACTAGCATTTTATTCCAGATTTACATAAGAACATCAGAAATAGTAGCAGAAGTAGGCCATTCAGCCCTTCAAGTCCGCTCCACCATTCAATGAGTTCATGGCTTCTTCTACTTTAACACCATTATTAATTAATTGAACATAAGTTCCCCCAGCTGTATGGTGGGATTTGAACTCATTTATCCGGAGCATTAGTCCAGGCATCTGGAATATTATTCTAATAACAGTACCATTACGCTACCATCCCCATATTTGCTTTCCTCCAGTCCGAAAAACAATCATTCACCCCATTTCGACACACCCCCCTGCTCTCATGCTCACATCTCTGTCCTGGGATTGCTGCAGTGTTCCAGTGAACATTAACGCAAGCTCGAGGAACAGCATCTCATTTACCGATTAGGCACACTACAGCCTGCCGGACTGAACATTGAGTTCAATAATTTGAGAGCATGACGGGCTCCCCATTTTACTTTTATTTTTAGTTTTGTTTTCATTTTTCTCTTCTTTATTTTTTGTGTTTATTTTATTTTAGTTTGTTCAGTTTGTTTCTACTGTGCCTACCCACTGTGTTTTTTTTTATGTTTGTGCTTGTGGCTATTCAGTTTTCAGCCCATTAACACCGTATCTGTCCTAATGCTTTGTCTTTCAGCACACTATTAACATATTGTTTGCCTTTGCTGCATGATCTTCTGGTCAGCTATTCTGTGACCTTGTCCTATCAACACCTTCTCTTTTGTTATCTCTTGCCCCACCCCCGCTTTACTTGCTTAAAATCTTTTACATTTCTTATATCTGCCAGTTCTGAAGAAGGGTCACTGACCTGAAACGTTAACTCTGCTTCTCTCCACAGATGCTGCCAGACCTGCTGAGTATTTCCAGCGTTTCTTGTTTTTATTTCAGATATCCAGCATCCGCAGTATTTTGCTTTTATAATCATTCACCCCTACTCTCTGTTTCCTGTCACTCAGCCAACTATGCATCCATGCTGCCATTGTCCCGATTATTCCATGGCCTTCAACTTTATCAACCGCCTTTTGGAAGTCCATATACACCACATCAACTGTGCTACCCTGATCAACCCTCTCTGTTACCTCATCAAAATACTCAATTAAGTTAGTTGGACACGATTTGCCCTTAACAAATCCATGCTGGCTTTCCCTAATGAATCCACACTTGCCCAACAGACTGTTAATTTTGTCCCGGATTACCTTCTCTAAAAGTATTCCCACCCCCGAGATTAAACTGACTGGCCTGTAGTTGCTGGGTTTGTCCTTCCACCCTCTTTTGAACAAGGGAATAACATTTGCAATTCGACAGTCCTCTCAATATACCCCTGTATCTAAGGAGGATTAGAAAATTATGGCCAGTGCCCCCGCAATTTTTACCCTCACTTCCATCAGCATCCTCTGATGCATCTCATCCGGTCTTGCTGACTTACAAACATTAAGTACAGCCAGCCTTTCTAATACCTGCTCTTATTCAATTTTAGCCCATTCAGTGTCTGAACAACCTGTTCTTTCACTATGACTTTGGCAGTATCTTCTTCCGAGGTAAAGGCAGATAAAATTAATTATTTGGCATCTCAGCCATACCCTCTGCCTCCATGCGTAAATCCCCTTTTTTGTCTCAAATCAGCCCCATGCATCCTTTCACCACTGTTTCACTTTTATTCTGCCTATAGAAGACATTTGGGTTCTCTTTTATGTTAGCTGCCAGTATCTTCTCATACTCTCTCTTTGTCCCTCTTATTTTCTTTTTTACTTCCCCTCTAAACTTTCTATATTCAGCCTGCTTTTCACATGTATTATCAACCTGACATCTGTCATATACCTCCTTTTCTTGCTTCATCTTACTCTCTATCTCTCTCATCCTCCTGGGAGCTCTGGCTTTGATGGCCCTCTCTTGGGAATGTACCTCGACTGTACCTGAACCATCTCCTCTTTAAAGGCAGCCCATTCTTCTGTTACTGTTTTGCCTGCCAATCTTTGATTCCAATTTACCTCGGACAGATCCATGTTCATCCCACTGAAATTGGCCAATTGAAATTAACTATTTTCACTCTGGATTGCTCCTTGTCCTTTTCCATAGCTAACCTAAACCTTATAATCCTATGATCACTATTCCCTAAAAGTTTCCCAACTGACACTTGATCCGCTTGTCCCATCTCATTCCCCAGAACCATATCCAGCAATGCCTCCTTCCTCGTTTGGCCAGAAATGCACTGATCAAGAAACTTCTCCTCGACACAATTCAGAAACGTTTCCCCCTCTATGCCCTTTACACTATTCCTATCCCAATCTATATTAGGATAATTGAAGTAGTTTTCCTATACTTTTCCTGTGGCAGAAGCAACTAGAAACTTCAACATAATTCCAGGACCGTCACAAATAGCTCCCTGCAGAGTTTCCAGCCATTCTGATGAACTCCCATTGGAATTATGGCAGGAGTCAGAGGAGCATAGGAACAGCAAGAGGCGATTCAGCTCCTCGACCCTGTTACATCATTCAATTCGATCATGGCTGCTCTGCATCTTAAAGCAATTTGCACCTGGAAGTCCATATACATAACATCCACAGACACTCCCTTATTGACCACATTTGTGACCTCCTCAAAAAATACAACTAGGTCCCACAACAGACATTAGACTAATAGGCCTATAATTTCCTAATTTTCTAATTTATCTGTTTTAGTGGAGTGTCATAGGCAATTTCCCAATTCAAAGGTCCACTGAATGACCAAGCAAATTAGGAGATCAGGAGAATCCTGTGGAAATTCAGGGCCACAGTGTCACTCTGCTACATAACGACCAAAAGATATCTTGACGTCTGGTTTCCATGGCAATCAGCCCACTTACCTGATTTAATTCAGAGCAATCAAGCAGCAGTAGGTCCAAAGAAATGTGGACAGGAAGAGAGGCAAGGTCTGCAGCCATCCTTTGGAGTTTCTCAATTTCCTTAATGTAACTACTCAGGTTGAACTCTTTGTTGATAACAACTTCAATCTGACTGTCAGCGTCCGGGGACAGTAGGTACTTGTATGGTTCATATACTAAGCAGTATCTATCAGAAGCCAAAAAAGGATTTTTTAAGAATCAGGAATAATCATTAATTTCTCCCAACCAACCTCATGACAAATAAATACCTTTATGTCTGTGCTGAATTTTTTAAATTTTTAAACTGCACTGGTAAAAACAAGAACAAGAACAACTTGAATTTATATAGCGTCTTTCCTATGTCTCGACCATCATAACCCTGAAATAAGTAAGGACTACATGGAGGAAAGGTGCGTCACAGGAACATCATAAAACAAAATGGGACACCAAGCCACATAAGGAGATATTAGGACAGATGCCAAAAGTTTGGACGAAGAGGAAGATTTTAAGGCGTGTCTTAAAGGAAGAAAGCAAAGTAGAGAGGAGAGGTTTAGGGTGGGAATTCCAGAGCCTCGAGCCCAGGCTGTTGAAGGCACGGTCACCAGTGCTGGAAAGATATCAGAATGCTCAAAGGATCAAGGGCTGAATTTTCAATGGCCAGAGGAAATAAGTCTGGAGGCAAGGGGCCCAAAAACAGGAGGAAAATCCCATTGGCCTGGCTCCACAACACAGGATTCTGCAGGAGGTGGGATGGTAGTGAGGCTGGTTACTCGTCCAGCCGTGGTGGGTAGCCAATTAAGCCCCTGGAGGGTTTAATTACAAGCAATCTGCCAATGCTGACTGGATTTTCCCGGTGTACGACTGCTGGACGGCCTCCTATTAGCCCTCCAGACTCGGGAGTCCGCCCACTGTCCTTAGTTGGATGGGGGGCTGCCAGAGGCAGCAAGCTAATTGGCTGCCTCCTCCAAAATTCCCTTCCAGGTCCTGCCACTGGCATTTACAGGTTCTCGCCCCGCATTTCATCCTAACAGTGGGATCGGCATCCAGGAATGAAAATCCTAACTGATAATTAAAGGAGTACAGCTATTTCGGAGGACTGTCGGGTTGGAGGAGATTACAGAGATAGGGAGGGGCGAGGTCATTGAGGGATTTGGAAACAAGGATGAGAATTTTAAAATCGAACTGTTGCTTGACTGGGAGCCAATGTCGGTCAGTGAGCACAGGGGTGAATGAGACTTGGTGCGAGTTAAGACACAGGCAGTAGAGGATGACCTCAAGTTTACAGAAGGTAGAATGTGAGAGACCAGCCAGGAATCCATTGGAATTGTCAATTCTAGAGGTAACAAAGACATGGATGAATGTTTCAGCAGCAGATGAGCAGAGAGGGGGTGGAGTCGGGAAATAGGCAGTCTTAGTGACGATGTTGCTATGTGTTCAGAAGCTCAACTCGGGGTCAGACATGACACAAAGATTGTGAACAGCCTGGCTGAGCCTCAGACAGTTGCCAGGCAGAGGGATAGAGTTGGTGGTTAGAGAGCAAAGCTTGTGACGAGGACCAAAGGCAAAGGCAATTTCCAACAATTAGTTGGGTGAAATTCCTCCTCATCCAGTACTGGGTGCCGGATAAGCAATCTGACAATCTAGAAATAGTGGAGGAGTCGAGAAAGGTGGTGTTGAGGTAGAGCTGGGTGTCATCAGCATATATGTGAAAACTAATGCTGGTTTTTCGGATGATATCACCAAGGGCAGCATGTCATTGAGGAATACGAGGGAGCCAAGGATAGATCCTTGGGGGACACCGGAGATAACGGTGCAGGAGCATTGGAGCAATCTAGGGGATTAAAACCCAAAATCCCACAATGGATTTCTGCACAGAAAACTATCAGCTGAAGCCAGGTAGTTGGCTTCAAGGGATGAATTTTTTTGTATCCACACAAGCTTATCTTTAGTAATTGCATAATTAAATCTGGGGTCATGATTTGCCAGCAAACACAGTCCTGTCTTTGTCAGAGATCTCCACTGCTCAATATTTATGAATAGCTATTTGCTCCTTTATGTTTATGCGATGTAATTGTCTGGGTGGTGATAGGGCTTTTCATATATCTTTACCCTTCAGATAAAATAACTTACATTTATATAGCGCCTCTCCTAATCTCAGAATGTCTCAAAGCACTTCGCAGCCAATTAAATACTTTTCAACTGTTGTCACTGTTGTCACTGTTGTTAAGTAGGAAATGCAGCAGAGAATTTGCGCACAGCAAGCTCCCACAAACAGCAATGTGACTTTGATTGTTGTTTCTGAGACCTTTTCAGAATAAAATAGTTCCATTGATTGGCTGTAGAGTTCTATAACATAGCCAGGAGCAGAGACCTCATTTTACAGGGTCATCTTGCCAGTTCCAAGCAGTAATTGATTCTTGCAGCTGACAGCAACTATTTCTATATGTAGAAGAGCATATAGAAATATATATCTCCCTAAGCCATGATGTCCACTGTTGATTCATCCATCTAATGCAAATAAAACCACTGATTGATTCAAAAGCCTGTGTCTCGATTTGCGAAGCGTCATCATGCCTTAGGAAGTAAGCAGTCATATAGCAGATCATGATACGTTCCAGAATCCAGGTACAGGGTAATAGGTCTCTGCTTTGACCCTTGAGTTTTGTTATGGTTTTCCTCAATATTACGCTGGAAACAATACACTCTGAATCATGGGGAACGCAAGATCCACTTAGGAGAGTGGTCAGGAATGTTAAACCGAAGACAAATCCTCAAGATTTCTGCTGACTGCACAATCAGGCTCTCTCTTCAGGCTAGGCTACCACATGATATTCTCCAAAACACCATCAGCTCTGCAACTAGCCTGAAAGGAATCTCTTAATGATGGATTTTGAACAGAATGGCCCTTATCCTTTCTCAATCTTCCCTACACAATGAGTCACTCACAGAAATCCATTTAGTGTCACATCAGGGTAGATTGAATGTCTTTGAAGGACATGGTCCTTGACCAGTTCTTGACTGGGGCAGAGATGGCATTATATAGGAAGGAGGTAGACAGTACAGAGATTGTACACATAGTCCGTGATCTCCTAGACTGGGTTTGATGACCTGAGGAGGCTTGAGAGGAATTTTCAAGAGATTTTTTCCGTTATTGGCCCTGGGTTTTGTGTTTTGTTTCTCTCCTAGGGGATTACATGGCTTGAGGGGTAGGCACGGTGGTACAAAGTGTTTAGTCATAATGCTCCAGGCATCATAATTAGGGGGGCAGATTTGCTGAACGAGATGGTCTTTTCTTGATCACATTTGCAATTATATTTAATACCAGATGTCTGTGATGTCAACATTAACATTTTAGAATGAGCCAAATGGTAATGGAACAGATATTCCCTCGGGACCACTGCTTCCCATTTTGTAATATCCAAAGTGACTGGATAGAGGTGTACAAGATTATGACAGATTTAGATAAGGTAGACAAAGAAAAGCTGTTCCCATTGCCTGATCGTACAAGGACTAGGAGACACAGACTTAAGGGAAAGAGATTCCGGGGGATGTGAGGAAGAATTTTTTTGCACACCGAGTGGTAATGACCTGGAACTCATTGCCTACAAGGGTAGAGGAAGCAGAGATGATCAATGAGTTCAAATGGAAATTGGATAGGCACTTGAGGGAAATAAACTTACAGGACTATGGGGGTACAGCCAGTGAACGGGAATGATTAGCTTGCTCTACAGAGAGCCAGTATGGACTCGAAGGGCTGAATGGCCTCCTTCTGTGCCATTACGCCTCCATGACTCTATGATTTGATGCTACAACCTGAGCCTCCTGAGAGTCTGCTGTTTGAACATGTCGAGGAAGCTCAGCCTCTGCCTGTAGACTCTGTGCGGTGGAGTTCTCCTGGGAGACATTGTCAACCGAGTCAGCTTTCAAACATGAGCAATGCCCTGAAGTTGTGGTCCTTACGTGCAAGATATTCACTACACTCACCCGAAAAGGTTAGGCCTTGTCCATTCCTGACTTCTGCTTTTAACTGGGCATGTGAAAACAGCAGAAGTTGCTGTCCTGTTTACTCCATAATAACAGTGAGAACTGATAGCCTCATTGTTATTTTTACTGCTGCTAGAGTATATAATGTAATGTTGCCCAGGCTCTGCTTAACAGCACGTTAGGAAGAAAGACCGAGCTCTATGTTGTTCACCTTCTACCATTCTGGGAGTCACATGACAATGATAATGGAGTTGTTGACTAATCATATCAATCAGTCTCTATCAGTTATTCTACAACAGAGCCAGACATGAGGTGAGGAAACTCCCAGTGGTGCAGAGTGAACCATGGGTCCAAATTACCTGTTCCTCCCAAGCCACACGCCACTCACAACCTGTAATGACTCAACTTACTCATATATTGTATCCCAAATGTTACAATTACCATACTTAAAGCAGTCCTTACCTAAGTGGACCATAACTATTATTCGTAGCCACAGCTTGGAGACTTGCTTTAGCACTCAGGACGATTTCCTCTTCAATTTGTACAGAGCTGATGTACTTGACTTCTAGGTTATCTATAGCCTGCAGGACAAATATACAGGGCAGTGATGCTACCCTTTCCTAGGTCCCAATAGATTGATTGAAACAACAGTAATAAACATTACAGAGACACAAGTCACATTTGTAGATGCTGATCATAAATGTGTTGTACATTCATTTATAAAAGTAATCTGTTTAATATATGGACTTAGAACTACACATATGAATATATAGCAGATGAACAGTAGCACAAATAGGGCCCCATTTCAACTCTGTGAAAATGAATGGATTTTGAATGGATTAAAATCAGATCATAGTATGTGATTAAAGAGTTGATAAGATCGCTGCACAGCATCTTAAAGCTCAGCTGGTCAAGGCAGCGTTATACAGGGCGGAGGTCCTGGGTTGAATTCCACATCTGTTAGCTCCCCTGAACGTTAATAAGAAAATCAGCCATGGCTCCCAATCTTGATTGCTGTCCAGTCACCACTCCTGAGAAGGTTATCTGTCTGGACGTCACATGAGGACAGGTTGAGGGTTGGGATTGATGTCAAGCATCTTGTCCACACCAACTGTCTAGGTTTTAACATGAAGATGGTCAGTTGGATCATACATGGTCAAAAGACTGTAATACAGGACGAGTGTACATCTCCAGGACAGAGGGAAAGGGGAGAAAATTGATAAAAGGAAGTGAGGCACAGGTACAGAGTTAACTGGTACAGTGTCTGGTACAGTAGACTGGTGATTGGATACATGGACAGTAGATTAAAAGTTACTCAGAGGCACATGCAAATACACAGTGCATCAGATAACTACCTGAAAGAGCTGGTGTTCAATTCTTGGTATCTGCTGGACACTGGTGACTAAAATGTCCAGTATGCGAGTTAGTCCTTCCATCACTTCATCAATGGTTGGTGTAAACATGACATGGGATTCCTCCATGTGAGGCTTCTATATATTCAACAGAGTAAACAAAGTAATGAATATGAATTTGCAAAGATTTCGATTATACATCTGAGTTACAGCAAGGACCTGCTGAATCCAAGTTATTTCCAAGTTCCGTTGCTTTGTTCAGTTAATATGTATTATTACATGGGAGCATTGCATACAAATGTTTATTAAAGCATATCTTTAGGAAATTATTCCCGCAGCTTTGGATAATGTTTCTCAGAAAAAACAAACGAGATTAGTGTCAGGAAGCAGTGGCCCTCCACTTGTAAATGGAGTTACAGCATGTAGGGGACAGGAAAAAGGAGTTGGAGTGGAGCCAAGTTCCCTGTCCAATTAAGGGCTCTCGAAGCTGGGGGTCTGATCAGAGGCCTTCCAGGTTGAGAGGAGCAACC